>NC_057718.1:73470066-73577690 GCF_004010195.1 Chiloscyllium plagiosum | reverse complement strand
GACTCCAAGATCCCTCTGCACATCCACACTAACAAGAATCTTTCCATTGACCAAGTACTCTGCCATCCTGTTATTCTTCCCAAAGTGCATTAACTCACATTTAGCTGCATTGAACTCCATTTGTCACCTCTCAGCCCAATTCTGCAGTTTATCCAAGTCCCCCTGCAACCTGTGACATTCTTCCAAACTGTCCACTACTCCACCGACTTTAGTGTCGTCTGCAAATTTACTAATCCATCCACTTATGCCTGCGTCTAAGCCATTTATAAAAATGACAAACAGCAGTGGTCCCAAAACAGATCCTTGTGCCACACCACTAGTTACTGGACTCCAGACTGATGTTTGCCATCAACCACCACTCGCTGGCTCCTTCCAGAAAGCCAGTTTGTATTCCAAACTGCTAAATCACCTTCAATTCCATGCCTCTGTATTTTCTCCATCAGCCTACCATGTGGAACGTTATCAAAGGCTTTACTGAAGTCCAAGTATACCACGTCAACTGCCCTACCCTCATCTACATGCTTGGTCACCTTCTCAAAAAACTCAATGAGGTTTGAGAGACATGACCTGCCCTTGACGAAACCATGTTGACTATCTGAAATCAAATTGTTGCTTGCTAGATGATTATAAATCTTATCTCTCACAATCCTTTCCAAAACCTTCCTACAGCAGAAGTAAGGCTCACTGGTCTGTAATTACCTGGGTCATCTCAGCTGCCCTTCTTCAACAAGGGCACAACATTTGCAATCCTCCAGTCCTCAGGTACTAAACCTGTAGACAATGACGACTCAAATATCAAAGCCAAAGGCACTGCTATCTCCTCCCTAGCTTCCCAGAGAATCCTCGGATAAATCCCATCCGGCCCAGGGGACTTGTCTACTTTCACTCCTTCTTGAATTGGTAACACCTGTGCGTAACCAACCTCGATGCTTTCTAGTCTAATATCTCGTACCTCATTCTTCTCCTCTACAATATTCTCCTTTTCATTGATCCATTTCTGCTTCAGCCAGGATCCAAGGTCCAAGTGAAAATATGTTGCTTCAAGCAATGGTGAGCACAGTATTGGCTCTGAGCTGAAAATGTGGACAGACACTATAGTTTCCAGTAATAAGCTAAGATTCCAAATTGCTATGAGGCTGGAATCTGGCCTGAATAGTTGGTGGGTGGTGGAGGAGAAGGGGCTTAGCTGCATAGACTATGGTATTGTTGTCTAATTTAGCTTCATTTGAAGCCCCAGTCATGCTTCCTCTTTATTTTCTGTCTGTTTTTCCTAAAGTTTTTCTGTGGTATTTGTAGGTGTGAGAAAGTCCACTCTGCTGCATATCCCAAATCCTGAACAGTCCTGGCAGAAGTTCCAGGTTTGTATTGATGTACTATGAAAAACAATATCCAATTTCAGGTTGCCTAGAATGTGGAATCAGGCTATTCAGCCCATCGAGTCTGCAACAACCCTCTGATGAGCATCCCCTATCTCTGTAACCCTCCATTTCCCATTTCTAATCCACCTAGTCTGCATATCTCTGAAGACTATGGGCAATTTAGCATGGCCAGTCTACGTTACCCACACATCTTTAGACTCACGGAGGAAACCCACCCAGGCACGGGGGGAGTGTGCAAACTCCCCACAGACAGTCAACTCAGGGTAGAATTAAACCCAGGTCCCTGGTGCAGTGAGACAGCAGTGCTAACCACTGAGCCACCATGATAGACATACAGAACTACAAGTTTGAAATCAATTAAAATAGAAATGGTCCTTTGGTACGATTAAAATAAGAAAAAGTGAAAAGCCAACAGCGCCAGGGACCCGGGTTCAATCCCACCGTCGGGGAGACTGTGTGGAGTTTGAACATTCTCCCTGTGTCTGTTCCTGCAGGTGTTCTGGTTTCCTGCCAAAATCCCAATAGGAAGGAGACCAGAATTGCACGCAATATTCCAACAGTGGCCTAACCAATGTCCTGTACAGCCGCAACATGACCTCCCAACTCCTGTACTCAGTACTCTGACCAATAAAGGAAAGCATACCAAATGCCTTCTTCACTATCCTATCTACCTGCGACTCCACTTTCAAGGAGCTATGAACCTGCACTCCAAGGTCTCTTTGTTCAGCAACACTCCCTAGGACCTTACCATTAAGTGTATAAGTCCTGCTAAGATTTGCTTTAGAGGTTTACAAAATTATGAGGGGCAAGCTTAGGATAAATAGACAAAGTCTTTTCCCTGGGGTTGGGGAGTCCAGAACTAGAGGGCATAGGTTTAGGGTGAGAGGGGAAATATATAAAAGAGACCTAAGGGGCAACTTTTTCACACAGAGGGTGGTATGTGTATGGAATGAGCTGCCAGAGAATGTGGTGGAGGCTGGTACAATTGCAACATTTAAGAGGCATAGGAAGGGTTTGGAGGGATATGGGCCGGGTGCTGGCAGGTGGGACTAGATTGGGTTGGGATATCTGGTCGGCATGGACAGGTTGGACCGAAGGGTCTGTTTCTATGCTGTACATCTCTAGGATTCTATGACTCTATGTGAAGGTGGATTAGCCATGCTAAATTACCCTTGAAATCTATGGATATGTAGGCTAGATGGGTTAGCCTCGGGAAATACAGGGTGACAGGGATAGGACATGGTCGGTTGCTCTTTGGAGATGTGAAGGTGGATTAGCCATGCTAAATTACCCTTGATATGTAGGATATGTAGGCTAGATGGGTTAGCCTCGGGAAATACAGGGTGACAGGGATAGGACATGGTCGGTTGCTCTTTGGAGTGTCAGTGTGGACTTGACGGGCTGAATGGCCTGTGTCCACACGCCGTAGGAATACTACGATAGAATTAAATTTGAGATGGACAAGATATTAAGAGATAGTATGTGAGACTGAGACAAATTAAGATTAGCAAGATATTATTTGCATTTGTTAGTAAAAGGATTTATTGAACATGCAGTTGAACCTTGGGGGAAAAAAGAATAATGATGTTGGAAGGGAAAGAGAAGTTGGCAAAGTTATGTAACAAACACTTCATTTTATTAATAACTAAAATAATATTTATTGGGGAAAAGACTAATTCTGACCTCATACACAATACATGAAATGAAAGTACTGAAGTAGTTTGTTTAGCTAAAGGTGGAACTGTGACCAAAACAAATCTAAAGATTCTGATATAAAGAAAGGATGAAATTGTAGAGGTTCTGGAAAGTTCGTCAATGAGCTGATGTATACCAGTAAACTCGAGAGTGGTCAAAATAGTTGTCATTAAAAAATAGTGAACCACATTGATCAATGTGGTTGACTCATAACTATCTGTGTAATGGTCTGGCAAGCCGCCCAGTCATGTCAAACTATTTCAGTTGTAATGAAGGGAATGAAACCAGGTGGACCACCTGACAACAGACTATGCATCAGAAATGACAACACATAATCAAGTTGACCTTGGAAAAGCTTCCTACTACCATCTGGGGACTTACGTTAAAATTGATTGGGAGAACTGTCCTGCAGACTATTCAGGTAACAGCCTGGCATAATCATACTCAGAATCATCCCTGTCAGACACTGTCCCACTGGCAGGGCAGTTCTATTTCAAGTGGCATCACAGTGATATATACTCACAAAGGAATTGTCCTTGGAGTCCTCAACATAGACTCTGGCATGAAATCTCATGACAGTGGGTCATAGATGGACAAGGAAATCTCCTGTTCATTACCACCTAAACTGCTCCGCCTTGGCTGAAGAATCTGTACTTCTCCATGTTAAACAACACACTTGGAGGAAACATGAATCACAGAATCCCTCCAGTGTGGAAATAGACCATTCAGACCATCAAGTCGACACTGGCGCTCTGAAGAGCATCCCACCCTATCCCTACAACCCTGCATTTCCCATGGCTATTCTACCTTGCCTACACTTCTTTGGACTGTGGGAGGAAACCAGAGCACCCAGACGAAATCCATGCAGACATGAGGAGAATGTGAAAATACAAACAAACAGTTGCCAGAGGATAGAATTGAATCCAGGTTCCTGGTGCTGTGAGGTAGCAGTGCTAACCACGAACCACCTTTGAGGATGGAAAGGGTACAAAATGTACTCTGTATGTAGGACTTCAATTTTTAGGAACTTGTAGCTCTTGATCGTCCTGACCAATCTACCTTTGTGACCACCACAAAGTCCTCGTTGCGACAAAGACTCCTCTTCAAACTAAGGATTAATTACACTATCACCACTATGTTAAACGGATAGACTTTGTTATGAGGAGAAAGTGAGGTCTGCAGACGCTGGAGATCAAAGCTGAAACTTTATTGCTGGAACAGCACAGCAGGTCAGACAGCATCTAGGGAAAAGGAGATTCGACGTTTCGGGCACATGCCCTTCCTCAGGAATGAGCAGAGAGTGTTTGTTATGACACAGGGTAAACCCTCCCCTGCTAACTTAAACCAGCAACACAGAAAAAATTTACCCTGTGTGGTAATCTATTAAAATTCAAGAAGCCAAGAACTATTTAAGGTAAAAATTAACAACTTTATTACTTAAAGTACAACAGAGGATAATTAACTAATAACTATTCACAACTCCTTCCTCTAACCTACTTTCCCTTCTATAATACAAGTCCAATAAAACCCCTGAGTAAGATTTAGCAAAAACTCAAATTTCAAAACCAGGCAGCTGTTGAATCTTCCCACGGTATCTCCCTCTGTAGATTTTCTTCTTCTTAGGGATTTCTGTTTCACAGGCTATTGATAAATAAAGGTACCTTTAAGAAAGTCGTATGTTGGGCAGTCTGTACATGCTGGTGGCTTGACAGTTCTCCCTTCAAGTGTTTAATTCTTCCCAGTCTTATACCCCAAAGCATCAGATCATTTCATTGGCTTTAATATTGTTAATATCTTAAATTCAAACTTGATTGGAGGTTGGTATTTTGGGGTATAATTTAAACTAATTGGCCAAATTTGAATTTGTTTTTGTCTCCAGGCAACCTAGCCAGTGCTAGCTGTTCTGAACCAAAAGTTACATCATAAATTCTTCAGCACCCTGTGTGCTTGTCTAAGTCCTTGCTAAATTTCAACTTTCTTAAAGGTACAGTACCCCTTACACCTCCATAACAACTCAAACTAAAAAGTTCATGAGGGTCTGTAGAGGCAGAACCAGACATTCTAAACCAGTGAAGCTACAATACTGTTTACTTGTCAAACAGTGGAAGCAGCAAGCAATAGACAAGGCTGAGTAATCATATAATTAAATGGATCAGATTTAAGCTCTGAGTCCTGCCACATCTGGTCATGAACTATATTGGACAATCAAGCAACTAAAAAGTGGAGGTTTCGCAAATATCCTATACCTCAATTATGGTGGACCAACCACAACAGTGCAAACGTATTAAGTATTTGAAACCATTTTCAGCCAAACGTATTGAGTGAATGATCTACCTTGGTTTCTACATAAGACCACTAGAAGGAAAGATGCCAGGTCGCAGCCAAGCTGATTCACTTCATTTGATATCAAAAATGGCTGAATGCACTGGATACTACAAAGCCTATGGACTCTGACAAAAATCCGGCAAAAGCATTGAAGACTTGTGCTCTATTAAAGAATCAGCTGAGTCACTCACCAAGCTATACTAGTAGAGCTACAACACTAGCATCTACCCAACAATGTGACAAAATGCTCAGATATGTCTTGTGCACAAAAATCAGGACAGATCCAGCCTAGCCAATGATTGTCCTATCAGCTAATTGGTGTCAAAGATTGTCAACAGTCCTTCCAAGCATCAAGCCAGCATATCATCAAGTATGATATCAAGGAGAAAAAAACAAAGTACTGCAGAGGCTGAAAATCAGAAACAAAAACAAAAAGTGCTAGGAAAATTCAGCAGGTCTGGCAACATCTGTGGAGAGAAAGCAAAGTTAACAGTTCAGGTCCACTGACCCTTCTTCCGAATATCAAGGAGCCCTAGCAAACTGAACTCAATCAGAGTCAGGCAAAAACTCTCTGTGCTCAATACAATTTCAACTAGCAGAGACAATGACTGTGGTTGGCAGGTGTTCCTCAACTTAGTGTGGTATGCCCTACAAAGTTTGGTTGATTTATCAATAACCTTCCTTCCATAATGAACTCAGAATAGAAGATGCTCACTGAATTGTTCAGCACCACTTATGACAATTCAGATAATGAAGTAGTCCACGTTCATATGCAGCTAAACTTGGACAACATCCAGACTTGGGCTGATAATTGGTAAGTAACATTCACACTGCACAAGTGCCAGGCATTGATCATAGAGTCATAAAGTCATAGAAATGTACAGCATGGAAACAGACCCTTTGGGCCAACACATCCATGCTGACCAGATATCCCAAATCAATCTAGTCCCACCTGCCAGCACCCGGAGAATCTAACCATCACTCCGTTATGCTCAATGGCATTGCTACCACTAAATCCTCCAGTGTCAACATTCTGGGTTACCACTGATCAAGAACTGAACTGGATCAGCCATATCAATACTGTAATGACAAGAGCAGGTCAGCAGTTAGGAATTCTGCAGCAATTAACTAAACTCCAGTTTCCCCAAAGTCTGTCCACATGGCAGAATTCAGGAATGTGCTCTCCACTAGCCTGGATGAGTGCAGCTTCAACACAGTCAAGAAACTTGACACCATCCAGGACAAAGCACTATCACACAGTGGCAGCAATGTACAACATTTACAAGATTCATTCTAGTAACTCACCAAGGCTCGCCTGATAGCACCTTCCAAGTCCATGACCTCAACTATCTAGAAGAACAGGGCAGTAGATGCACGGGGGTACCACCATCTGTAAGTTTGCCTCCAAGTCAAACACCATCCTGACTTGGAGCTGGAATACCGTTACTGGACTGTTGCTGGATAAAAATCTTCCTTACTAACAGACCTGTTGGTGTCACTACACATCAAGAATGCAGCAGTTCAAAAAGGTGGCTCATCATCACCTTCTCCAGGGCAATTAGGGATGGTCAATACATGTTGGTCTATCTGACAACGTCAACATCCCATGAATGAATTTAAAATAATCTCTCTCAGGAAGTCCCTATATGATTTAAGTGCATTCATACCGTTGTAGTGTGTGAAATGAGGTAACCAATTTGTTCAAAGCAAGGTTGCACAACAGCAGTAACTGCTCAGATATTCTATTTTAGTGATGTTGGTTGAGAAATAAACAGTAGCCAGTAGATGTGATGTATATGGACTTCAGTAAGGCGTTCGACGAGGTTCCCTATGGGACACTGGTTAGCAAGGTTAGATCTCACGGAATACAGGGAGAACTAGCTATTGGATACAGAACTGGCTCAAAGGTAGAAGACAGAGGGTGGTGGTGGTGGAGGGTTGTTTTTCAGACTGGAGGCCTGTGACCAGTGGAGTACCACAAGGTGCTGGGTCCTGTACTTTTTGTCATTTACATAAATGATTTGGATGTAAGCATAAGAGGTATAGTTAGTAAGTTTGCAGATGACACCAAAATTGGAGGTGTACTGGACAGCGAAGAAGGTTACCTCAGATTACAACAGGATCTTGATCAGATGGGCCAATGGGCTGAGAAGTGGCAGATGGAGTTTAATTCAGATAAATGAGATATGCTGCATTTTGGAAATGCAAATCTTAGCAGGATTTATACACTTAATGGTAAGGTCCTAGGGAGTGTTGCTGAACAAAGAGATCCTAGAATGCATGTTCATAGCTCCTTGAAAGTGGAGTTGCAAATAGATAGGATAGTGAAGGAGGCATTTGGTATGCTTTCCTTTATTGATCAGAGTATTGAGTACAGGAGTTGGGAGGTCATGTTGCAGCTGTACAGGACATTGGTTAGGTCACTGTTGGAATATTGTGTGCAATTCTGGTCTCCTTCCTATCGGAAAGATGTTGTGAAACTTGAAAGGGTTCAGAAAAGATTTACAAGGATTTTGCCAGGTTAGAGGATTTGAGCTGTAGAGAGAGGCTGAACAGGCTGGGACTGTTTTCCCTGGAGCGTCGGAGGTTGAGGGGTGACTTTATCGAGGTTTACGAAATCATGAGGGGCATGGATAGGGTAAATAGGCAAAGTGTTTTCCCTGGGGTCAGGGAGTCCAGAACTAGAGGGCATAGGTTTAGGGTGAGAGGGGAAAGATATAAAAGAGACCTAAGGGGCAACTTTTTCACACAGAGGGTTTGGAGGGATATGGGCTGGGTGCTGGCAGGTGGGTTGGGATATCTGGTCGGGATGGACGGTTGGACTGAAGGGTCTGTTTCCATGCTGTACATCTCTATGACACTATGACTCTAATTGCATTGCTCTTAAATAAGAGCAGGTCAAGATAGATTTCAGGTAAGAAGGTCAGGAAGACTTGGATAAGGTATCAGATAAGGAGATTATTAGAGATTTAAGGGATATAGAAACAAAATTAAGATTGCAAATTAGATTAAAAGTAAAGAGAAGAGAGGGAACAGAGAATTGAACATAATGGAAACTTCTCAAAATGGTTATAAATTGGCAGCATGGTGCCACAGAATTCAGGCACCAAGTCCTAAGTCTTTATTAGAACAGATGAAAGACTCAACAAACAATCAAGGTATTTTTCAATGTATAATTTCAGTTACATCACACTGTAAACTTTTGCTATTAATTCTGTGCCTTACAATTGTTTCCTCCACAACCACTTGATGAAGGAGCGGCGCTCCGAAAGCTAGTGTGCTTCCAATTAAACCTGTTGGACTTTTACCTGGTGTTGTGGGATTTTTAACCCTGTGCAGTTAGCCTCACTTTGACTTGTATGTCCTTCCTTTCTATGATCTGCCTGTATTGCTCGCAAACAAAGCTTTTCACTGTACTTAGGTACGCATGACTACAATAAATCAAATCAAACAAGGTTGAAGCATTTATATCCATCAGAAGTGACAAATGAATAATCCAACTTGCCCTATTCCATAGTTGCCAGTCTTCAGTCAATTTGATTAACTCCACATTTCATCAAGGAACTGCTAAAGCCAGGTAATACTGCAAAGATGGTGGCTTCTGACAACAGTCTGGCAATTTTACTGAAGACACTTAATCCAGAAGGGAAGGTTATGTCTTATAGAATTCTTTGAAGAGGTAACAAATTGGTAGATCAAAGTTTGTGAGAAGATTTGTAGCTCGGGTGCTTGTTGTTGTGGTTCTGTTCGCCGAGCTGGGAATTTGTGTTGCAGACGTTTCGTCCCCTGTCTAGGTGACATCCTCAGTGCTTGGGAGCCTCCTGTGAAGCACTTCTGTGATGTTTCATCCGGCATTTATAGTTCCCTCCGACAGAGAATGACCTGCAGAGAATGAAACCTGAAAATAACACCACCCCCAGATTCTATGGACTACCTAAAGTGCACAAACCAGACATCCCACTCAGACCCATCGTATCGCTACCAGGGACACCATCACACAAACTGGCTAAAGAACTACAACAGAAACTGAAACACCTGATCAGCGGATCCAGACACTCTATACAGTCAACACAGGAATTCTTGGACATCATTAGAAATATACATATAGACAAGGAAGAAGCTATGGTCTCATTCGATGTAACGGCACTGTTCACCTCTATTGACAAAACCCTAGCCAGAGAAACAGTAGCCAACCTGCTGGGCATACAGAACAGACAACAAGACGAGGAACCTATCAACAAAGACTGCATACTCAAACTACTGGACCGGAGCCTCACAACACACTTCACATTCAACAACCAAATATATGAACAAATCAACGGCTCACCCATCTCTGGACTCATAGCAGAAGCGGCAATGCAAAGATTGGAACAAACAGTCTTAGCGCAAATTCAACCCAAACTCTGGGTCAGATATGTAGATGACACCTTTGTAATAATTAAAAACACAGAAATAGAAAATGCACACTGGATCATCAATGCCACACTCACAGGAATCAGATTCACTGGAGAGGAAGAAAAGGACAACCAACTTCCATTCCTAGACATGATAGGACAGAGAATACCGAATGGAGAATTCACCACAAAGGTATACAGGAAAACCACACACACAGACCAAGTCCTGAACTACGAAAGCAACCACCCCAACACACACAAAAGAAGTTGCATAAAGACACTGTTCAAAAGGGCCACAACACACTGCAGCACACCAGAACTGCAAAAAGAGGAAGAAGAACACCTCTACAATGTATTCGCCAAAAACGGATACCCCTGCAATTTCACTCAGACAACAACTCACCAGGACAAAGGACCCGATACCCAGCATGAGTAAATCCAACGTAGTGTACACTACTATTATAGGACAAGCCAAACAGAGAACAGCCAGGGAATTCCTAGAGGCATGGCACTCATCCACTGATTCTATTAACAAGCACATCGACCTGGACCCAATATACCGGCCACTGCAGTGGAAAGCTGGAACTGACAACCGGAAGCGGCAGAGACAAACCACTATAAATGCCGGAGGAAACATCACAGAAGTGCTTCACAGGAGGCTCCCAAGCACTGAGGATGTCACCTAGACAGGGGATGAAACATCTGCAACACAAATTCCCAGCTCGGCGAACAGAACCACAACAAAGTTGCTTGATGAAGGGATGGAGATGTCATATACATGGACTTTAGTAAGGTGTTTGATAAGGTTCCCCATGGTAGGCTGATGAAGAAAGTGAAGTCGCATGGTGTCCAGGGTGTTCTAGCTAGATGGATAGACAGCTGGTTGGGCAACAGGAGACAGAGAGTAGTAGAGGAAGGGAGCTTCTCAAAATGGACACCTGTGACCAGTGGTGTCCCACAGGGATCCGGGCTGGGACCACTGTTGTTTGTGATATACATAAATGATTTGAAGAAGGTGTAGGTTGCCTCATTAGCAAGTTTGTAGATGACACTAGGATCGGTGGAGTAGCAGAGAGTGAAGGGGACTGTCAGAGATTACAGTAGAATATAGATAGATTGGAGAGTTGGGCAGAGAAAAAGCAGATGGAGTTCAACCTGGACAAATGCGAGTGATACATTTTGGAAGATCCAATCCAAGAGCGAATTGTGTAGTAAATGGAAAAGTCCTGGGGAAAATTGATGTGCAGAGATATTTGGGTGTTCAGGTCCATTGTTCCCTGAAGGTGGCAACGCAGGTCAAAAGAGTGGTCAAGAAGGTACACGGCATGTTTTCCTTCATCGGACAAGGGTATTGGGTACAAGAGTTGGCAGTTCAAGTTAGGGTTGTATAAGACTTTGGTTTGGCCACATTTGGAATACTGCGTACAAGTTCTGGTTGCATTACCAAAAAGATGTGGATACTTTGGAGAGAGTGCAGAGGAGGTTCACCAGGATGTTGCCTGGTACGGAGGGTACAAGCTATGAGGAGATGTTGAGTAGATTAGGATTATTTTCATTGGAAAGAAGGACGTTGAGGGTGGACCTGATTGAGGCCTACAAAATCATGAGAGGCATAGACAGGTGGATAGCAAGCAGCTTTTCCCCCAGAGTGGAGGACTCAATTACTAAGAGCCACGAGTTCAAAGTGAGAGAGAAAACATTTAGGGGAAATATGTGTGGAAAGTTCTTCACGCAGAGGGTGATGGGTGTCTGGAAGGCATTGCTAGCAGAGGTGGTAGGGGCAGGAAAGATAGCATCATTTAAGATGTATCTAGACAGATACATGAATGGGCAGGGAGCAAAGGGATACAGATTCTTAGAAAATAGGTGACAGGTTTAGCCAGAGGATATGGATTGGTACAGGCTTGGAGGGCCAAAGGGCGTGTTCCTGTGCTGCGAGATTCTTTGTTCTTTGCTTGTTCAGAACTTGCCACATTTGTAGTCAAGCTGTTCTAAATCAGCTACATCTTCAGGTAATGGAGAAAATCACATAGCTTTGACCTCTCGACAAAAGGTGTGAAAAGTCCAGTTCTGCTAATTGCTGCCTCATCAATCTATTCTCGATCATTTAAATTATAGAGATGGTTGTCAACAGTGCCGCTGAGTGTTGCTTGCTTAGCAATAACCTGCTCAATGATGCTGAAGCTTGTTCCATGAGGGCCACTTGGATTCTGACCTCATTACATCCCTTGCCCAAACGTAGACAAAAGAAATAAATTCCAGAGATAATGTCAGTGAATGCCCTTGACATTAAGGCATTTTTCAGCCAAGTTTTGCATAAAAGAGCACTAGCGAAACTGGAGTCGGGAATCAGGTTGAAAACTTTCCATTGGTTGGAGTCTTAACTAGCACAAAGATTGATTATTGCAGTTGTTGGATGCCAAACATGGAAGTCAATCAGCTCAGTTTCAACATATCACTGCAGGAGTCCCTCAGGGTTGTGCACTTGGATCAGTTGTCTTCAGCTACTTCATCAATGACTATTCTTCAATCATAAGTTCAAAAGTGGGGGTATTCCCTAGTGATTGCACAATGTTCAGCACCCAGTCAATTTCTGATTCATCTTGCCATATTCCTCTGAATTCCATGTGCTTTATCCTTCTCAATCAATCTCCCATATGGTACCTTGTCAAAAGCTTTGCTAAAATTCATATAAACTACATCAACTGAACTTTCAACATCCACACTCTTGATGACATTTTCAAACATTCTAGCAAATTTGTTAGGCATGACCTCCCTCTGACAAAGACATGTTGCCTATCCTTAATTAATCTGTTTGAGAGATGGATTTGACTGAGACAAGGTGGGGAGCGGGGAAATGAGGAAACTGGTGAAATCCGAGTTCATCCCTTGTGGTTGGAGGGTTCCTAGGTGGAAGATGAGGCGCTCTTCCTCCAACCGTCATGTTGTTGTGGTCTGGCGATGGAGGAGTCCAAAGACCTGCATATCCTTGGTGGAGTGGGAAGGGGAGTTAAAGTGTTGAGCCACAGGGTGGTTGGGTTGGTTGATGGATTTGACTGAGACAAGGTGGGGGGAGGGGAAATGAGGAAACTGGTGAAATCCGAGTTCATGATGGATTTGACTGAGACAAGGTTAATCTGTGCCTTTTTGAGTGGGAATTAATTCTTCCCTTCAGAATTTTAATAGTTTTCCTAACACTAGCATGAGACTCACCAGTTTGTAAATTTCCTGATTCATCTCTGCCACCTTTCTTAAAAAGTGGAAACACATTAGCTGTTCTCCAGTCCTCTGGCCAGAGAGGAATTAAAAACTTGCATCAGAGCATCTGCAATTTCCTGCCTCAACTTCCACAGCAGTTTGGGATCCAATTCATCTGGGCCAGGGGAGTTTTCCATTTTTAGTCCCATCAGAGCTTCCAATACATCCCCATTTCCTAAGTCAAACTGTGCAAGTTCCTTTCAGTCCCATTTCCTGAATTCCATACCTATATTCTCCCTTTCTACATTGAAAACCAAAGAGAAGCATTCACGTCCAATATCCTGTGGCTTCACACAGATTATTGCCTGCATCCCTAATGGGGTCCTATTCTTTCTCTGATTAACCTCTTCCCTTTAATGTATGTATGAAATATCTTAGGATTCTCCTTAATCTTATTCATAAATCATGCCCCTTTTATGCTCTTCCAATTGCTTTCTTAAGTTCCTCTTGCACTGCCTATATTCTTTGAGGCCTCAATTGAATTGCTCCCTTTGGACTTGCTAAAAGCCCTTTCCTTCTTCATCCTGTCCTGAATTGTCCTAGATATCCTGGTTTCCCTGAACTTATTGCATCTTTACATCCGCCTAGAGGGTACATATTGGACCTGTATTCTCCCCACTTGTTTTTTTGAATGCTTCTGACTGGTGCCATCATAGATTTACCCACAAGGAGCTTTTCTCAGTCAACTTTGGCCAGATCCTGCTTTATTTTAATAAAATCTGCCTTCTCGCTATCCAAAATCATCTTTTGCAGGCCATTTTTCTCCTTGTCCAGAACAAATTTGAACCATACCATATTGCGGTCATTATCGCTAAAATAATCCCCCATTGCCACATTGAAAAGTTGAACGGTTTCATTCCACAGAACCAGATCCAGGACTGTGCCATCCCTTGTTGGGATTCTGCATATTGATACTAAAAAACTTCCTGAACGCATTTCAAGGAATCCACCCCTTCTAAACCCTTAACTATTACCATTTATGTTAGGAAAGTTGAAATTCCCCAGTATTACACCCAAATATTACATTTATACACCTCTGTTTCCTGCCAACTCTTTGGGGCACTATAATGCACTCCCCTTAGCATTCCTAAGTTCTAACCACAAAACCTCATTTGAAGACCCTTTCAAGATATCATTTCTCCTTATTGCAGTAGTTTACTCCTTAATTAATAGTGTTACTCCTCCACCCATTTTACATCCTCCTCTGTCTTGCCTAAAGATTCTATAGCCCAGAATGTTGAGTTGCCAATCGTGCCCTTCCCTCAACAATGTTTCTGTGATAGCAACAATATCACACTCGTGTCAATCCACACTTTGAACTCATCAGTCTTACCTATTACACTCTAGCGTTAATTTAAAGATCATCCAGCCTTGTCTTACTTCCCTGACATTCAACATAGATGAACTCACTCTGACTTGCTTCCTTTGTTGCAGCATGAACTGTCTTCATTTCAGCAATATTCTGTGCGCCCCCCGCCCCCTGCAACTGTCAGACTAGTTTAAAATCGTCTCAGTCCCGCACGAGCAAATCTATCTGCAAGGAATTTACCCCAGTGTGGTTCAGGTGCAGACCATTCGGTTAGTACACGTCCATCTTTCCACAAAAACGATACCAATGATCCAGGAATAAGCCATGCATTCATTGGCCCTATTTTCTTATTTCAATACTTGCTAGTATGTGGCGCTAGGAGTAATCCAGAGATCACAACCATTGAAGTCAAGGTTTAAACTACTGCCTAGCTCCCTGAATTCTTATTACAGGACCTCATTGCTTACTTTGCCCATATCATTGGTGTAAACATGTACCACAATCTCTAACTCATTATCCTTGCCTTTCAAGGTGCCCTGACCTTGACACCAGTGAGGCAACACACCAAACCGAGTTCATGTCTTTGGCCACAGAAATGCTGAGCTGCTCCCTGACTAAAGAATCCCTTAACATAACAGCTCATTCTTTTTTATTCCTCCCCCCTGCAGTCAAGTTACTTGAGATGCCAGAAGCTTAGCTCTGACTGCACTCCTCTGAGATACTAACATCCTCATCAGCTTCGAAAATGTAATAGTAGAGGGGAATATACCAGGCCATGAGATTACAGATTGTGGTTAAATATAATTCTAATGTTTATTCTGGTCGATAGTGCCTCTTGGATGTCCAGTCTTGAATTATTAGATTTGTTTGAGATCGATCTTAGAACACATGTATATAGTTTCTGACTGGTACAAACTCTATGGGCTGAAGAGCCTTTTCTCTATTGTAGGCCTCTATAACTAACACAATGGAGGGTACCCTAAATGTGAACATGGAACATTGTCTCAAGGGCTGTGCAGTACTTGCTTTAATGATACTACCATGGAATCATGCATCTGCAACGTGCCAGTTAATGAGGACGAGGTCAAGTACATATTTTTGTCTTGTTGGTTCCTTTAAGACCTGGTGCAGACCCAGTCTAACAGGACAAGGCCAGTTTGGTCAGTCATGATTCTATTGTCTGCCCTTGACAATGGACATCGAGATGGGAGAGTAGTGGTGGGGGTGGAGCAGTGGTTGATAATCAGTAGGAGGTTTCTTGGTTTCCTTGCCTCACAGCGCCAGAGACCCGGGTTCAATTCCCGCCTCAGGCAACTCTCTGTGTGGAGTTTGCACATTCTCCCCGTGTCTGTGTGGGTTTCCTCCGGGTGCTCCGGTTTCCTCCCACAATCCAAAAATGTGCAAGTTAGGTGAATTGGCCATGCTAAATTACCCATAGTGTTAGGTGAAGGGGTTAAATGTAGGGGAATGGGTCTGGGTGGGTTGCGGTTTGGTGGGTCGGTGTGGACATGTTGGGCTGAAGTAATCTAATCTAATCTAATTTGACCAAATGAGACGTCATAGAATCCAGAATCACTGTTGAGAGTTCCCGCAGCAACTCCCACCTGACTGTACAGCACTATGTCAACACCTCCAGTGGGTGTGTCTGCAGGACAGACCCAAGAATGTTAACAGTGCAGTCTAGCACATTATAAGACATGATTCAATGGGTAGAACAATGTTACATTATAGCTTGAGTAGTCTGTGAGGCAGTTCTCTCAGTTTTAGCACAAGCAAAAGATGTTAGGAAGGAAAACTTTTCAGGATAGATAAGGCTGGGCTTGCCATTGCTATTTCAAGTGCCTAAATCAACTGGCTGACCTCATTCTGCATAGCAGTTTAATGGAACAACATGGCTCGCTGGACCACCTCAGACAGCATTCAAGAATTAACCACATAATCTTGGCTTGGCATTACATGTAGGCCATTGTAGGTAACGGCAATGGATTTCCTTCCCTAAAGGGGACTGGATTTTTAAGCCAAATGACATTGGCTTCATTAGGAGAAAGTGAGGACTGCAGATGCTGGAGATCAGAGTTGAGAGTGTGGTGCTGGAAAAGCACAGCAGGTCAGGCAGCATCTGAGGAGCAGGAGAATCGACATTTTGGACAAGAGCCCTTGGCTTCATTAGACTAGCTTTAAATTCCACATCGTTTGTTTAATTTACTGAACTAGGGGTAGGTAATAGCCTAGTGGTGTTGTTGCTGAACTGTTAGTCCAGAAACATAGGTAAGGGTATGGAGATGTAGGTTCAAATCCTGCCATGGCAAATGGTGAAATTTGAATACAATAAAAATATGGAATTAAGAGTCTAATAATGACCATTAAATCACTGTTGCTTGTCAGGAAAAATCCATCTGGTTTACTGATATCCTTTAGGAAAGTAAACTGCCATTCTTCCCTGGTCTGGCCTACATGTGACTCCAGACCTACAACAATGTAGTTGACTTTTATTGCCCTTTGGGTAACTAGGGAAGGGCAATAAATGTTGGCCTAGCCAGTGAAGTCCTCACCCTGTGAATGATTTAAAAAAATTCAAATTTCAACAGCTGTCAAGTTGGGATATGAACCATTTTAAGAGCTTTACCTCTGATTTTAGTACAATGACATTACCACCAGTGCCTCACCTATTTATCCACTGCTCTTAATTGTTTGGGATCTTGACTCTATAAATCATTCTGGTCTTTCTAGCTCACATTTTTATTATCAAACTATACCAATGTAAAATTACTTCAAATGCAATTTTTCAGCCATTCTGACAACTTAATAATATCTCTTTGGAGTTTATTTTGCTTCTCAAACTTACTTGTAGAACCTCCAATTTGGCTGACATCTTTAAACTTTAGCATTTTCATCATTGTTCACGCATTACATTTCGCACATGCAAATTTATTATGTCAATCCCTTTTTGTGCCTTAGGACAGTGCTTGGAAAAGCTACAATATACTTTTAGAATATTGACAACTTTTGTGTTCATATCCAACTGCCTACAGTTAAACAATCACCTCTTTTTCATTATCTACAGTATGTGACATGATGCAGAAGTATGGGTTGGTTTCAGTCTATGCACCATTACAATACAATTTTATTATTCTACTATGTGTTACTAATATGATCCATACCACTCTTTCAGCAAACTGAGCCAACATCCCCACAATTGGGGAGTTTTACAGCCAGTGAGGATAGAGAATCCAATTTCTTTCCATCACTTCATAAGGGGTGCCAATTAAGACAGCGAGCTGAGAATCTGCAGAACTTTCCTCATCAAAGGGCAGTGGATGTAGTATCTTTAAACTTTTTTCTAGACAGAAGTAACAGTTTCTTTACTACCAAGGGTATGAAAGATTATCGAGAGTATACACCAATGTAGATTTGAGGTTAAAATCAGATCAACCATTATTGTATTGAATGGCAGAGCAGGATCAAAGGGATAAGTGGCCTAGTCTTGTTCCTTGTTCATATATGGATGACTAGAAATATCTTCCTCTCTCACTGCCTGGTATCTGCAGTATGTTGATTAGGCATGTATAAATACATGATCCTTGGGCATCAAATCCAAGATTGGATCATGAACCTAGTGCTTCCATCTCAGAGGCAGACATGGGCTATAAGACTTCCTGCCAAATTGTTTGAAATATTAACTCATGGATGAGCCAGAACATCTTTTAAAAGAGCATTAAATGGAAAAGATATGTAACAGGCGTTTTCGGTGATCAGTTTCATATATTGAAACAATAGGCAAAGTTATTGGGATAAAATAAATAAAATAATAGGGGCAGCCAAAGTAGGATAATGGTGGTAAAGGTCAACACATGCCTAAGTGGAAGCAAGATACATTTTGTGTGGCAATTGTGAAAAACAAACAGTCCAAATTCACTTCATCCCCATCTTTTATCGATAATATTACTGTGATTAACAACACAAGAGATCAGCTTGAACAGTAAAAAGCATTGGATCTACTGCATGGTCTCTTTCACAGAACAATATACGTGAAAGTGTAGCCTCAGAGCCATCACCTTTCAAATATGAACTTGTCCATTCAACTCAACTCTATGCATCACAGCCCTCCACTTTCTCCACAGATTGATGCTCACTAATCAGAACTTGTTAAGTTGGATCCTGAGAGCAGGATTTCTGAGTATTTCAGAAGACTGTGGGTTATTTCTCTATTCTCTATTGCAAAATGACACACGCACTCTCTCTTTCCTTCTTGTGACCTCATTTTCATTATTGATAAGGTTTCCTCAGAGAAAATCCTACTTGCTTGCTAACTATTTTCTCCTGAGAAGGTACTCCGAAGAGGTGCCAAGATTTTGTCTAATTAGTCAAAGAACAAAGAACAAAGAAAATCTCAGCACAGAAGCAGGCCCTTCAGCCCTCCAAGCCTGTGCCAATCCAGATCCACTATCTAAACCAGTCACCTATTTTCTAAGGTTCTGCATCCCTCTGCTCCCTATCCATTCATGTATCTGTCTAGATACATCTTAAATGACACTATAGTGCCCGCCTTTACCACCTCTGCTGGTAATGCATTAGAGGCACCTACCACCCTCTGCGTAAAGAACCTTCCATGCACATCTCCCCTAAACTTTTACCCACTCACCCTGAACTCATAACCCTTAGTAAATGAGTCCCCACTCTGGGAAAAAGCTTCTTGCATCTACACCTCTCATGATTTTGTAGACCTCAATCAGGTCCTCAACCTTTGTCTTTCTATTGAAAATAATCCTAATCTACTCAACCTCTCTTCATAGCTAGTGCCCTTCATACCAGGCAACTTCCTGGTGAACTTCCTCTGAACCCTTTCCAAAGCATCCACATCCTTTTGGTAATGTGGTGACCAGACCTCTATACTGTATTCCAAATGTGGCCAAACCAAAGTCTTATGCAACTGTAACATGACCTGCTCAACTCTTGTACTCAATACCCGGTTTGATGAAGGAAAACATGCCGCATGCCTTCTTGACTATTCGACTGACATGCATTTCCACCTTCAGGGAACAATGGACCTGAACACCCAGATCTCTCTGTACATCAATTTTCCCAGGACTTTTCCATTTACTGCATAGTTCACTCTTGAATTGAATCTTCCAAAATGCATCACCTTGCATTTGCTTGGAGTGAACTCCATCTGCCATTTCTCTGCCCAACTCTCCAATCCAGCTATATTCTGCTGCATTGTCTGACGGTCCCCTTCACTATCTGCTTAGTGTCATCTGCGAATTTGCTAATCAGACCACCTATACCTTCCTCCAGATCATTTATGTATATCACAAACAAGAGTAGTCCCAGCACAGATCCCTGTGAAACACCTGGTCACAGTTCTCCATTTTGAGAAACTCCCTTCCACTACTACTCTCTCTCTCTCTCACCTGTTGGCTAGGCAGTTCTTTATCCATCTAGCTAGTACATCCTGGATCCCATGCGACTTCACTTTCTCGATAAGCCTATTATGGGGAGCCTTATCAAATGCTTTTCTGAAGTCCATGTATATCACATCTACAACCCTTCCCTCATCAATCAACTTAGTCACTTCCTCAAAGAATTCTATTACATTGGTAAGATATGACCTTCCCTGCACAAAACAATGTTGCCTATCACTGATAAGCCCATTTTTCTCCAAATGGGAATAGATCCTATCCCTCAGTATCTGATCACCACATGAAAGGAAGGATGTGGAAGCTTAGGAGAGGGTACAGATGACATTTACTAGGATGTTGCCTGGTATGGAGGGAAAGTCTTACGAGGAAAGGCTGAGGGACTTGATACTGTTTTCGTGAGGCACAAAACGGTTGAGAGGCGACTTAATTGAGACATGTAAGATAATCAGAGGGTTAGATAGGTTGGACAATGAAAACCTTTTTCCTTGGATGGAGATGGCTAGAATGAGGAGACATATCTTTAAAGTGAGGGGTGATAGATATAGATCAGATGTCAGAGTTAGTTTCTTTGCTCAGAGAATAGTAGGGATGTGGAATGCACTGCCTGCAACAGTAATAAACTTACCAACTTTAAGGGCATTTAAATAGTCATTGGATAGGCATATGGACAAGAATGGAATAGTGTAGATTGGATGAGCTTCAGATTGGTTCCACAGGTTGGCGCAACATTAAGGGCTGAAGAGCCTGTACTGTGCTGTAACGTTCTATGTTCTATGTTTTATCTTCTCCAGCAGCTTCCCTACCATTGATGTCAGGCTCACCAGTCTGTAATTACCTGGATTATCCCTGCTACCCTTCTTAAACAAGGGAACAACATTAGCAATTCTTCAGTCCTCTGGTACCTCACCCGTGTTCAAACATCATATCTAAACTGCTAGTTTTTAACAAATGTAATAAACAATCTGAAGATACTAACTTTACTTTACAGTACATTTAATATAATCTCCCAATGTGCTTTGTAGAAGTTTTAAAATGCAAAATTAGATATGAAGCCATTTAAGGAGATTTTCAAGCAGATAGTCATAAGCTGGTTGTAAAGGTACGTTTAAGGAATGCTTTAAAGGGGAAAGTGAGTAGAGAAGATCAAGATGTTTAGGCAGGGAACTCCAGGTTTAGGAAACCAAAAACAGAAATTGCTGGAGAAACTCAGCAGGTCAGACAACATCTGTGGTTCTGATGAAGAGTCATCAGCCTCAAAATATGAACTCTGCTTTCTTCTGCAGATGATGCCAGACCTGCTGGGTTTCTCCAGCAATTTCTGCTTTTGTTTAAGAAACCTCGAGCATCCACAGTTCTTGATTTTATTGCAGAGTTTTTGGCCAGGCAGCTGAATGCACGGCCATTGAGTGAAAAAAAATTAGATGATACTAATTAGATAATTTTAGTCCTAGAATTAGATTAGATTAGATTAGATTAGGGTTGGAAGACTGCAGAATATTGGAGCGATGTGGGACATTTAAGAACAAGGATGAAAATTCTAAAACCAAGAAGCTGCTTGATTGGAAATCGATGTCATAACAACCACAAAGATAAGCATGAATACTCTAAGGGTTGGAAGACTGCAGAATATTGGAGCGATGTGGAACATTTAAGAACAAGGATGAAAATTCTAAAACCAAGAAGCTGCTTGATTGGAAATCGATGTAGTTTAGGGGTATTAGGTGAATGTGACTTGGTACATTAAGGACACGCATAGCAAAATTTAGATGACCTTAAGTTTTTAAGTGTGATGATGGCCAAGAGAATAATAGAATAATCAAGTCTAGTTGTGACAGAGGTTTGGCTGTGAACTCTTGATAGCACTTGATGTGAAGCAGGTGATATAATGAATGTGAAAATCTTAATATGAATATGTCAGTATCTCATCTCAGTCAAATATGGCACTAGGGTTGTCAACAGTACAGTTTGGCCTTGTAGTTTCCAAGGACTAAAAAGAGTTACTAAATAGGGAACAAAATTGTCACAGCAACTGAAGGCAATGACTTCATTCTTGTAGTAAATTCCTGTTCCTGTACTGGAAGGAGGACAAACAGTCTGATAGTTTTGTTAGATTTTGTGGTTTTTTGACCACATTAACCTTTATAAAAGTGGTTAACTATTTGTTTGTACCTGTCAGTCAGGACTCCCTGATTGGACCAGGTTAACTGCCCAATCAGAGTAATCATATTCTATGCAGTCTACCTGGTTGAACTTATTCCAATCACTACATCCCTCCTGCTCTAAATGATAGGATATAGGTCCATTCTTTTTCCAGTAACTTCCCTTGGGCGTTTTCACGCTAGGTCTGTTTCCTCCAACTCTGCCTCACATGCTGTGGCGTATATCAGACCATAGCCCGCTTCTTGTGTCTGAAGTGTCTTGGAAGAAATTCCTCTTCTTCTTCAGGCAGTAATGGCATTGAGACTATGACATCTCTCATGTCCATCTCGTCCTCAGAAGTTTCTTCGATGCAAGTGGAAGGGGAGAACCCATAGGTTCTGACACCTTGCTGGATATGCTTTCAAGTGGTTGATATGTTTGCTCAGGACCACCTCTCTTACCTGAAATTTGTATGCCATGGGAGCTGATCTTGTGCCAACAATACCTGTTATCCATACAGAGCCAACTCTGTTTTCGACACAAACTTTGTCCTCTGAAGTAAAGTGTCTCTCTTGCTTAGAGGAGTCATGTCCGGTATTGACGTTCCTGAAGCCATTTCACTCTCTCCCCACTCCCAGGTCCAGGAAGATCTAGTTTAACCTGATGCAGGAAGATCAAGTTTAATCTCTTCCCATTCGTAACTCTGCTGGAGCTATCCCTGTTGGGGGGTGATCCTACAAAGAAACAGGAAGTAGGACAGTCTTGTCACAAGTAAAACTATAGGCTGTTTCTTTAAGCCTGCTTTCAAAGTTTGGACTGCTCTCTCCGCCAGACCATTGGACGATGGATGGTACAGGGCTATCCTTACATACTGAATGACATTCAACTTTAGGAAATACTCGAATTCCCTATTGATAAATGTTACCCATTTTCTGTGACCAACATCTCCGGAGGCCATGTATTGAAAAGGTGCTTGCAACGTTTCAATCATCATCCCCATACTTGATGAATGAATTATATGTACACTCAACCACTTTGGATGGGCGTACACAATGGTCAAGAACATTGAGCCCATGAAAGGACCAGCATAGCCGATTTGTAACTGAGGTTTGCCCGGCCATTCTCATGAGTATCAGGGAGCTGCTGTTGGTAATCTTTGTCCTTGTTGACATTCTGTGTCCGACTGCATAAACACAACTAAGTTGGCATCCAATTCTGGCCACCAGACATAACCTGTCATGAATATCTACATTTTGGAAACCCCTGGATGACCCTGGTGGAGTTCTGCTAGTTTCTGGCAGTGACCTTTGCTCTGGCCAATCACTATTGCTCCCCATAATAATATGACATCCACATTGATAATCTGGCCTTATCAGGTCCAGAAAGGTATCAATTCTGGTTGTGGTGGCCCTTTTGTTTCTCCATCATCATCGGCTGTTTTAGTTTTGCCAGGATGTGAATATTATTCTTCCACAGTTTGATATTGTCAGCAGTGATCAGAAATTTTAAAATCAGAATGTAATCTTCTAGTGGCAGAACCACCACTGGTGTATCTGCCATTGGGGGCAACTCAAAGCATCAGCATTTGCCACTTGGCCTCCTGGACAATGTTGCAACCTGTAACTGTCTGCACTCAGAATAAGAGGCCACTGCTGAATTCGAACAGAAGCTGTAGGCTGCAATGGCCCTGTCCCCTTTAAGTATCCCTACTTAAAGCAGTCCGTTACTATTACAAATTTACATCCATAAAAGGTGTTGGTGAAATTTCCTCAAACCAAAGATGACTGCCAAACCCTCTTTCTCTATTTGGGCACTCTATCTCCATCTTTATCTCTATCTCTAGCTGTAGCTCTAGTTCTATTTTCATCTGGCCTCAGCTGAAGTCCAGGAACTATTCCTTTCTGCTGGGCCACCAGTGAGCCAACACTATCCTGATGTCAGCATGTTAGTAGAACATCTCGCTTGAGGTCGTAATGGGCCAACATCTTTAACATCAATAGTTGCTTCTTCACTTCCCGAAAGGCTACACCTTGGCTACGAGACCATTTCCAAGAAACACCCTTTTTCAATAGCAGATGTGAGGGTGACAGGATGGAAGAGAAAGTGAGGACTGCAGATGCTGTAGATCAGAGCTGAAAATGTGTTGCTGGAAAAGCGCAACAGGTCAAACAGCATCCAAGGAGCAGGAGAATCGATGTTTCGGGCATGAGCCCTTCTTCAGGATGAAGCCCCTGAAGAAGGGCTCATGCCCGAAACGTCGATTATCCTGCTGACAGGGTGGAGGTCAGGCTATGTATGAATTTTCCATAATAATTTACCAACCCAAGGGAAGACCTAAGCTCTGGTACAGATATGAGGACCAGAGCATCTTTGATCACCCTCACTTTGTCTTCCAACTGGTGTAACCCAGTCTTGTTGACTCTGTGGATCAAGTAGGTTACTTAGGGTGCATGAAACACCCTAGACATTTTTCCCTCCTAAGGCATACATCCATCTTGGAAAAATGTTTGAGCACCATGTCTAGGTTCTCCATATGCTCTTTATTGGTCTTCCCTGTTATTAGATAAATGGCGACCTAGGGAAGACCTAGTAAAATGGTCTCCATCGACCACTGGAAAATGGTGCAGGCTGATGATACCTAAAAGGCAATCTGGTTTATTGATAAAAACCTTTATGAGTATTAACTGTGGCAAACCTCTGGAAATCCTCGTCTAATTGCATTTGCAGGTACCCATGGCTCATGTCTAGCTTCATGAAGGACAACCCCTGTGCCAGTTTTGTGTATAAGTCCTCTATGTGAGGGATTGGATGTTTATTCACTTTTGAAAAGTGGTTTCTTATTTGTTTAAAATTCCCACAAAGGCAAATTAACCCACTAGGCTTTACAATCAGTGTGACCGGTGCTGCCCTTTACACAAACTGTACTGGTTTGATGATTCCTTCGCTTTCCAACCTCCTGAGTTCTGCCTCTACTTTTGCACGTAAGGCAAATGGTACCAGGGAAGCCTTGCAAAATCATGGATTGCTTCATGGTCAGCATAAGAGAGATTTAAAAATGACATGCAAGGCAAATTTTCTACACGAAGGGTGATTTGTGTGTGAAATGAACTTCTTGAGGAAGTGGTGGATGTGGATATAGATACAACTTTAAATGATATTTGGATAAGTACATGAATAGGAAAGGTTTGGAGGGAAATGGGCCAGGAGCAGGCAAGTGGGACTAGTTTAGTTGGGATTATGTTCAGCATGGACTGGTTGGACCAAAGGGTCTGTTTTTGTGCTGCATGACTCTATGACTTGGAGGCTAGTACAATTGCAACATTAAAAGGCATCTGGATGGGTATATGAATAGGAACGGTTTGGATGGATTTGGGCCAGGTGCTGGAGGTGGGACTAGATTGGGTTGGGATATCTGGTCGGCATGAACGAGTTGGACCGAAGGGTCTGTTTCCGTGCTGTACATCTCTATGACTCTATGTAAGGCGGCCTTGGCACCTTTGATAGTCCTCAGAACTTCTGAAAAACTTCCAGGTATTTGATTAGGATGTCATTCAGGCAGCCATTTCCTAATCAGAAGATATAGAGCCAATCAAGTTGAACATTTCTCAACCAAAGTTGCCCCAAACTTGGGCCAGAGCCTTTTACTATGGTCAGTGGTAACTGAACAAGCTTCTTTTCATAAGAGACTAAAATTGAAGTTCTACCCTTTATCTGTAGCTGCTTCCCTGTATAGGTTCTCAGCCTGGTTGACGTCTTATGCAAACTTAAGGGTTGGAGTCCAGGGAGAATGTTGTTAAAGGCTGACTCTGCAATCACTGATAGAGCCACGCTGGTATTGACCTCCATGAGAACTGGGTGACCACTTAATCAGACATTTATTTTGATAGGTTATCATCTGGATGTTCTGAAGCAATTTAGCTGTTTCAAACCACATGTCAGTGAACTTTCTGGAGTGTGCACTTTCCTGGATAGTGGCCTATGAGTGCTGTTACTCAATTCAAGCTGAATGGGACTCTTTTGCAGTTTCGAGTCCGCAGATAAGCGACAACTACAATGGCATGCTGGCCCACATCCTCAATAAAATGCTGAGTGTTTAGCTGAGGCTTGCCTTTAGAACATAGAACATAGAAGAATACAGCGCAGTACAGGCCCTTTGGCCCTCGATGTTGCGCCGATCCAAGCCTTTTGCTGTGGGCAGACCTAGAGTCCTCCTGGTCAGGATGTGTGCCTTTACTGAAATGGTGTTTCCCAAGCTCAGTCAGCCTGGCAACAGTGTCCACTTCTGTCGGCATACCCTGTAACTTATATGCTCCATTGCAGCATTTTCTAATGTAGTCCCTGTTTGAAGTCCAATTGGGCTTCAGCTCGTAAATGCTTTTGCATGGGCACATCATTAATCTCACATCTCAACATCTCACTTAGGGTTAAACCAAAGTCACATGCCCTCTGCCAGTCATCCTAACCTCGTCAAAAACATACCAACACGGACTCCCCTGGTTCTCAAACTGCTGAATAAAACCAAAGCATCTTAGTATTTAGAGGAGGTATTCATTGTAATATTCCTGACTTAATTAAATCTGTCAACTCTTGAAAAGTTTTAGTACCTGGTGCCGCTTGGAAAATTAGGCTCCTGATAACTGAAAAAGCTGCGAGTCCACAAGCTGTCAGGAGAGTTACTTCTTGCTTTTCATTTGCCCCAATGTCACTTGTTCAGAAAAAGTAACGTGTCTTTCCACATACTGGGCCCAGTCTTTAATGGCAGGATCAAAGAAGTCAAGCTTCCTAAATAGCAGTATGATGCCAGAAATGCTTAGCACAACTCAAAGATAACTGTTGCAAGTGAATCTCTTCGGGGTTATATTTTCCTCTCATCATCAGGAAAATAACTCCATGAAAGCTGGTATCGTACCATCAAATCACACTTTATTTACATGTACACATTACACCGACTGATATGTGCCATGATCTTAGAGGGAGCAGAACCCCTGCCATTCCTTTTTTTTTTGAGTTGAGGATGTTCCATTATTAAGTATATTTAGGACCAAGATGGTCATATATTTGATTTCTCAAGGTATCAAGGCAAATGGGGAGTAGGTGGGAAAATAGAGTTGAAGCAAATGATCAGGCATAATAATATTGAATGGTTGAACAGGCTGGAGAGGCTGAATAGTCAAATCCTGCTCCTATTTCTTACATTCCTAGAGTCACAAGGTTCCCCATGGGAGACTGGTTAGCAAGGTTAGATCTCATTGAATTCAGGGAGAACTAGCCATTTGGATGCAGAACTGGCTCAAAGATAGAAGACAGAGGGTGGTGGTGGAGGTGAGCGTGATAAGGTGAGGGTGATAGGCCAGAGTAGGGGTGGGGGCGGATTGGTCAGGAAGAAGATTGCAGGTTAGGAAGGTGGTGCTGAGTTCGAGGGTTGGAACTGAGACAAGGTGGTGGGAGGGGAAATGAGGAAACTGGAGAAGTCTGAGTTCATCCCTTGTGGTTGGAGGGTTCCTAAGCGGAAGATGAGGCGCTCTTCCTCCAGCCGTAGAGCCACAAGTGTAGTGCCACAAGGATCTGTGCTGGGTCCACTACTTTTCATCATTTATACAAATAATTTGGATGTGAGCTTAAGAGGTATAGGTAGTAAGTTTGTAGATGACACCAAAACTGGAGGTGTAATGAACAGCAATGAGGGTTACCTCAGATTACAATGGGATCTTGATCAGATGAACCAATGGGCTGAGAAGTGGCAGATAGAGTTTAATTTAGATAAATGTGAAGTGCTGCATTTTGGGAAAGAAAATTAGAGCAGCACTAATACACTTAATGGTAAGGTCCTAGGGAGTGGTGCTTAACAAAGAGACATTGGAGTGCAGGTTCATAGCTCCTTGAAAGTGGAGTTGCAGGTAGATGGAATAATGAAGAAGGCGTTTGGTATGTTTTCGTTTATCAGTCGGAGTAGAGTACACAAGTTAAGAGGTCATGTTTCAGCTGTACAGGACATTGGTTCAGCCATTATTGGAATATTGCGTGTAATTCTGGTTTCCTTCCTATCGGAAAGATGTTGTGAAACTTGAAAGGGTTCAGAAAAAATTCACAAGGATGTTGCCAGGGTTGCAGGATTTGAGCTATAGGGAGAGGTTGAATAGGCTAGGGCTGTTTTCCTTGGAGTGTCGGAGGCTGAGGGGTGACCTTATAGAGGTTTATAAAATCATGGGAGCATGGATAGGATAAATAGGCAAAGTCTTTTCCCTGGGGTCAGGGAGTCCAGAACTAGAGGGCATAGGTTTAGGGTGAGAGGGGAAAGATATAAAAGAAACCCTAAGGGGCAACTTTTTCATGCTGAGGGTAGTACGTGTATGGAATGAGCTGCAGAGGATGTGGTGGAGGCTGGTACAAATGCAACATTTAAAAGGCATCTGGATGGGTATATGAATAGGAAGAGTTTGGAGAGATATGGGCCAGGTGCTAGCAGGTGGGACGAGATTGGATTGGGATACCTGATCAGCATGGACGAGTTGGACAGAAGGGTCTGTTTCCATGCTGTACATCTCTATGACTCTAAGTCTTTCAGTATTGCATTAAAATGTCAATATAGATTATACATTCAGGCTGCGAAGTGAAGATTGGACGTTTGGTATTCTGAATTAGGCTCAAGAGTGCTAACAATAAGCCAAGCTAACACAATGAAAATTGATCACTATATCTATCTTTTTAAATACATTGTGGAAATAGACAGCACTTAACATTACTTAGAAAGGTGAAATAACTCCAGGGAGGCTGCTATCCCATGACCAAGTCACCATTTATTTACATGTACACAGTACATGGCCTCTGACCAGCTAGCTTAGAACCTATATCTCTCAGCCACGACTCCCTATTTTTAATATGATTGGGTTACTCATGAGTTATACAAATAACCGTAAGGCCACTCACAAACAATATCATGTTCCATAGCTTTCCACAATCAGCTCACCATATTGCCCTGTTTCCTTAATATAAATATTTTAAAAATGTATAATCCAATTCAAATTGATCTTGCATGCATTATTTAATTTTTAATTTGACCTTCAGTATATTGTTTCATACCATGGTTTATGTTGTCTCATGTTCAATCATTCCACAAAGTACTGCAGCACAGGTTCCTATCTCATAAATCCCACTACATCTTGCAGTCTTGGTACTTCCCCTTTAAGAAGTACATACTTCCTTTTAGAAACAGCTGGTTGCTGGTTGCACACAGAAACATATAAAACAGCATGCAACACAAACGTGATGCAGTGCACAGGCCTAAGTTTGATTATGGACAATGAATTGCTTGCAACCAAATTAGCCACATAACATCATAACATTTGAATTACCTTGGCAAAACAGAATTGGCTCTGCATGAACTGAATGCAGAAAAGATTTCCCAGTATTATCTTCAGAGGAGCCTTCTCAGAGAACAGCAATACAGCCTGCCTGACAGAAGGTGGCATAAAATAATGAAGAATTTAAATGTGACCTTGGCTGACTTGTAATGTATGCAAATCTCCTGTGAAACATCACATGATTCTGAGACAGGCCAAAGAGAAATGTCAACAAGAATAATTTTGGATATAACAAACTAGCCAATATTGCTGTAACACAATCTCTAAACATCTTCATTCAGAAGACAACTATTTCCTGTAATCTGATTAACAAATCATTTCTTTTAGTTTTAACCATCACAATAGAGAATAGTTTGACAAATTTGATCAAAGCAACTTATTTTCTAATACTTTTATTATGGGGAGGTGGTCTTATCACTGGACTGTCAGCCCAGATAATGTTTGGGGACCTGGGTTCAAATCCCATCAGGGCAGATGATGGAATTTGTATTCAATAACAAATATCTGAAATTAGGAGTCTAATAATGGCCATGAATCAATTGTCAGAAAAACCCATCTGGTTCACTAATGTCCTTTATGAAAGGAAACTGCCATCCTTACCTGGTCTGGCCTATATGTGACTCCAGACCCACAATAATGTGGTTGATTCTTAACTGATCTTTTGGCAATTAGAGATGGGCAATAAATGCTGCCTGGTCAGCAATGCCCTCATCCCATGAATGAATAAAGAAAGAAATCTTGCAGAATTCAGAAACTGCTTTCTCAACACAGATGCAGCTGCAAAGTTCTTAATCCTTATAGCAACTGCTATGAAAAAATTGTGATGCTGCTATTCCATCTGCATCATAATCAACTCAATGTACTGAAACTGTCAATAGTAATGAATTTAACAGAGGTTTCCAGGACTGGACATTATTTCAGAAATGGGGTGGGCGCAGGAGGCTGCTAGTTTGAGATTAGGAAACTTCAAAGAATTTGTTCCCTGAAGGCCCTGAAGAACTTAATGACAGGACCTGATTGACAATTTTATCTCTCGTTCTCATGCTGTTGATAGAATCATAGAATGCCAACAGTGTGGAAACAGGCCCTCCAGCCCAACAAGTCCACACCGACCCTCCAAAGAGTGACCCACCCAGACCTATTCCCCTACCCTATTATCCTAGACTTACCCCTGACTAATGCTCCTAACCTGAACACTGTGGGCAATTTAGCACGGGCAATTCATCTAACCTGCACATCTTTGGACTGTGGGAGGAAACTGGTGGTTAGACCTTCAGTTGCAGGTGTATGGTAACCCAACAGTTATTAATAGGCTAGTCAATGACATTACAGGAAATTAGATGTCATGTAATTGGTTTGTTGATGGCTTTCTTCCAAGATACCAGTCCAGGGATCTCTCTGCTCTGCATATAGATATTTTCTAATCAACCTGTTCAGAGATGTTATTACACACCTCTGGAGTAGGTGGGGCTTGAACATGTGCCTCCTGGCTCAGAGGTAAGGACACTACCAATGCACCACAGGAGTCTTCAGCTCTGTATAATATACATAATCCAATAAATAGAATCATTATTAAGACGAGGTCTAGCACATGACAGCAGCAAAACTCAAAAAGCCCACCTGCACCAATAGAATGGAAGCACACAGTGCCCAGCACTGACATCAAAGTGTAAAATCAAGGCAGCAGCAGGAGCAGCCAAATTCTAACACAGTTAGCAGAGTCAAAATTAAACAAACACGAACAGACAGTATGAAATGAACTACAGTGGAAGAACCAGCAAGTACAATGGATAGACTCCATCAGTAAATATATCCTTGGGACTGTAAGAACAAGGGGTTGAGCCTGTGGAAGATGGGCTTGTGGCATGGGCACTGACAGGTAACAACATAAGCTGAGATAAGTAGCAAGTGAAAACAAACCTTGACAAACAGCCTTAAAAAGGTATGTAGGACAAGTGAAAATAGTTTAACCCAACTCATGACAAAACGTGTTGTCATGTTAATCCCACTATTATCCCATGCCCTGTTGTGGCATGAGACAATCACATCACTTTAAAATAATCCTGCCACAAATCCAGTCTGCCAACACTGTCAAAGTAGGAGCCATTTTAAAATGATATGGTACAGTGAAATGCAAAAATTAAACAGAGATAAATTGAATCTAAAGGGTAGGAAACACTAGGGGTAACATCTGGAATGTGGATATTCTAAATAATGGCAATGAAACAAATGTTAAGCTGCACACAAGAGCAGGGCTCCCGATCATTTTTAACATAGCATGGTGGCTGAAGCTGGAACTTCTACAATCATCAAGCTTCTGAATTCACAGCCTGGGGAGGATTCCATCAAAAGGTAGAGGACTGCTGACCACAATAATTCAGGCCAAAGTGAGGGAAATGACATAAACATTACATGTCATATACAATCAAACGTTTTGCTACCAATTGTTCTGGCTTGCTATACAACTCAGTATAAGGCGGATAAATTATGAAAACAGGACAACTCAGAACAATTCGGGTCAGAGTTCCCAAAGTTATTTATTGATTTGGAGAAACTGAGCATGCCTCAGCACATTACAAGGAGACTGGATGCCAAATTTTGCTCTTCGCCACAAAAAAGATTCAACACCAGCTTCTGTAGAAGGCTAAACTAGAAAAAGATGTGAAATCCATATTAGGTATCATATTAGGTAATGCAACCCACCAGTTGGTGTTTAGGGATGTTTCAGGTCCCAAAACTGAAGAGAGTCTATTACATATCTGCATTGACCTCATGCAATTCAACAAACAGGGAGCATCTGTTAATGAAAGCCTGGCAAGCTTGCGAGGAGATCCGTATTTACCAAGCTGAATACCAACAGCAGGTCTAGAAGCTAGGTTGAGTCCAAGCTGCTGATGACATTCATTACACAGCTTTCAAAATAATGTTTTAGTTGGCTATACTTTGGTGTCACCTTCACATTGGAGATCTCAGAATGGATTGTAACTGCTAAGTTGAAAGGGCCAGAAGGAGTCATCTGTCTCATGTATGGGTTCACTTATCCACAGTTCAGGTACACTGGAGGAGGGGTTAGAAGGTTGGGTGAGCAAGTTTGCGGATGATACGAAAGTCGGAGGAGTTGTAGACAGTGAGGAAGGATGTGGCAGGTTACAGCAGGATATAGATAAGCTGCAGAACTGGGCAGAAAGGTGGCAAATGGAGTTCAATGTAGCTAATTGTGAGGTGATTCACTTTGGGAAGAATAACAAAAAGATGGGGTACTGGGCTAATGGTCGGATACTTGGTAGTGTGGATGAGCAGAGGGATCTTGGTGTCCATGTACACAAATCGTTGAAAGTTGCCACCCAGGTAAATAGTGCGGTGAAGAAGGCATATGGCGTACTGGCCTTTTTTGGGAGAGGAATTGAGTTCCGGAGTACTGAGGTCATGTTGCAGTTGTATAAGACACTGGTGCGGCCGCATCTGGAGTATTGTGTGCAGTTGTGGTCGCCATACTATAGGAAGGATGTGGAGGCACTGGAACGGGTGCAGAGGAGGTTTACCAGGATGTTGCCTGGTATGGTAGGGGTAGGTTCTTTACTCAGCGAGTCGTGAGTTCATGGAATGCCCTGCCAGTAGCAGTGGTGGACTCTCTCTCATTATGGGCATTTAAGCGGGCATTGGATAGGCATATGGAGGATAGTGGGCTAGTGTAGGTTAGGTGGGCTTGGATCTGCGCAACATCGAGGGCCGAAGGGCCTGCACTGCGCTGTATTCTTCTATGTTCTATGTACACATGTGCAAGTGGTGTTACAGCACATGCAGGACACAGGGCTCAACCTTAATTATAAATGTGAGTTCTCTAATCATTGAATGTTAAAAAAATGACAGACAAAAATGGAGCACTAGCGTTATATAGTAACAGAATGATTTGAAGTCCATAAACAAAATCCCTGGTCTCAATTTTTGTCTGGCTTTAAAGAAAAACAAGGAAAACTGCTGAATCCAGAGGATAAGAAATGATAAAACAGCAAGTTTATCCTTGGACTTGTATTCACTCTTGCTAGTACCCAGAAGCCAAATAGTTTGCCACTTGGAAATCAGAATATCTTCAGAAATGGGCATTGAAGAACTCATGCATGCAAGACTATGAATCTGAATTGCCACATTGTGACCACTGAAGAAAAATATTATCTTGACCATGTACAAGTTTGTTGGTAAAATGTTCATAATTTATCAAAATCTTTTATTTTGTGTTGGAAAAAAAATCATTGTTATATTTTTTTAAAACAGTTGAAGTAATTCCACAGAGGCCAGTATTCTGTCACCAAGTTATCCATTATTTGACACTGATCTGGCTTCCTCAGAGCCAGTCTCAGAAGGAACAAAACTTCTGATACTCCTCTTTACATCTGTCAGCCGGGGCTCCTGATTGGACCAGGTTAACAGCTCCAATCTGGGACCTCGTATTCTATGAAGTCCACCCTGGCTGAACCCGTTACAATCACTACATCCCACCCCCTCTCAGTCTAGGGGTGTAGACCTATCCTTTTTCTTGTAGCCTCTTCTGGGGCATTTTCAGACAGGGTCCAGTTTCTCCATCTCAGCCTTGGATACAGGTTGCATGTACTGGACCATAGTCCACCTTCTTGGAAGAAAATTCATCCTTTTTTTAGGCAGTGAATGCATTGAGGTGGCGACATCTGCCTTGTCCATCTCAGATTCTGAGATTTCCTTGATGTGAGATGGAAGGGAAGAACCCATGGGTTTCGACAGCGTTTCTGAGGGGCCAGGTTTAGATTAGATTAGATTAGATTATATTACAGTGTGGAAACAGGCCCTTCGGCCCAACAAGTCCACACCGACCCGCCGAAGCGAAACCCACCCATACCCCTACATTTACCCCTTACCTAACACTACGGGCAATTTAGCATGGCCAATTCACCTGACCTGCACATCTTTGGACTGTGGGAGGAAACCGGAGCACCCGTAAGAAACCCACGCAGACACGGGGAGAACGTGCAAACTCCACACAGTCAGTCGCCTGAGGCAGGAATTGAACCCAGGTCTCAGGCGCTGTGAGGCAGCAGTGCTAACCATTGTGCCACCGTGCCACCCAGGTATGTTTTGCTCCAGCTCAATTTGTGAGTTTGCAGCTTTCATGTTGTTCCATGTATTTGTTCAGGACTGCCTCACCTACCCAAACTTCGTACCTCACTGAAATTGACCTGGCGTCAAACTTGTCTCTTATCTATGCAGGGCCATTTCCATGGTTTTGGCACAAAATTTCATCCACTGAAGTAAACAGTCTCTCTCACTTACAGGAGTCTTGTGATTGGTATTGGCATTCCTGATGCTACTTCAGTTCCCCCCTCCTCCACCGCAGGTTCAGGAAGATCAGATTTAACCAGGTGCAGAGTCTTTACCCCATTAACAACTCTGTTGCAGCTCTCCCTGTAGTTGCATGAGGGGTGGCCCGATAATTCAATAGAAACTAGGACAGCTTAGTATAAAGTGAAACTGTTTCTTTAAACCTACCCTTAAAGTTTGGACAGTTCTTTCTGCAAAACCATTAGATGATGGATGCTATGAAACTGTCCTTATATGCTGGCCTCCCAGACGTTGTTCCAACTTGAAATTTTACGAATTTGAAATGAGAGCCCACTGCTGAAATCAATTTGAAGCCATGGGCTGCATAGACTCATCCTCTTTGAGTAGCCCTAGCAGGGATTTGTGGTTTGCTACTAATACAAATTTATGTCTGTAAAGGTATTGTGAAACTTTCTTACACTAAACACAAACCTCCCCTCTCTGTCTGGATGTATTTGTGTTCTGCATCTGCAAAAGTCTGGGGAGCATATGTTATTGGGTATTTGTCTCCATTGGGCATTCAATGTGACAAGAGTCCAAGGAAAGACCTAAGCTCCAGTACATACATGGCAGCCGAGGTACCTTTGATCGCCCTCTCTTTATCTTCCAACAAATCTAAACCATTCTCCATTCCTGATGAAGGGCTTATGCCCAAAACTTTGATTCCCCTGCTCCCTGCTTGCTGCCTGACCTGCTGTGTTTTCCCAGCACCACACTCTCGACTCTGATCTCCAGTATCTGCAGTTCTCACTTTCTTCTAACAGGTCTAAACCTAGTTTTGCTGACTCTTTAGTCCAAATAGATCACTTGGGGTGCCTGGAACACACCTATTTTCCTTCTAAGGCCTTGGAGAAATGTTAAAGGTCTACGTCCAAGTTTCTAAGTGCTGTTTATTTGTCTTCCCTGCTATCACCATGTCATCCAGATCCAGCCACGCAGTATCTATATGCATTAGAACCAAGTGACTTTTTAACAAGATGTTTATTTGATTGGTTCTGATTTAGATGTTCCTAAGCAATTTAACTTTTCCAAGATAAAGGTGGACTTTCAAGGGTGTGCACTCTCCCGGTTACCAGCCTACGAGTTATCTTACTCAATCCAGGCCTGGTGGAACTCTTTTGCTGTCTCAAGTCTGCATATTGGTTGCCAACCCAGATCTTGAAGAAAATTTTAATAATTTGGCTGAGGCTTAGCTTTGTTTTGGGATTTTGCTGTGGGCTGACTTAGAGTCCCTCTGTTCAGGATACGTCCTGAGTGAGGCTGTGCAATTGCCTGCACTCAAGTGGTGTTCCCCAAACTCAGTCGGAGTTCACTTCCATCTGCATTCCCTGAAACTCATGTGCTCCACTTTCTGCATATTTTAATGACAAAACCAGTTGTCGTGCCTGTTTGAATTCCAATTGGGTGTCAGCGAGTAGGCGTGATTACATCAGTAATCCCACATACCAAATAGTCTCTTAGCATCTCTTTAGTGTTCAACTAAAGCCACTTGATTCTGCCAGTAACTAGAGGTTACAATTTCAAGACTGTTAGCAAGACAGCTTGGAGTGAAATGAGGAGAAACGTCTAAGAGAATTGTTACAATTTGGAATGCATTGCCTGGGAGAGTGGTGGAGGTGGATTCCATATAAGGTTTTAAAAGGGGGCTGGATGTATATTTGAAAGTGATGAAGTTATCGAGCTATTGAGATAGGGCTGGAGAGTGGGACTAGCTGAGTAGCTGTTTTGGGACCTGGTATAGAAACAGTATGTCAAATGTCCACCTTCTGTACAGTAAAATTTTATGATTCTATTTTTGAGAAGAAGCAGCATGAATGCTGAGCATCACAAGATTATATTTTGGAATGTGCATTTAAATAAAGGTATAGCAGAGAATTCTTGATTTACAGCTCAGTATAGGTTCATGTCCATCTGATCCAGTTGCCACAGAAATGCAATGGTATATTGCATGAGTGATTTGGGAGAAAAACAGCTGCATTTCCAGGTAACAGAGAAAAATAAGCTAACATTTGGAGAAACAAGTCGATGATTTAAGCTGCAAACCAACAGGTTGGTTCTGTTGAGAGGATTCTGTTCACAAAAAAGACAATGAATGGTTGAGATATTTGCAGGTTCAGTGAATGAGGAACTTCAAAGATATATCTCTCAAAAATATATGTTGATAATCCAATCCAGAAAAACTGATAAGAGAGTGGATCAATTATCAAAGCTCACTTGAAGTTTTGACCTTGTGTGGTGGGAAGAACTGGTCCTGCTTGGGCATTGGCAGTGACTATGGATTAATCTGAAAATGCTGCATTTCAGCCAGAAAAGATTTGCAAACGTTTTGTAAGACATACTTCTGTTGAGTTAGTTAGTAGACTTGAAAATGCCTTTTCTTTAGTAAAGCTTATAGCAGCCCATTAATTATTGGTAAATCTATATTGGTTTTGATTTGTTTGCTACAGTAACAGCCTACAAGTGTAAGATCTTGTTCTTCAGCTCTTTGTAATTCACTGGAAAATTCATCTGTTGTTAAAACTTTAGGGATTTCAACATTATCTCCACCAACAGACATTCTAACTGTCTCCCAGGGACTTCCAATGCATTATCATTGTCTAATCTTAATCCATCAACATCTGTGAGAAACTTGACGAGGCTAGCCATATAAATATTTGATTACAAGGGTGGCACAGTGGCTTAGCAGTCAGCATTGCATCCTCACAGTGGAGGTGGGTTCAATTCCACCCTCAGGCAACTGTCTGTGTGGAGTTTGCATATTCTGCCCTTTTCTCAGGGTGCTCCCATCCAAAGGGATGTGCAGATTAGGTAGATTAACCATAGAAAATGTAATGTGATGGGGTAGGATGTTCTTCAGATGGTCGGTATAGATTTGATGGGCTGAGTGGCCTGCTTCCACATTGAAATGATTCTCTGGTACTATGAAAACCAAGTCAATAACTATCTGTTCCACAGCAAATGTCTCACCTACTAGCTCTTCAAACCCCATCCAGCATCTACGAAGCATAAGTCTGAAGTGAGATAGAATAGTCTTCCCTTGCCCGGATGACAGCAGCTCCAATAACACTAATGTAAGTAATCACAGGTTTTCTCTACAAGTCACACACCTGCATGAGTTGGAAAAATATTCCTGGTTTTTCACTGTTGTTGGGTCAAAATCCTGAAACTCATTTCCTAACATTACTGTAGCTTCACCTATGTCACACAATGATACATTAAGACTGTGCACTACCCCATTCTTGATAACAATTAAAGAAAGGGTCCTTTTGTGGTGCAGTAGTAGTATTTCTATCCCTGAACTGAGAGATCAAGTGCCACCTGCTCCAGAGGTGTGTAATAACATCTCTGAACAGGTTGATTAGAAAAATAGGTCAATAATTTTTTAAAAATTAAGGATCATTAACAAATGCTAGCCTGCTAGCAATGCTGACATCCCATGAATAAATAAACAAGAATATGATTGAATGGCCAAAAAATGGAATACCTTCCATAATGGCAAAAGAGGTTTGGGATGTATCATCAAATATTCAACATACAACTCAATCCTTCAACTACATATCCAATTCCAATCTTCATTCACCTCATGCTTTCTTCACAATATTGTTATATTTAACATCCTTCCTTAAATAAGGAACCCACAACGGAACAGAAAATGTGGTCTGATCAATGATTTATAGAGGTGTAATATCACTTCCTAGCTTTTATACTCTATGCCTCGATTAAAAACCCGAAGGATCCTATAAGCCTTCTGAACAACCATGTCAACTTGCCTGGCCATCTCAGAGAACCATGCATGTGGACTCTGAGGTACCTTTTCTCCTGTACTGTCCTCAAAATCTTTCCATTGAGTCTGTATAGTCTCTCCATGTTTCTTCTACCAAAATGCATTACCTCACATTTCTCTGCATTGAAAATCATCTGCCAGGTGTCTGCCTATTTGGCCAACCTGTCAATGTTCCTCTGAAGTCACTCAGCACCATCCTTGCGATTCACTATTCACTTTCCCAGCTCTAAATTCCAATCTTGCTCCATGCAACCTCCACCATTTCCTCCTACCCCACCCCAGTCTTACTAATCTCTCTGGCTCCAAAGTCCAATCATTCACCAGTATCTCCATCTTGAACTCGCTAACCATCACTTTTCCTCTACTGACTCTTGCCTGAATTTGATATGCTTGAGGTAGAGATGGAACAGATATTCTTTTAACAAGAACCATTTATTAAACTATGTACAATATGTGCAGAGCAAGAGTAACCCTACATGAAATAGATCTTCTATACAGCAGAGTCCCACTTGACTTTTCATCACTTACTGTGATATCATGAGCTATCATATTGTTTGTTGCTACCTTATGAGTACTTTCTCATGAGTACTCACCCTCTCCTATCAACAGGATATCCACGACAGTCAGATCTGTATTATGTACCAGAGGATAGTAGTCCTTGAACAATACATGGCTGATTTAGAGCAACAACTTATCTCACTTCACACTATACAAGGATAGAGGTATCTAGAACAATCATACCAAAGAGACCTCACTCCCATGATAGCCTGGCAAGAAGCAACGTAGAAATAGCAGGTGAATGCATGTCCAAGGGAATAGCAAGTTCAGGAAATCGGGGGCTCCTTGGATCTATCTAACTGATATGAAATTTTAGATACCTGTTTAGTGAGTACGATGACTGAGGCAGGGATAAAAGTCTTGAGGGAAATCCACAGGTGCCTGAAGTTATTCTGGGAAATGAAAGAGATGCTAGCAGGTAGCTAATTAGTAAGGTAGTAGTAGGTGACTCAATAATTTGATGGATCAACAGTCTAATTTGCTGACGAGATCGAGAGTCCCATAAAGTCTGTTGCCTTCCGGGTGCAAGGGCTTGGTACATAATGGTTGGATAAATGCCTAGATAAAAGGATGAACAACTAGTCATCATGATTTATGTGGGAACCAACAACATAGGGAGGGATAGCTTTGAGGATTTACATGATCAGTTTCAGAAGCTAAGAAGTAGTTTGAAGCATAGGACCTCCAGGATCGTAATCTCAGAAATACTACTTGCGCCACAAGCTTCACCATTCAGGTAAAGAAGGTGAGGAGGCTTGAGAGATGGTGTAGAAGGGAAGGTTTTAGATTTTGGCATGTTGGGATCACATTTGGGAAAGGATCTGTTCAGAAGAGGTGGGTTTTACCTGAGCAAAAAAGGAATGCATCTCCTGGCTGAGAGAGTGATTAATGTAGTGGAGTGGATTTAAACTTGTAAAGTGTGTGCATTGGTTGGGGGGGTTGGGGGGTGGGGAGTTGTTGACTATTGGGCCCAGTTTTGGAAGTACCAGAGAGCGCACAAGAGAAGATAGAGAAGGAAGTGAGGGAAGGCTTGAGATCAAAGAAATGGTCATCTTCCAATGGACAAAAAAAAGAGATAAGGGCAGGGTTACATTGTAAACTCGGAGTATGATGGACAAAATTGGACAACTGGAAACAGAATTTGCTCTGGGGGTTATGACAAAGTAGCAGTGACAGAATTGTAGCTCAAGCCAGAACAGGACTGGATATTAAACATCTCAGTTTTAGGTTTTTAGTATAAATGGGTTGGTAAAAAGGGAGGAGGTGCAGTAGTATTCATCACAGATAGTATCTTTGCCCTTGAATGCAATGCAGTTCCTGAAGGGAAAAGATTTAAAAGGGACCTAAGAGGAAACATTTTCATGCAAGGCTGATGCATGTATGGATTGAGCTGCCAGAGAAAGTGGTGCAAGCTGGTACATTTCCAGCATTTAAAAGGCATCTGGATGGTTATATGAATAGGAAGGGTTTAGAGGGTCAAATGCTGGCAAATGGGACTAGATTAGTTAAGGATAAGTGGTCGGCATCGATGAGTTGGACCGAAGGCTCGTTTCCGTGCTGTACCTCTCTGTAACTCTTATTAGAATCTATATGGTTGGAGGTAAAATCAGGAAGGGAGCAGTGACTTTGTTGGGTATTTATTACAGACCTCCAAATATTGAGGAAGAAGTAGAACAGAACATCTATAGGTAGATTATAGAAATCTGCAAGATAAATGGCACTGTGATAATTGGTGAATTCCCTGGAGTATACTAGGAAAATTCCTGGATGATGTACAGGAGAATTTTCTGGGATGGTACATTTCCAGCCCAATGCTGATCTGGTCCTAGGAAATGAGGCAGGCCAAGTGGAAAATGTCAGAGTGGGGAACATTTGGAAAATAGTGATCATAGCACAATAAGGTTCAATATTAAGATGGAGAAAGAAAAAAATCAGTCAATGATTAAGATCCAAGACAGGAAAAAGGCACCTAGAAGTTAAAATGTAGCAGGTTGATTGAACATGTATTTTGGTGGATAAAACAATAGATGGAAATGTGAGAATTTCAAAAGAGAGATGATTAGGGTACAAGCAAGGTACGTATTCATGAGAAATAAATATGAAGTATCCAAAACTAGAATATCCTGGATCACTCAGGATATTGATGAGAAAATAAGGAAGTAAAAAAGGAGGCAATATGATGCATACCAGAATAATAAGAGGAAGAGAAATCAGGAGGAACATCTCAAATGCAGGAGAGAGGCTAGGCTGGAATAAGAAAGGTTAAGAGATTGCATTAGGGCATAGATTTAACATGAGAGGGGAAAGGTTTAAAAGGGACCTGAGGGGTAACTTTTTCACGCAGAGGGTGGTGCATGTATGGAATGAGCTGCCAGAGGAAGGGTGAAGGCGGATACAATTGCAACATTTAAAAAAACATGTGGATGGGTACATGAATAGGAAAGGTTTAGAGGGACATGGGCCAAATGCTGGCAAATGGGATTTGGTCAGATTGGGATGCAGACAGGTTGGACTGCAGGGTCTGTTTCCATATGAGTTTATGACTCTATGATTGTTTAAATAGTAAAATGCTCTTCAAATATATTAATAGTAAAAGATCAGTGAAGGATAAAGTGGGGTTCATTAGGAACAAGTAGAGTAAGCTGCTCATTGAAGCAAAGTATATGGCAGAGGTACAGATTGGGGAGTTAGCTGGTGGATGGATAGAGACAGAGCTGAGAAAGCACGTTAGGCAGACAAGGGGTGGTTGATAGTAAGCCAAGGAAGGGGAAAAGCTAATAATGGGGACAATGAGTTGGTGAGAATAGGTTGGCTGTGTTAAAAGTAGCCCATATTCATGACAGGGCCTGGAGTGTGGGAATGGGTAAGGGACATCAAAGCATGTGTTCAGGCTCTAAATCTATTGAGCTTTATTGAGTTCTGAAGGCTGGTTGGGCCCACAGGCAGAAGATGAACTGCTTTTCTTCCAGCTTGCAGTGATCCTCACTGGAGCAGACCCAAGCACTGAGAGAAAGCAGAGACAGCAATGTTAAAGTCTTTGTATAGACATCTGCTAATATTGGGAATCACAGCAGGAGGTTGAGATATATCGCTTTCTCAAGTTATAAGCTAACACATCATCCTTGTCTTTTGCATTTTTGAGCTTGACTCTGCCATCACTAAATATTGGTTGTTCATGGAGTTTCCTCCATTAGTTATTTAATTATCCACAACTATTCATGAATGGATGTGACAGGACTGCCTAAAAGGAAGCTACCGAAAGCTTCTAAAACCTGCCATTTTAAAACGTCTACAGAAAGAAGCCATTCAGTCCACACATCTGTACCAAATCTCCAAAGAACATCCCAAACTAACCCCTCATTTGACCATGACTAATCCACCTCGCCTGCACATCCCAGACACTATGGACAATTTAACATAGCCAATCCATCTAATCTGCACATTTTTGGATTGTTGGAGGAAATTGGAGCACCTGGTGGAAACTCATGCAGACACAGGGAATGCATCCAAACCTCACACTGACAGTCACCCAAAGCTGTAATCAAAGCCAGGTCCCTGTGAGAAAGCGTGCTAACCATTGTGCTACTATGCTCCCCAAACTGTATTGATTAGGAATACATTTATACATCCTCCTTAAATGCATATTTCAATCTGCACAACAATTCAGAGTTAAATAATCTAATCATTTACACTGAGCAACTAAGAGATTGTTAACATATGGTCTTCTTTCATTGTATTCCTAAACTTCAATTGATTAGGAATGGGTAGAAATTATGACATGGAGGAATAATATTTGATCCAGTTTTTGAAAATATTGATTTGATTAGTCCAATGAATTAAGTTGCGATATATTTCCTAAAGAAAATGTATTTTGATTCTATACACTTGTCATAAGCAGAACTGTGCAGCCTTCCTATTTTTAGAAATGTAGATTTAATTCTCCATGACTACAGTATCCCTGGTTACCTGAGTGTTGCAGTGCTGCATAGGTTTCAGTTTGTCCCTAACATTTCACCACTGTGATTTCTTGTACTGAACATAAGAAATAGGAACTGGCAGACTGTATTTAGCCTTTGAGCCTGCACCAACTTTCAGTGTCATCTCAACTGACCTTCAATCTAATACCACCTTTGTGCACTATCTCTTAAGGCACAATAATCTATCAACTTCTGTCTGGAATATACTCAATTACACCAATGTTCATTTCAGAGCTTTACAACCCCATTGACAAAGAAATTTCTCTTCACTTCAGTCCCAAATGGCCAAACCCTATTTCTAGGTATTAGAGGGAAAATGTTTTCTCTGCATCAACTCCTTTAAAGTTGAATGCCCTTGGACAATGCAAAGGTGATTACACTGCCCATAAAGCAAGCTGACAGATTTATGTAAAACAACACTAATCTCAGCAGTAATCTCCCTAAAGTACTAGATGACATCATCAGATAGAGAAACAAACTCTAATGTATACAGAAGTGGAAGAGGAGCATTTTGACTTAATTCCTGAAAAGGATACAGCTGACTCAATGCCTGTACTCAGAAATCTCATGAAGAGACATGAAAATAGGTAGGAAACATGACTTTGTCATATGCTTATTAGACAATGTTAAGATTTTTGACATTGTTCAGCACAATGTTATGCTATACTGAAGACCATAAGATTAGAAAAAATAGGATCGGGGTAGGCGATCATTCAATATGAGAAAGCGAGGACTGCAGATGCTGGAGATCAGAGTCGAGAGTGTGGTGCTGGAAAAGCACAGCAGGTCAGGCAGCATCCAAGGAGCAGGTGAATCAACATTACAGGCAAGAGCCCTTCATCAGGAATGAGGCTTACGAGTCAAGGGGGCAGAGAGATAAATGGGAGGGGATGGGGCTGGGGGACAGGTAACAGAGTGCGATAGGCGGATGGATTTGGGGATAATAGTGGTAGGTCAGAAAGGAGGGTGGAGCGGATAGGTGGGAAGGAAGATGGACCGGTAGGACAGGCGGTGCCAAGTTGGAAGATTGGATCTGGGATAAGGTGGGGGGAGAGGCAATAAGTAAACCAATGAAGTCCACATTGATGCTGCGTGGTTGTGGGGTCCCAAGGCGGAAGATGAGGCATTCTTCCTCCTGGCATGGGTGGTTAGGGTGTGACAATGGAGGAGGCCCAGGACCTCATGTCCTTGGCAGCGTGGGAGGGGGAAGTTGAAGTGTTCTGCCAAAGGGCAGTGGGGTTATTTGGTGTGGGTGTCCTGAAGATGTTCCCTGAAGCAGTCTGCAAGTAGGTGTCCTGTCTCCCCAACGTAAAGGAGACCACATCAAGAACAACGGATACAGTAAATGATATGTGTGGAAGTGCAGGTAAAACTCTGATGGATGTGGAAGGCTCCTTTGGGGCTTTGGACGGAGGTGAGGGGAGAGGTGTGATCATTCAATAGGGTCATGGCTGACCTGAAATTGCTCATGTCCACATTCCTGCCCTTTCCTCATAATCTTTGGATTTGATTCCACTACTGATCAAGGATCTATCTATCTCAGTCTGCGGCCTCCATTTTAATTGCATTGAGGGCGGACAGAACGAGAACTGGGGCTGCTGTGAAGATAAGCAAATTGTTTAAAAAGCTTCCCTTGGGAGTCTGCGGCCTCCATCTTAATTGCAGCAAGGGCAGAGAAAACGAGGACCAGAGGGCTGCCAGGAAGGTAAGCAAACTGTTTACAAAGCTGATTTATTCGGGCAGTGGCTGAATCCGAGACAATACCCACAATAGTGTCTCCCACCTGCCCTCCTCCTCTAACCAAAAAAAAGGACATGGTGGTATATCGATAAGGTAAGGATTTTAGTAAGTTGTGGTAAGTTGGTTAAAAAAACTTCTCTTTCTTTTTCGTAACTTTAGTCTCAATTTAGGTAAAGTTTAAAATTAAAAATGGCAGAAGATCTCAGATCCATGTTATGCTCCTCTTGCTCAATGTGGGAGCTCAGGGATACAGCTGATGTCCCTGACTCCTTCACGTCCAAGACATGTGTCCAGTTGCAGCTCTTGTTAGACCGCATGATGGCTCTGGAGCTATGAATGGACTCACTTTGGGGCATACATGATGCTGAGGAGGTTGTGGATAGCACGTTTCGTGAATTGGTCACACTGTAGATTAGGATTGCTGAGAGAGAAAGGGAAAGGGTGACCAAAAGGCAGAGAAAGAGCAGAAAGGCAGTGCAAGAGGTCCTGTGGTCATCTCCCTCCAAAACAAGTATACCATCTTGGATACTGTTGGGGGAGATGGCTCACTAGGGGAAAGCAGCAATAGCTAAGTTCTTGGCACCGTGGTTAGCTCTGCTGTACCGAAGGATGGGAAAAGGAGTGGAAGGGCAATAGTCTTAGGGGATTTAATTGTAAGGGGAGTAGATATGCATTTCTGTGGTCGTAAACAAGACTCCCGAATGGTATGTTGCCTCCCAGGTCAGGGATGACTCAGATCGACTGCAGAAAATTCTGAAGGGGGAGGGTGAACAGACAGTTGTTGTGGTGCATGAAGGCACCAATGATATAGGTAAAAAAAACAAAACAGGATGAGGTCCTACAAGAAGAATTCAGGGAGTTAGGGAACAACTTTAAAAATAGGACCCTCAGAGGTAGTAATCTCAGGATTGCTACCATCACGTCTCATCTTGAGGTAGGCCGCCCTCTTCCATGTTGTGGTGCATGAAGGCACCAATGATATAGGTAAAAAAAAACAGGATGAGGTCCTACAAGAAGAATTCAGGGAGTTAGGGAACAACTTTAAAAATAGGACCCTCAGAGGTAGTAATCTCAGGATTGCTACCAGTGCCGTGTGCCAGTCAGAGTAGGAATGATAGAATATTCAGGATGGGAGATGGTGCTGGAGGAAGGGGTTCAGATTTTTGGGACACTGGGACCAGTTCAGTGTGAGGTGCGACTATTAGAAATTGGATGGTCTAGACCTGGGCCAGATTGGAATCAATGTCCTTGGGGGTGCTTTTGCTGAAGCTGCTGGGGAGGGTTTAAACTAACATAGCAAATGAGGAGGTTGATGGACAGGAAGGAGGTAGTAACTAAAGCCTGTAAGGAACAAGATAATAGAGTCAGCATGCCTAAGGGGAAGAGTAGGCAGGAAGTGGAAGATTAACACAGAGGGACTGGTGATCTGAGGTGCATTTGTTTTAATCCAAGAAGTATAGTAGGTAAGGCAGATGAATTTAAGGTTTGGATTAGTACCTGGGAGTTTGATGTTATTGCTATTACTGAGACTCGGTTGAGGGAAGGGCATGATTGGCAACTAAATATCCCAGGATATTGATACGTCAAGCAGGATAGATGGAGAGGTAAAAGGGGTGGCGGAGTTGCATTATTGTCAGAAAATATATCAGAGCTATGCTGGAGGAGGGCATTATGGAAGACTCGAGCAGTGAGGCAATATGGGCAGAGCTCAGAAATACAAAGGGTTCGGTAACAATGTTGGGGCTGTACTACAGGCCTCCCAACAACATGTGATAGAGGTACAAATATGTAGAGAGATCATCGAAAGGTGTAGGAGCAACAGGATGTGGTGATAGGAGACTTTAATTTTCCCATCATTGACAGGGATTCACTTCGTGTTAGAGGTCTGGATGGAGCAGAATTTCTAAGGGGCATCCAGAAGTGTTTTAGAATGGATTCCCTACAGTATGAAAACAGGCCCTTCAGCCCAACAAGTACACACTGACCCTCTGAAGAGTAACACACCCAGACCCATTCCCCTACCCTATATTTAGCCCTGACTAATGCACCTAACACTACAGGCAATTTAGCACGGCCAATTCACCAAACTTGCACATCTTTGGCTGGTGGGAGGAAACCAAAGCATCTGGAGGAAATCCATGCAGACATGAGTAGAATGTGCAAACTCCATACTGACAGTCGCCCGAGGCAGGAATTGAATGTGTCCCTGGCACTGTGAGGCAGAGGTGCCAACTGCTGAGCCACTGTGCTGAGCAGTATGTAAATAGTCCAAAACGTGAGGTCCATACTCGACCTGGTGTTGGGAAATGAGACCGGCCAGATGGTTGAAGTTTCAGTAGGAGATTACTTCGGTAATAGTGATCACAATTCCATAAGTTTTAAGATACTCATGGACAAAGGTGAGAGTGGTCCTAAAGGAGACAAGCTAAACTGGGGGAAGGCCAACTATACCAAAATTTGGCAGGAGTTGGGGAACGTAGATTGGGAGCAGCTGTTTGAAGGGAAATCCAGATTCGATATGTGGGAGGCTTTTAAAGCGAGGTTGATTAGAGTTCAGGAGAGATACGTTCCTGTGAAAATGAGGGATAGAAACGGCAAGATTAGAAAATCATGGATGACAGGTGAAATTGAGAGACCAGTTAAAAGGAAAAAAGGATACGTACATAAGGTCTAGGTCTAGGTGACTGAAGACAGACAAAGCCTTGAAAGATTATCGGGAAAATAGGACCAATCTGAAACGAGGAATTAAGAGGGCTAAAAGGAATCATGAGATATCCTTAGCGAGCAGGGTTAAGGAAAACCCCCAAACCTTTTATTCATATATAAGGAGCAAGAGGGTAACTAGGGAAAGGGTTGTCCTATTCAAGGACAAAGGAGGAAAGATATGCGTGAAGTCATAGAAAATGGGTGAGATTCTTAATGAGTACTTTCCATCAGTATTCACCGAGGAGAGGGACATGGTGGATGTTAAGGTTAGGGATGGATCTTTAATTCATCTCGGTCAAGTCGGCATAAGGAGAGAGCAAGTGTGTGTATTCTAAAAGGCATTAAAGTGGACAAGTCTCCAGGTCCGAATGGGATCTATCCCAGGTTACTTAGGGAAGCAAGAGAAGCAAGCTTGGGCTATAACAGATATCTTTGCGCCATCCTTGAATATGGGGGAGGTCCCAGAGGACTGGAAAATTGCTAATATGGGGGAGATTTCCTTGTTTAAGAAGGGTCACAGGGAGAATCCAAGTAATTACAAATCTGTGAGTTTGACGTCACTGGTAGGGAAACTACTGGCGAAGATACTAAGAGATAGGATATATACCCATTTGGAAGAAAATGGGCTGATCAATGATAGGAAGCATGGTTTTGTGCAGGGAAGGTCATGTCTTACAAATCTAATAGAATTCTTTGAAGAGATAACGAAGTTGAATGATGAGTGAAGGGATGTAGATGTCACATACATGGACTTTAGTAAGGCATTTGATAAAGTTCCTCATGGTAAGCTGATGAAGAAGGTGAAGTAGCATAAGGTCCAGGGTGTTCTAGCTAGAAGGATAGAACAGGAGACAGAGAGTAGTAGTGGAAGGGAGCTTCTCAAAATGGAGACCTGTGGCCAGTGGAGTCCCACAGGGATCCGGGCTGGGACCACTGTTTGTGCTATGCATAAATGATCAGGAAGAACATGTAGGTTGCCTCGTTAGCAAGTTTATAGATGACACTAAGATTTCTGGAGTAGCAGGTAGTGAAGGGGACAGTCAGAGAATACAGCAGAATATAGATAGATTGGAGAGTTGGGTAGAGAAATGGCAGATGGAGTTCAACCTGGACAAATAAAAGGTGATGCATTTTGAAAGATGTAAATCCAGAGCAAACTATACAGTAAATGGAAAAGTCCCGGGGAAAATTGATGTACAGAGAGATCTGGGTGTTCAGGTCCATTGTTCCCTAAAGGTAGAAACGCAAGTCAGTCGAGTGGTCAAGAAGATACACGGCATGCTTTCTTTCATCAGTCGGGGTATTGAGTACAAGAGTTGGCAGGTCATGTTACAGTTTTATAAGACTTTGTTTCGGCCACATTTATAATACTGCGTAGAGTTTTGGTGGTCATATTACCAAAAGGATGTGGATGCTTTGGAGAGCGAGCAGAAGAGTTTCACCAGAATGTTGCCTGGTATGACGAGTGCTAGCTATGAGGAAAGATTGAGTAGATTAGGTTTATTTTCATTGGAAAGAAGGAGGTTGAGGGTGGACTTGATTGAGGCCTATAAAATCATGAGAGGTGTAGACTGGATGGATAGCAAGAAACTTTTTCCCAAAGCAGAGGATTCAATTACTAGGGGTCACGGGGTCAAAGTGAGGGGGGAAAAGTTTAGGGGAGATATATGGGGAAAGTTCTTCTCGCAGAGTGTGGTGGGTGCCTGGAATGCGTTGGAGTGTGGTGGAGGTGGTAGGGGTGGGAATGATAGCCTCATTTAAGATGTATCTAGACAGATACATGAATGGGCAGGGAGCAAAGGGATACAGATCTTGAGAAAATAGGTGACAGGTTTAGATAGAGGATCTGGATTGGTGCAGGCTCGGAGGTCCATAGCTGGAGGTTCCTGTGCTGTAAGGTTCTTTGTTCAGTCTTAAATATAGACAAGGACTCTGCCCCCACAGCTCTCTTTCCAAGGAGTTCCAAAGACGTAAAACTCTCTGAAAGAAGAAATTCCTCCTTCTCAATGTTAATTTTGCACCACCCTTTTTCAGGAGTCTATGCCCTCTGTTCCTATACTCTCCCATGAAAGGAAAAATCCTGTCAGTACATGTACTCTGTCAAGACCCTTAAGTCGTCTATATGTTTCAATTAGATCACCTCTTATTCTTTTAAACTCCAGTGAGTAGAGTTCTAACCTATTTTTCTGGGTGCTCCAGTTTCCTCCCATAGTCCAAAGATGTGCGGGTCAGGTGAATTGGCCACGCTAAATTGTCCATAGTGTTAGGTGCATTAGTCAGATGGGGCTGGATCTGGGTGGGTTGCTCTTCGGAGTGTTGGTGTGGACTTGTTGGGCTGAAGGGCCTGTTTCCACACTGTAGGGAAATCTAATCTAATCTATTTTGATTTTGCTCATAAGACAATCCTTACAGGGATCACCCTCAGGAACCTTCTCTGAACTGCATCCAATGAAATTATACCTTTGCTTAAATAAAGGTAACAAAACTGCTCACGGTAGAATGGATGTGGTCTCACCATCACCTCATGCAGTAGCACTACTTTAATATTCCAAACCCCTTGAAATAAGGCCCAACTTTCCAATCGCCTTCCTGATTACCCACTTCACTTCTGTGCTAGCTTTCTGTGTTTCATGCACAAGTACCCCCAAGTCCCTTTGTGTTGCAGCCTTTTGCAGCTTTTTGTCATTTAAATAATATTCTATTCTTTTATTCTCCCTTCCAAAATGAACAATTTTAAATTTTCCCACATTATACTCCATTTGCCAACATTTTGTTCACTTACTTAACCTATCAATCACTATCTCTCTGTAAACTATTAGCATCCTTCTTGCAACTTGCTTTTCTACTTATTTCTGTCATTTGCAAATTTGGCTACAGAGTATTCATTTCCCTCCTCCAAGTCATTAATATAAATTGTAAACAGTTGCCGTCCCAGCATCACTCACTGTGGAAATCCACTAGTTACAGATTGCTAACATGTAAAAGAACCTTTTATCCCCGGTTGTTGTTTTCTGCTCATTAACCAATTCTTTATTCATGCCAATATACTACCTCTAGCACCATGAGCTTTTATCTTATAATTTAATCTTTTGTGAGGTATATTGTCAAACACCCACTGGAAGTCTAAATACAACAGATCTACTGGTTCCCCACTATCCACTCTGGTTGAGACTTGCTTGAAAAACTCTTAATAAATTAGTCAGACACCATTTCTCTTTCATGAGGCCATGCTGGCTATGCTTGATTAGATTATGATTTTCTAAATGTGCTGCTTATACACAAACTGTTGTTGTACCAAAACATCTCATGGCTAATACAGGAGCTTTACAAAAGTAATTCAGCAGTTCCCAAAGTTGGCCATACAACAAGCTCCAGTTTGAAGAGAGAGTTAAACAGGGTTGTCTTCTGTCATCCATACCATGTAATGCTGTGGGACAGAAGATAATGAAGGTGGTGCAGGAAGAGTTACCAAAGCAATGTGTCTGTATTACAGGAGATCATAGGATATAAAATCTAAGGTATGCAGACAACACTGACCGCATAACCAGAACAAAGAAATACATCAAGACATTGACAGGCTCATTAACAATCAGTTCAAATGACAATGGAAATGTCAACATTGAAGCACTGAGATGGCAATAGCAAAAACAGTTAGCTTAATGATAAAATTAAAGTTGCATCCAAGATTGAGTTCAAGTTGGATTAGCTAGCAAAAGATTTCAATTAGTGACTTCAGTCTCAAAGTGTTCAACAGCAGAGGAATAGCTCAGAGGAAAAGTATCAGGGGTTCAAGAGAGGATGGGGGGGGGGAGGGGGGTTGGGGGCGGTGCCCAGGTGGAGGAGATGGGATACATGGGAAGAGATTTAGTAGGAGAAGAGATTCAACTTGTGTAAACTGAAGAAGTCATGCAGGGGTGAAACAAAAGTAAGTTGTAAATATCTAAGAATTTCACTATATAAAACACTACATTCATGAAAGATCATTAAATATATTTAAGTTACTTTAAGTACCTAATCATTTACAAAAAAATATTCATGATATCATATCAAAGAGAGAAGATCCTTAAATAACCCCATTGAGCTATCAACCAAATTATGACTTTATAAACCACCACTGTGATAATGATAGAATGTAGAAAACACCCAAGCACTGTAATGACAGAACTTGAGATTATATCAACTAACAGCAATTGAAATTTCCAGAACAGAATATTTCTACTCTCACAAGAGACAATTAAAAAAAAATTTAAATGGTTAGTCCTTTAAATAACTTAACTTGACAGTATATAAGCTAGATACACCCGGGTGTATCCTATAAGCTAGATACACCCGTCAAGAGCATTCACGAGGAGTCCAAAAAAAAATTACTCCCATGCTATAGAATCATGTCTTTGTTCTGGTAAAAACAGGGTCTGTTTGAATCCAACACTGCTGAGTTCTAATTTCCCACATTCATGAGTCATGGGACAATACGATGGCTCAGTAGTTCGGACGAGTGCCTCACAGCACCAGGGACCCAGGTTTGATTCCAGTCTCATGCGACTGTCTGTGTGGAGTTTTCACATTCTATCCATATCTACGTGGGTTTCCTCTGGGTGCTCTGGCTTCCTCCCATAATCCAAAGATGTGCAAGCTAGGTGAGTTGGCCAGGCTAAATTGCCCTTAGTGTTTGGAGATGTGTAGGTTAGGTGCATTAGTCAGGGGTAAATATAGGATAATAGGGTAGGGAAATGGGTCTGGGTGGGTTACTCTTTGGAGGGTGATTGTGGACTTGCTGGGCCGAAGGGCCTGTTTCTAAATTGTAGGAATTCTATGATGATTCTATGATATATTGACCTCATTTCCACTATCTTGTCCAGCAAAAATAGCATCTGTCAAAAATGGGGCAAGACATTTGGATCTGGGTCTTGTCTGCCAATTTTACAAGTTTGAGAGAATCCAGCCCCATATCTCTATTTTAAGAAAGAAGATATGGAAAATGCCCAGATGAATAAAGACTATAGCTTAATGCAGAAAACAGAGAAAAACATCAAAACCCCAGAGATTTAAGAATGAATAGTCAATATGGATTTCAAAATGGAAAGTCATGTTTGACATACCTCATTGAATTCAACCTCATGAAGAGCTAACAGGGTGAGAAGACAAGAGTGATGCAGTCCATGTTATATAGCTAGATAGGGTAACGTACCTCAAAGAATAAGGCATGCTGCATCAAGGGACAATTAGTAGAATGGAGAGCTGGTTGGCTGAAAGACAGAAAGCAGAGAAGAGGGGTAAAGTTTTGTGGTTAAAGTGACAAAATATGGGACATTGAGTCTCACACAATCAGTGCTGGGACCACTGTCATTCCTAAGTTACATTAATGAGTTACACTTTGGAATCAAAATCATAATTTCTAAATTTGTGTATGATACTGAATAGGATGGGATAGTCAACACTGAGGGATAATGCAATAAATTTAAAAAAGGACATCAATAAATGTGAGGAAAGGACATATAATGGACAAAATACTTTTAAACATAGATAAACATAGCACTGAAAAAAAATTAAGGTCACTGTCTTGGATCACAAAGTGGTTCCTTTCAGTTTCGCTCAAATGTATTTAAGACAACACTCAACAAGACCAATTTGCTTAAATATGACCATTTTATTGAGTAATAATAGAAGATGGAAAAGGGAGGAAAAATAAAAGACTGAAGTATGAACACCTATTAAGTAATTTAAAAAATAGAAAAGGTAGGAAAAGAAAGCAATAAGCTTCAAACCCGCCTGCACATTGGGGACCTCTCAATCCATGGCTGCTCTGGAGGCTTAGGTTGTTCCTGGCACCATTCATGGTTCTGGTCGGAGTTGAAGTCCAATGACATGGAACAAAACTCTCTCTCTTATATAGTATAACAAACAACCAGCACACTAAGACAGAAGACAAAGCTACTTACTTACAGATACAGAAGACAAAATAAGCTGCAGCTGCTGACTCATTCAAGGTCATGCAACTTGTCACGCGGTTGCATCACATACCGCGTGACATATATGATCTTAATATAACCCAGCTCCTACCCTGGGGTGGTGGATCCCATTCCTGCTGAGGGCTCTCAAAAGCTGAAAGACAGAGAGAGAAAAAAAAGTGTGCCAGACTAGTTAGCCGTTCGTCAATCCCTTTTTGTTCTGGCACATGGATCTTTCTGTGCACTTTAATTCTAATTACTGATTCAGATTTCTTATCCTCCAAGTCCCTATCTGCAGAGCATTTCACCCAATAATGGTAAAATAACATCACACATGGACTCAAAATCTCTCCAGCTCCCTTCATCTGTGTCAATCTTGAGGATACTTCTTCAATATGTTTCCCTCCTTGACAATTTTATGAATAATAGTTATCACTCAATGGTACAATCTCCAAATGCAGGTTGCCCCCTTTTAAGCTGCAATATACATGGTATCAAGCAATACAGCTCTCATTGTTTTAAAGTAAATTTCTCGATGGACTTTGTGTTAATGTCATATCGTTTAAACTATGTTTTTGTGCTCTCCAAGGCCACTAACCCTTTTGTCAGGTAAGTGTACATGTCTGAGACGTGTTCTTCAGTACATGTTTTTTTCTGTACTGCCTCATATTTATTATTTCTGAGGTAACATTCACTTTTGCACATTTACGTTGGTGTCACAAAACCATATCACACATTCTTGACTCCCATATGATCTCATCAAATGATCTATGAAATTTCACTTATCTCTCCATGTATGGTCTCAATTCCTCAGGTAGTGGCTTGATCACCAATTCAATTTTTCTTAAAAAGAAAAACAAGGACACAAACATCACCAAGAGAAAGAAATCAGTTTGGTGCTCTCATTTAAACTTCCTTTTCACTAAAATGCATTTTAACCTTCATTGCCATTTCAACCCGTTATTCAAATTTTTTTTGTCTTCTGCCACTGGTCTCCACTCTCAATTACTTCATCTCATCCAATTTTGCAACTTCACTATTACTACCATGTTTAGTTCCAGAGATACATAGAGAGTTGGAGTCCAGGGAATATAATCTTTCAATATTTTAAAATAGAAGTCAAATATTTCTGTTTGATTTAGGCACAATATACTTTGTTTGCTCTTTCGCTAAGATGGCCCACACTTTTTTAAAAGTTACTTGATAACTTGTTCTAGATATTTGATATATCTGTATGCAAATTTGTCCAAATTCAATATTGTGTTTACTCTCTCAAATTCACTATGCATTGAAACTATTGAGACCATGTGCATGCACAACATCATTTCCCAGAATCCCTTAAAATTTTCAGGTGAGTATTTCATTTAAATGTTTTAGAATACCAGGGCATGTGAGTCTTAGTATAGTTTTTGTCATGATGTGCTTAAGTGTACCCAGGCTCAGTGGTTTCAAGATTCCTGATACTCACGTACTCACGACAATTAATATTTCCACAGTACTTCCTCAACACCAAGATGTATTATTGATAAATGGCTGTGTTGCTAAATTGAATGCCTGTAAATGGGTTCAGCCTTCAGTGCCTCTAATTTCTAAAAAAAAAACAAGCTCCATTCACTCCACGTCAAGCAGAATGGGTTAATTAGTATTAATCTAATACAGATTCAAAAAAGGGCATGGGGCGTAAACTCTTACATGGAATTACTTCATCCGTCTCTCCTCCTCCTTGAAGGAAGGAAAAGCCCACCCATTTGTTAAATTTGCCTTTCCTAAACTTTACACACATGGAGAGTTGCATTTTCAACATTCCAATGTCCCTACCACTTGGATATTAACAATGAATCAATCTTATCATCCGGCATTAAAGCTTCACTTGCTTAAAACAATATTTGGAAGTTTACTATGGTCAGAAAATGAAATTCCAAACTTGGTAATTTCTAGAATTAAAATTTACCCAAGTTCAAACACAGCACAGAGCTAATTCAAAAAGGTAAAATTCTACAAAGCTTTACAAACCAAATTTTTGAATCAACATTTTACAGATCTTTGCTTTAGATAACCATTGATAGATTCATAAAAGGATATTACATTAACCATATATGTCCCACACTGATGCAGACACACAACACACATTCAAATCACCATACATTTCCAAAATACAAACTAATTTCAAAGTATCCCTAGGTCTTGATCTCCAGGGCACAAAAACCACATTAATTTTACAAGACCAACATTTCGCAACCAACAAACAAAAGCACGTTCAAGCCAGACCACAAACAGTTAACATTTCTACAAGGGTCAGTGTACTTGCACAGCACAGAAAGCTGGCCTCCAGTTTTGTCTTGCTCTGGTTATGATCCCATCCTTTTGGGGGTCTGAATTGTGCTAACATATTAGCTACAGACCTGAATCTAGAGTCTGCCACATTCCATCCCGGAGTATGGAGGGACTTTGGAGCATCTAGTTGCTTTTCCCTTCTCTTACACATTTTCCCAAATTGCATCCTCATCACTAAAAATGTCTTGGATTAAGGGTGTATCCAAGTGGTTCCTTTCAGATTTGGGCAACACTCAACAATACCAATTTGCTTAAATATGACCATTTATTAAGTAATAATAAACAATGGAAAAGGAAGGAAAAATACAAGATTGAAGAATGAACATCTATTAAGTAATTTAAAAATGGAAAAGGAAGGAAAAGAAAGTAATGAGCCTCACACCCTCCTCCACATTGGGAATCCCTCAATTGACAGCTGCTCTGCAGACTAAGGTTGTACCTGGCACCATTCACAATTCTGGTCCGAGTTAAACTCCAATGACGTGGCAAAAAACAACCAGCACAGAAAGAAAGAAGACAAAACTACTTGCTGGTACAGATACAAAAGACCAAACAAGCTGCAGCTGCCGTCTCATTCAAGGTCATACAGCTTGTCAAGTATCATCAACAATTTCAGACCTGTACAATCTATTTCCTCATGCAGCTGTCGAATATCATCATTAACCTTTGGCCCTTTGGCTCATCCAATTCAGTCACCTATTATTTGGAAAATTAGAATTTAAACAGGGTGGAAAAGCAAAGGAACTTTGCGAGTACAAAGATAAAAGTAGTTGGGACACAGGTCAATAAAGCCATGACAAAGACTATTCCAGCTGACAGATATGAAAAGTAGAGAGATTATGCTAAACTTGTATCAAAATTCAATTTAACCACAATTGTAAGTATTGCTGTTGTATTATAACATGCTATTTAAAAAAGATATAAAAGGCACTATCAATGGTATAAACAATAACTATAAAAATGATTCTGAAGTGTTAAGTTTTTTTTACACCTATTAAGAATGGATGAACAGATTGTGTTTTTTTCTGTTAAAAGAGAAGGCTGGGGAGACCAGTAAGGGTCTTCAAAATTGAGAATCTTTGATATAATACAGAAAAACTGTTCCCATTTGTAGAAAAGAGTAAAGTAAATATAAAATAGTTACAAAAGCATGAAGTAGGAGTTTCTAAAGAAACTTCTTTATCTAGTAAGTAATGCGAATATGGGATACATTTCATCGAGCATCTCAGCTAGGCCATAAGGGCCAGCCTGATCTCCCAGTCCCACTCCGACATGTCCATCCTTGGCCTCCTCCCTTGCCACAGTGAATCAGACCACAAATTGGAGGAACAACACCTCATCTTCCAGCTGGGCTGCCTACAGCACGGAGGACTCAACACTGAGTTCTCCAATTTCAAATAATCTTCCCATCCATTCCCCGACTTCCTCTCCAGTCCCACCTCTTCCCTCTCATACATCCTACCGATCCTTCCTTCCAGCTACCAACCGGATACATTCCTCCTATTGACCAACCAGGTAGTACCCTCGACCTGTGTTCACTTATCTAAACCTCACCATTCCCTCCTCTCCCCACTCATAACCCTGCCCCCCTCTCTTTATCTGCAGCTCCCCCTACCCCACCTCCATTCCTGAAGAAGTGTTATACCTGAAACGTTGACTTCTTCACCTCCTGATGCTGCCTGGCTTGCTATGTTCTTCCAGTCTCCTGCTTGTCTACTTATGAAACACACTAGCAATTCAAGTAATAGTGGATAACAGTATAAATGTAATGAAGGAAATCTAGATAGGTATATGAGTGAGAAACAACAGTGTTAGAATATGAGAAAAAAAATTAGATTATCATTTATACAACACCATTAGACATTCCAAAGAATACGCAACTAAGAATTACTTTTGAAGTGATTACTGTTGAAATGTAAGCATTGCAGCAGCAAGTTGTGAACAGCAAGTTCCCAAAAGCAACAACATAACCAGAATATCTGAATTTCTGCAATTGATTAAGGGCTGAATCTTGGTCAGGACATTGAATTGGCAATCTTGATCATCATGCTCAGTTTCTAGTAAGGGCTTTTAACTCACAAGATTCCAACTGTGAGACAAGGTGCCACCAACTGAGCAGGAGCTAGTAGAAAGGATAAATGGGAGTAGAGCCAAATGGAGCATGCACACCAGAATAAACAGGTTTAGCTGAATAATCTATTTCTGTGCCATTCTCTCCCTCTAACCTACACAAATTCATGGACATCCAATTAACTTTGAAACACAGTTAAAATGTTGTTCAAACTAAAAGATAAACATATTTTGAATGGGCAATGTACATCCCTTTGGAGCCTACTTATCCAGTTTTCATCACCCACTCAACACTCAAACTCAATGGGCAGGTTATAATTCCCCAATACATGTAACGCAAAAACAAGTTTTTATTGCTTTATTCAAATTCATCTATCTCAAAAAATTCCGAGCCACATCCAACTTTCAAGCCTTTGTGCAATACTATGTATGTTGCAAAATGTCGAAATAAAAATGCCAATTTTTCATTTTATATTGTACTATGCGAGCTTCAGATCAAATACATCTCTTTATAAAGTCAAGAGTTCCCAAAGATATCCCTCCATTGACCTTCAAGTCTACTACATTACATTGCAAATGATACAAAAGATGAGACAGGATACAACTTTCATTCTTGCATATCATCTTTTCAAAGCAGGTTTTTTAAATCATTCATAACAAAATGCAGTATGCTTTAAGTTTGCTCTACAATGAGTTCTACAAGTATAGCACTTTTGTCCAAAGCATTCAGAGTTTGGTCCTAATTGCTGGATTCATCAAACACCTTTTGCATCTACCACACAATGAGCATTTATTGCTCTGGAGCCAAAGTCATGATAATATGAATGTAACTGAGCAATTTTGCTGGTTTGTCTGAGAACAAGAGTTGTGGAATGATTTCAAACATGTTTTGCAAGTCAGTAGACATGCTGGGGCCCAGAGCCAACGTATTGGAGTCTGAATGATCAGTGGAGATCTGCAAAAATTCACTGTGGGTCCAATCAATGCAATATTCATATACTCCATTACTGACTATAAAGGTGTAGATACCATGCATAATGACCCCATAGATGTTGAAACTATTCCCTTTCAGTTACATTATAGAAGATTATTGACAGTCTGCTCAATGTACTTAAAAGTTTGCATTGTACAGTTCACTGCTTCAGGCTGGGTTCTTAAAATCTTCATCACACATGCTGTGCTATGGCCAAGAAATGAGGTTACTCTCTTGTAGCTACTTTCCCTTACTTATAAAAGAAGGTGGAAGAGAGCTTAACATCAAATAAGGGCTTGTGAAGTGGCTGTATTTTTAACTGCAAAGAGTTAAGTCCATCCAGTGAAGATCTCCCTACTATAGATTGTAAATTATAGGGGTAGTAATCTCTAAGCTGATGCTTTCGAAAGTGAGGTTCAGTGATGGAGTTCTGGAGTTATTTCTTCCTCTTACTGTGGTGTCCTCTAAAGTTTCAATAAGTAAAATGAAAGAACTGAAGAAGGGTTAACGATCTGTGACAACAGCAAGTAAAGACGGGTGAATAATTGCTGAAACTATGCCTTTATTATATGTAGTGGGAGAGTAACATTTCTGTGAGGTGAGAATCAGAGCAAAACTGGTAAAGAAAATAAGCTATTGGACTTTATCTCAAGAGCCCACCAGCCACATTATTTATGTGTCTACTGTTCATGGCTGTCTCTCTCAGATGATTGATTTGGAGATGCCAGTATTGGTCTGGGGTGTACAAAGTTAAAAATCACACAACACCAGGTTAATTTGGAAGCATTAACTTTTGGAGCGCTGCTCCTTCATCAGGTAATTGTGAAGAATAAGATTGCAAGACACAGAATTTATAGCAAAAGTTTACAGTGTGTTGGAACTGAAATTATATATTGAAAAAGATCTGGATTGTTTGTTAAGTCTCTCATCTTTTGGAATGACCATGACAGCATGTGTACTGATGCTTAGCCTTCTCCTGCCTGTCAATCTGCACCAGCATCTACTGTAAGGAAGATGTTTATGAATGCCAACCTGCTGAAATGTTTTGAGATAGTGCAAGTTAGGCTTAAATAATGGTGCTGTTATTTGAACAATCATACAGATTTTCTACTGTAAATACTGGTGTAAAGAAATTATTCAATATCACTGCCATTTCATTACAGTCATTGTCATTACTGCCACTTTCAGTCTTTGGTGGGCCAACTTTGCTCCTGACCACCTGCTTTCTCTTTATGTAACAATAACATTTCTTTTTCTTGATTTTGATGCCTCTGGCACATTTCCTTTCATACTCCCTTCTACTACCTCTGATAGCTGTTTTGTGGTCCTTTGCTGATTGTTATATCTATCCCATCCAACATGATTGTGCAGTTTTCCTGCATCTCTGTAAGCCCTTCCTTTTAGTTTTATGCTGTCCCTTATCTCTTTAGTTGTCCATGGCAGTTTTTTTCTGTCATGTAGAGCTTTTCTCTCTTAGAGGTACAAACTGGTTTTGTATTTTGTTAAATATTTCTTGAGACATCCTTTATTGTTCTTTAGTTGTTTTACCCATCAGCAGATTTTCAGTTTTACCTATTGGCACATTTTTTCCAGTTATTCTGGACAATCTCTGTCTCATCTCATTAAAGTCAGCCTTACCAAAATCTTAAGTTCTAGTAGCTGATTCGTGCTTTTTGCTTTCTGATGCTGCACTGAACTCAATCATGTCATGATCGCTATTTGATAAATGTTCATGCACGATTAGCTTAGTAATTAAACCTGGCTCATTACTCATTCCAATTTTGCATATCCCTTATTGCGTCCAGGGCATATTGCTGTAGGCAACACCCCAGGAATTCACTACCTTTCTTCCTCTCCTAATCTATGTTAAAACTAAAAGCCTTTATTAATATGACTCTGCCTTTGCTACATTTTTTCCTAATTTGTATTTGATACAATCTTCAGAGCTGTTACCAGGAGTTCAATACACAACATCTATTACAATTTTAGATCCTTTACTGTTCCTCAGTTCTATTCGGCAACACCCCAGGAATTCACTACCTTTCTGCCTCTCCTAATCTATGTTAAAACTAAAAGCCTTTATTAATATGACTCTGCCTTTGCTACATTTTTGCCTAATTTGTATTTGATACAATCTTCAGAGCTGTTACCAGGAGTTCAATACACAACATCTATTACAATTTTAGATCCTTTACTGTTCCTCAGTTCTATTCATAAGGTACCTACTGGATGTTTCCCCTCATTATATCCTCTCTCACCACCAAAGTCATTTTATTTCCAATCAGGAAGGCTTCTGTTTTATTCACCTGTTTATAATTTCTCTCTTCTGATTAATATACCTATAGTTTTGCCATTACATGCTTTTGATGAAGTAGGATTCCTGACTGTCTCTTTACTCTCTGTCCTGTTTTTGAAATGGTATTGACTTCCCTGAGGCCTCCACCTCATTTATTAGTTTGAAGTTCTTGTGACCACCCTAGTTAACCTCTCCATTAGGAAAGTGGAAACATGCTTTTGAGTTTTACTCTCTCTGGTTTTATACTCAGTTTATGAATTGTTGAATGCTCTCACAAAATATGTCCCAGTTCATAAGAAATAAATGAATATTCCTCAGAGCCTGTAGGAAGTTTTCTGTATTGATCAGGTAATTTGGAATTCAATCAAGATACAATCTCATATTCCTGTAATAAAACACATGATTAAAGATGCAATAAAAGATCTAGTACTCATTGTTCAAACGATTGTCAAGCTGGCAATTTACAACTCTTTCACTTTCTCAATTTAATGCTTAATTAGTCTGCCTGTCTGTGTGTGAGTGTGGGGTTGCCATCAAAGAAGATTGGGTTTAAATCATAGACATTCATTAGATTACCTTGTTGTTTAACTTTGCTCTGCTAAAGTTACAATGTTAATAATAAATTGTTAATTTTTGTTTAAGCTGCTAAAGTTGATGTCTGAGATCTGTTATTGATATAATCTGTTTATGAATAATTGAGCAATTTTGAGTGTCATCAAATGTTTGATTTTCCTACATTGTTAATCCAGTGTTAGTGAGTTTGATTTGGCCTGGCTAGCTATCTGTGATTCGTAACAAGCCCTTGTAAAAAAATAAATTATTTTAACTCCTGCGATGGGGTTAACCCCCAACTATGGAAGTGAAGACTGACATGAATAGAAGCCTCTCGACCAACAAGAGATGAAGAAGAATAAGGTGACCTTGAAAATATGATGAGTAGTTATCAGACCGATACCCAAAGCCTTCTTGCTTCAACTAGTAGGTTCAATCAAGGGCCTTTTCCCACCTCAACTCCAAAGTTCCCAGACCCAAGATGACCTGCAGTCATTCAATCTGCATGATCCTATGGTCTTCACTAATTTGTGCTTCAATGATAGAACAGTGGACACTGAAACTACACTCTGCCCTTGCTTCTAGCCCCCATGGCCCATCCAACTCCCACCCAAAAGATGCCCCTCCTCAACAATACTTTTCCTAGATTGCTTCTTGACCCTGGAATTCTGATTAGCTAGCAAATCTGCGGTGGTATCAGTCTGGAGGGAGGCCCACCGGAGTCCTGCTTTCTCAGGCAACAGGTGAGATACTTGTCAAACTTGGATGAATCCACCCTTTCTTTCCGATTAACCCAGTTTTCATGGTGGTGGTAATCCTTGGAAGCACCTTTCAAATGTTTGCATTGTGGATTTACAGCTGTGGCCTTGTCCATTTACAGAATCAATTAGTTGATATTATGCTGCAATGAGTGAACCAAAGCAAAGATAGTCTAGAAAAATGAGTCACTGTCAATTAAGTGTTTAAATAGTCTAGGGAACCAATTGCTCTTTTGTATTGTGATATTCCAAAATATACTCTCAATTTTGCTACAGTGAGCAGACTTGTTCCCCACTGACAGCACAGGATGCAACATACCCTTATATTAACAGATGCATTAGAGATGATAACTCAAGCTGGGGCTACCACAGCCCACAAGTATTACTGCTGATATTAACATATTGTTGCATCCTTTCAACATGAAGGTTGACTTTTCTTTAAATTATGGTTCTCAGATACAACAACAATATCAGGAAGACTCAGAGTTTAAGGAGAGAGAGAGAGACATGAAGAGGGAGGAAGTTAATAGTGTGTGGCCTAAACGGTCAAAAATAAAGTGCTATGGAGACACTTTAATAAGTTAGAATAAGAGGAATGCCGAATTGAATATCGGGGAAGGGAATGAAAAGTGATGGCAAGAATTCACAGTGTGAGAGGGCTTTGGTCATGGACTTCCACAGTTTAACAATATAAACTTCAAACTGGAAGTGCTCGGGGACTGGGGGCAATTGTAAGTAAGAAAGAACAGGACAAATGAAGAAGAGCAACTTGATGCAGGATAAATTATCTGCAGCTGAAGTACATGGAGAATGGATAGTGGGAAACTGGCCAAGAGAAGATTGCAGTCATCAAGTTTGAAGATGACAAGGGAATATTTGAATAATTCAGCAGGTGAAAGGTTAAATAAAGGAAAAGCCAGGCAATGTCACAGACATAAAAGTCAGCAGTTTGCACTAATAGCATACACGTGCAAAGGTTTAATTCAGATTTGAGTAGAAGACCAAGACAGTGTGATCCTCAATTTTTAGCTCTAGTTTACTAAATTATTGCATTTCATATTTTCTTGCTTTAATTCTGTAAACACTAAAATTCAAATCTGGGAATGGCAAATCAGCTTTTGTTTCTTTCCTGCAAAATACTATTTCTGGTGCCACTGTAGAGTAGATAGAGTAGATTTTATTTGTCCTTTCTACCATATACAACTGATACTGTAAAAAACGAGACAGCGTTCCTCCAGGACCAAGGTGCTAAATGGACATCACAAGCTACAGTATCATACAAGCGTGCATAAGTGCAAAACATGCAAATTACAGTGTAATAAAAGAATGATAGTGAATAGATATTGTTCTAGCAGCAATTCAAAGTCATGCAAAAAATTTCAACTGGAAAGAGTCTGTTCATACTGTGTTAAGGAGCTTGATGGCCTGGGGGAAGAAACTGTTGCACAGTTTCATGGCCGGTATCTTCTGCTGGATGGCAGGAGGGAGAAGAGTTTGAGTGAGGAATGTGTGGGGTCTTCCATAATGCTGTTAGCCTTTCAGATGCAGCGTGTGGTGTAAATGTCTATAATGCAGGGACAAGAAACCCTGATGATCTTCTCAGCTGTCCTCACTATCCGTTGTAGGGTCTTACGATCTGAGACAGTGCAATTCCCAAACTACGCAATGATGCAGCAGCTCAGGGTACTCTCAATGAACCCTCTGTAGAATGTGGTGAGGATGGGGGTTGGGAAGAGGGCTTTCCTCAGCCTGCACAGAAACTAGAGATGCTGCTGGGTTTTCTTGGCTATAGAGCTGTTGATGAGGGCATGATTCTTTGCCAGGTATAAGCCAAGAAATTTGCTGCTTCTTACGATCTTCACAGGGGAGTTGTCAATGTGCAGCGGAGAGTGGTCACTCCATGCCCTCCTGAAGTCAGAAACAGTCTCTTTCATTTTGTCTATGTTCAGAGACAGGTTGTTGGCTCTGAGCCAGTCCGTTAGCCGCTACACCTCCTCTCTGTATACTGACTCACTGTTTGTGCTGATGAGACCCGCTACAGTTGTGTCATCAGCGAACTTGATGATGTGACTCGACCTGTGCATTGCTGCACAGTTGTGTGTCAGCAGGGTAAACAGCAGAGAACTGAACACACAGCCCTGGGGTCCCTTGTACTCAGTGTGATGGTGTTGGAGATGTTGTTCCCAATCCGGACTGACTGAGGTCTCCCAGTCAGGAAGTCCAGGATCCAGTTACAAAAGGAGGTATTTAGGCCCAGCAGACATAGCTTTCCAGTCAGGTGCTGAGGAATGATAGTGTTAAATGCAGAACTGAAGTCTATGAACAGTAATCTGACGTAGGTGTCCTCCTTCTCCAGGTGGGTGAGGGCCAGATGGAGGGTGGTAGAAATGGCATCATCAGTTGAGCAGTTGGGATAATATATGAACTGCAGAGTGTCCAGTGAGGGTGCAGCAAGGTCATGAGGCTCTTGAAACACTTCATGGTGATACCTGTAAGCACAACAGGGTGGTAGTTGTTGAGACAGGATGCTGAAGACTTTTTCGGCACGGGGACTATGGTAGCAGCCTTGAAGCATGTTGAGACTATGGCGCAACTCAGGGAAATGTTGAAGATGTCTGTGAGAGCATCCTCTGACCACACTGCCAGGGATGTTATCTGGTCCAGCAGCCTTACGTAGGTTGACTCTGCATCGGATTTTCCTTACGTTGGCCATGGTAAGACACAGCACCTGGTAATTGGAGGGTGGGAGGTGGTGGACATTCTCTCATCCATGTCATTTCGTGCCTCAAACCGTGTATAAAAGTCATTCAACTCATCCGGGAGAGTGGCATCACCAGCAGAAGTAGGCGATGTTGTTCTGTGGATGGTGATGGCCTGGATGCCCCCCCACATGCTCCGCGTATCGCCACTGTTCTGAAGGTGGCTGCGTATTCTCTGTGTGTGTGCACACTTTGCCTCTTTGATGGCCCTGGTCAGGTTGGCACTCGTTGTTGTTAGGGTTGCCTTGTCATCTGCTCTGAAGGTAGAATCACGGGTCCTCAGCAGCGCACACACCTTTGTGGTCATCCACAGCTTCTGGTTGGGGCGAGAAGTGATGGTCTTGGACACAGTGATGTCATCAATACACAGCAAATCAATGACACTGTGTACACCTCTAAGCTAATGGAATTGACTTCGGTTGCCACCTCCCTGAACACATGCCAGTCAGCATGCTTCAAACAGTCTTGAAAAGCGGAAATGACTCCTGGTGGCCAGGTTTTCATCTGCTTCTGAACTGGATTGACACATCTGATGAGCAGTGTGTGTGCTGGAGTTAGCATAACAGAGATGTAGTCTGAGGAGCCGAAGTGGGGCAAGGGTTCTGACCTGTTTGTGTTGGGGATGTTTGTATAAACCAGATCTAGCATTTTCTCCCCTCTCGTCTCAAAGTCCATATGCTGATGGAATTTAGGAAGCACAGTCTTGAGATTCGTATGGTTGAAATCTCCACCAACAATAAACAATCCATCTTGGTGTGTGTTCTGCCGTCCACTAATAGCCCTATACAGTTCACAGAGTGCTTCGTTAGCATTAGCACTGGGAAGAATATATACCCCAACTAGAAAGACGACGGTGAATTCCTGTGGCAAATAAAATGATCTGCACCTAACAGTCACAAACTCCACCAGTGATGAGCAGTAACTGGAGACTATCTCAGAGTCTTTGCACTATTTTGTGTTGATGTAGACACACAGAACCTCACACCAAGCCTTATCGCACAGAGCTGCATTTCTGTCAGTGCAAAACAAGGTGGGCCCGCCTGGCTGGATGGCAGTGTCTGGAACTCTGTCGCTAAGCCATGTTTCCGTGAAAACAGGGACCCAGCAGCCTCTGAACTCACACTGAGATGCCTGCCGCAGTCGGATGCAGAACAGTTGGTGTACTGTACTCCAATTCAGTAATTCTTCAAGGAGAAAGTGAGGACTGCAGATGCTGGAGATCAGAGCTGAAAATGTGTTGCTGGAAGCACAGCAGGTCAGGCAGCATCCAAGGAGCAGGAGAATCGACATTTCGGGCATGAGCCTGAAGATGGGCTCATGCCCAAAACAACGATTCTCCTGCTCCTTGGATGCTGCCTGACCTGCTGTGCTTTTCCAGCAACACATTTTCAGCTCCAATTCAGTAATTACCAAACATCAACAGGCAATTTGTGTCCAGGGGGGTCATGCACAATTAATGCAATGCTGACTTCCCAAGCAGTTGCATTTTTGAACTCCACTTGCAACCAAACCAATGCACTGCAGCAGGTTAAAATTTCCCCTGCATGCCATGAGGTGAATTCGTCCATCTGAGTATGTAAGGAGACAAAACTGTTGTTTGTCTATTCACACAGGTTTCAATTTCCTTGTGAACTTAGAATCCCTATTGTGTGGAAACCCAAGAAGTCTACACTGACCCCCGAAGAGTCCATTACTCAGGCCCATTACTCTACCCTATATTTACTCCTGACTACTGCACCTAACCTACACATCCCTGAACACTATGGACACTAGAACATTATAGTACAGCCAATTCACCTAACCTGCATATCTTTGGATTGTGGGAGGAAACCAGAGCACCCAGAGGAAGCCTACCCAGACATGGGGAGAATGTGCAAACTGCACACAGGCAGTTGCCCAAGGCTGGAATCAACCCCGGGTCCCTGGCACTGTGAGGCAACAGTGCTAACCACTGAGCCACTGTGTTGCCCCACTGTGCAGCACTTTTTTGACCGCACCACAAGTCTTAATGAACATGCCCACAGTAAGTTTGTAGGCAAGTTTATATGTTAATATGTAATTAAGTTTGAACAACTAGTTCCATTCATTCACCACTGAATGCAAAATCCAAAACAATGGTTTTAGGTGGTGCAATATCGTTCAGTCAATCTTATTCCATTAACATCAGCACTCCTTTATCTCCAGGTTTTTAAACAAAAGTACGATATTCCAACTATTGGAGTGTCAACAATATTGAGTTAACACTAGGTAAATGACACAATTTCAAAATTCAATTTCAATGAAATGTTTCTCATTTGGCTTCCATGGGATAGAGACTGTTTGGTCACATGAGAAATGAGCTCTAATTCATTTCAGCTGTTGAATGTTTAATACCTTTTTCATCCTATCATTAAGAAAACCTTCCAATTGAAATTACTGATGTCAGGCTATTACTGTTCAGTTTCCTCTGGGTCATATTTCTTGTCAATTTGAGTAATGAGGTAGCTCTACACATGCAGTCAGTTTTCATTATGCAGCTATATCTGTGTTCCTGTGTCAAAATTAGATACTGTGACAAGAATGAAAGATTACGTAAAGGACTCAAGAACAATAAAAGTCAATTCAGCAAATCAGGTCACATTGTGTAGTATTTCAGCATTCTACCAAGTTACAATCTGAATGACAGTAAAGTCAGTAGCCCCCTACGTGACTGGCAGATTATTGCAGACACTTTTACTCCATTTATGATGCACCCAGGGGTAACTGTTCTATACTTTTTTTGTGAACTTGTAGTTATGGCCTCGAGTTATTTTGGAAGTAATACTCAAGAATTGTGCTATTTAAATCATTTGATGTTTATATATTTCAGTAAAGTACCTCAACTCTCAAGGCTTGAATTTCATGTGCCCTGAAGTTGGGAATATGGGCCTTTATTTCTTACATGTCAAAACTCATTCCGATGGAAGTAAACACATGCTTATCTATATATCAATGCACCTTTATAATTCTACTATGACTGGTCAAATTCTAATGCCCCATCAGCAGTGGGTTTGGAAGCTGGGGGACATTTCATTGAGCTGAATGGTGTGGCTACCTTTCCAGATAGGAATGATTTGAGGAATTTAGGTGGGCAATTAATGCCCAATTTAAATTGCCAAATCTCATTTTTTTGCTTTCTTTCTTTTTTAGTTTATTTAGCTCTTGTTGAAGAGCTTGGTATCAGTGTTGACAATGGCAGCAGTGAGTGGGTCCAGCAGCGTGGACTCGTGGCAGTGCCATCAGAGGCAGGTTTGGGTTCCCAGTGACATCTGCTTCGATGAGGAGGTCCTCGTGCCCACTCATGGCTGCTACAACAGAGACGAGTTTGTTTTCAAGGCGGCATCTGCTTCCAGTTGTCTCAAAGTTGGCTTCTTTTTTCTAAAAGCTGTTCCTTTTCTCATGGATACTATGTCCTTGGTTTCTTTCAGGGGAGTAATAAACCGCTCTTGGTTCGATTAGTCTGGTTTGTACAGAGATGACAAGAATTTTGAGAGGCCTTTTGTTTATATTAAACGGATGGGACTTCAGGCCAAAGTGGTCATGTTTTAGAAGTGACTTGTATAATGTAAGGGGAGTGATCAGCTCTGTCAATGAGCATTTTAATTCAATCCTGAACTGGTTGAGAGTTCAACAGTGAGCTGTGTGGAAACTCTCTCTCTCTCTCTTTCTGTAAGCATGTGTTCCATTTATACTGGGTTTTAAAGGGAGTTTGCTTATTGGGACTGTTGTGTATAGTCGGAACAGCATAATTAAGCCTAGCTTGGGTAGACTGAGTTCTGTAGGGATTCTTTATTCTGTTCCTCATGTTTCATTGTGTAATTTTGTGAATACATTTTTTGTCTATTTTAAACCTGGTAGTGAATCTTGCTAACTTAATCCGGATAATTTTCACTGTACACTTACCAAAACAAATTGCAAAGTTGTGATATGAGCTGCCTGCTTAAGAAGGTTTTGAGTGGTCTGGCCTAGTCCATAACAGTGTAGATTTATGGAGACTGCGCTGGAGGCAAGTTGGGCCCATTACAAGCTGGCCTTCCATAGCACTTTCCAACTGACTGAGACAAAAGCCTTTGGTCAGGTTGATGAATGCCATGTAGACTGGTCATTGTTGTACCTGGCATTTCTCTTGGAGTTGCCAAGTAGTAAGCATCATGTCCATAGTTCCATGGTTTGTTTGGAAGCTACACTGACTTTCAGGAAGGATTTCTTCAGAGACTGAGAAAGGGTGCCTAGCAAAGATTTGGGTGATAAGCTTCCTGACAATAGAGGATGGAGCGATTCCTTGGTAGTTCCCATAGTCCAATTTGACTCATCTCTTAAGGACAGTGGCAATGGCAGCTTCCATAAAAGTGGCACGGATTTCTTCTTTGTCCCAGATGTTCAGGAAAAGTTGATGGAGGTGAAGGTTAAGCTTTGCTCCTCTAAGTTTGAAAATCTCCACTGGAATCCCATTGACTCCTCTAGCTTTTCCATTATTCATTTGTCTAATGGAGGTTTCAATTTCTGCCTCACAGGTGGGATTCTAAGATCACTTTTGATGGGGAGTTGTGGGGGGTGGGGTTGGTTTCCTGAAAAATGTCCTCATTGATGATTGTATCACAGTATTGGAGTTCTTTGAAGTGCTGTCTCCATCAGAGGCTCATGTTTTCTCTGTCTCTCAAAAGGATGCCATTCTTACTCTGCACTGGGTTGAGCTGTGGCTCCTTACTTTCTCAGTCTACCAGTGGTTCTTGATTTCCCCAATTCTCCTTTATAGTGTTGTCTTTTCTATTTGATGAGTCCTCATCTTTGTCTCACTGGCGATGTTTTTCAAGGTAGGGAGAGCATTCCTTTTCTTGTCGAAGAGGTCCTGGATGTCGTGGTCATTGTCATCAAACCAGTCTTCAATTTTTTGTTCTTGTAGTGAATGGTTTCTTCACAGCTTGAGACGATGGCTGTCTTCAGCTTTTTCCAGATTTCCTCCAGTCTATCAAAATTAACCCTTTGGAGATATTGATGAAGGCATTGCTGGAGGTTTGCTAGTCAGCTTTGCTCTTGAAGCTGTTCAAGGTTGAACATTTTCCTGAATGGTTTCTTTGGCTCCAACTGCTTCTAATGGCATTTGATGAGCATTGAGAAGTGGATGAACCTAGGATCTGTCTAACAATTGTCTGCACCCGTCATCACTTTGATAATGAGTACATCCTTTATGTCTCGAGATCAAACAATGACAATCATGTGGTTGATCATGTGCCAGAGATTTGAGCATGGATGCCACGAAAAGGTCTTTTATTTTGCTGTTTTGGCAGAAAAAAAATGTGTTGATGATCCACACATTTGGTGAGCAGGAGAATCCATGTTGCAATCTCTGAGTCCTTCCTTTGTAATGATTCCTTTCCAGAGTTGGGCGACATTTTCAACCCTGTTATTGAAGTCTCCAAGGAGGATAATTTTATCTTCCATAGAGCTGTTAGTGGGTATAATGTCAACTCTTAGATTCTGGGCACAATGCTTGATAGCAGTGATGCAAAAGGTCTAGTGACATCACACAGGTTAAGTGAATGCTTCTTCATATGACATCCCCTATTTACCACATCACCAACCTCTCACATCGTCTGACAAATAGTTCCTGGCTATGACAGAAATATCACCAAAATATGACCATTGACATTCTGCTCTCTTCCTTACAGGACCAAGTGATATGCAATTGATGGAAATACAGCAGAACCAGCAGCGCACAAGGATGCCTGCATTCCCTTGTATACGACAGAAAAAATGGTTCTTTGCACTATTCTGCCACCTGCAATGGGAACTGTAGCTTCCATCATCACTTTGTTCATTGAGGACACCAGTAGCCTCCAGCCGTACACACCTTCAGAATTCACAGCAACCCACATCCTACTTCCAAGTTGCTGAAGGACTTATACTTGAAATGTATAAAATTATGAGGGGGATAGATAGAGTAGTCAGGAAGAAACCTTTACCCTTGATGGAGGGATCAATTACCATGGGGCATAGATTTAAGTCAAGGGACAGAAGGTTTAGAGAGGATGTGAGGAAAAGCTTTTATTAACCCAGAGGGTGGGGGGAGTCTGTAACTCAGGCTTATAAGGGTAATGGAGACAGAAACCCTTCTAACATTTAAAAAGTATTTAGATGTGCACTTGCAATGTCAAAGCTATGGGCCAATTAATGTAAAATGGGACTAGAATAGTTAGGTGGTTGTTTTTATTCAACACAAATGTGATAGGCTGACAGGTTTTTCTCTATGCTTTGGATCTCTATGATGCGATGACCACAGTCCCCTTCCCATAGTCCAGCCTTCTCACTCCCACTGTGCCACAAACACCCCTACAGATTTATAGACATTTTCTCATCAACCTGTTCAAAGATGTTATTTCACATCTATAGAGCAGATGAGACTTGAACCCAGGCCTTCTGGCTCAGAGACAGCGAATCTACCACTGTGTTGTATGAGCTGTGGAGCTAAGATTTGTTCTTCTGAGTTTCCTAGTGTCCTGCCATTCATTCAATATTCACTTGCCTTGTTCTGTTTTCCAATTGTTGGATGCTATGGATAATTTAGCATGGCCAATCCACCCAACCTGCACATTTTTTGGACTGTGGGAGAAAACTGGAGCACAGAGGAAACCAACACAAATATGGCAAGAATGTGCAAACTCCATGCACACAGTTGTCCAAGAGTGGAATCGAACCTAAGTCCCTGATGCTGTGAGACAGCAGTGCTAACCCACTGAACCACCATGCCATCCAACTGATCTGCCAATCTGATCAGTTCATCAAAGTCCTCTTGTACCTGAGACCTTCTCCCTCGCTGGCAACCACCAGGTTAATTCTTGTATCATCTGCAAACTTACTTATCATCCCCACTCACCCCCACACGTTTATCTAAATTGTTTATCTCTGTCACAAACAATAAAGAGTCCAACACTATAGTACACCCCTGGACTCCGCCTCCAGTCACAAAAACAGGCTTCTACCACCACCCTCTGTCTCCTGATTCCAATAAAATGTAATACAGAAGGATATGGGCTTTCTTGCACATAAAACACAAAATGTTAGCATATATAAGCAGCAAGTAATTTCGGTGGCAAATTGAATTTTGGCCTTTCTTGCTCACGAGTTGGCGTTTAACAGGGATGTCTTACAATAATAGTGCAGGCTGTTGACAAGACTGCCTCTTGAAGACTGTGTACTGTTTTTGTCCCCATATTGAAGAAAGGACATATTGGCATTGAAGATCTTTCAAAAGAGATTCCCTAGACTGACTCCTGACATGAACAAGTACTTAGATAGGCTAAACAGATTAGATTTTCAGAAGGTTACTGGGGGAATCTTGATCTTGGGGACAGTTACAGAATGAGGGGAACAAACACAGAGAATGCTGGAGAATTTCAGCAGATCTGGCTGCATGCGTGGAAAGAGAAACAGAATTATGTTTTGCGTCTGGTATGACTCATCATTATATCAGAATAAGGGGACATATGGGAATGCCATCACTTCCTCTTCAATAGCATTACCATCAGTGAATCCCTCATTATCAACATTGTCGGTGTTACTACCGACCGCAATTGAACTACAATTGCCATATAAATTAGTTGGCTACAGGACAGTTCAAAGGCTAAGAATACTGCAGCCAGTAATCACCTCCCATTCCCCAAAGCCTATCCACAAACTGCAAGGCATAAGTCAGGGGTGTGATGAAAACTCAAGAATGTTGACACCATTCAGCACTAAACAGCCCACTTAATTGGCACCACATCCACCAAGCTTCAGCATCCTACCCAGACCCACCACCCCATTCCATCCCTGAAACTCCACACTTATTGTGGCCAAATCACCTAACCTGCACATCTTTGGACTGTGGGAGAAAACTGGAGCACCTGGCAGAAACCCATGCAGATATGGGGAGAATGTGCCTGGACTGCCACACCTTCTGCAAGGTGCCTTTCTCAAAGCTTGCTGGAGACATCCAGAACTAAACTTCTTTTTTCTGACCGTCTGTTTTCACTAGGTGAAACTATAAAGCTAGGCCTTGTGTGCAATTTGTGAAATAGAATTCATAATTAGCCTCATGGCTGTGTACGGTATCCTCCCGCCATACCTGCTACAATCAGGAATATTGAAAAACAACGTGAAGATGTTGAGCAGTCACACTAACATCTTCCAACTTTATACACTCTGGCCACACACACTCACCCCAACCTCAAACAAAGTGCTGGAAAATCCGGGTCTATAATGGGCCCAATATTATTTGCCTTCAAACATAAACTTATAATTATGTTAAACATAAGAGGATTGAATTTTTAGAAGTCCCCGATTCCCACCACAATGTTGATGACAGATAAGTAAAAAGACCAGAGAAATACCAGAATTGCTATTCTATTTCTTCAGGGCTTTCAAAGATATTGAAAGAATATTTCATTGAAAATCTATTCTATGATATTTGCTATTAACCAAGACCGATTTTCATAAAATCTATCTGGAGACTTCAGGTTGGCTGTAACAGTTAATTATAAAAGAGACTTTATAACATATTAAAGTATGATTTAATAATATCCTACTGTTCTGCACTTTCATATTTTGTGTGTTTCACTTTGTATTTTATTCTACAGGAAATTAAAACATTTCACAAAAACATATTGAATTATATTCAAGTTATGATTCTTTTGTAATATAGTAGCTAAGAAACAGATATTTTCCTTGCTGAGAAGTAGTCAGTTCAGTCGTACAGTCATAGAGTCATAGAGATGTACAGCATGGAAACAGAACCTTCGGTCCAAACCGTCCATGCCGATCAGATATCCCAACCCAATCTAGTCCCACCTGCCAGCACCTGGCCCATATCACTCCAAACTCTTTCTATTCTTTTACCCATCTAAATGCCTCTTAAATGTTACAATTGTACCAGCCTCCACCACTTCCTCTGGCAGCTCATTCCATACACGTACCACCCTCTGTGTGAAAAAGTTGTCCCATAGGTCTCTTTTGTATCTTTCCCCTCTCACCCTAAACTTATGCCCTCTAGTTCTAGATTCCCCGATCTCAGGGAAAAGACTTTGTCTATTTATCCTATCCATGATTTTGTAAACCTCTATAAGGCCACCTGTCAGCCTCCGATGCTCCAGGAAAACAGTCCTAGCGTATTCAACCTCTCCCTATAGCTCAAATCCTCCAACCCTGGCAACATCCTTGTAAATCTTTTCTGAACCCTTTCAAGTTTCACAAATCTTTCCAATAGGAAGGAGACCAGAATTGCATGCAATATTCCAACAGTAGTCTAACCAATGTCCTGTACAGCCGCAACATGACCTCCCGACTCCTATACTCAGTACTCTGACCAATAAAGGAAAGCATACCAAGCACCTTCTTCACTATCCTATCTACCTGTGACTCCACTTTCAAGGAGCTCTAAACTTGCACTCCAAGGTCTCCTGGTTCAGCAATACTCCCTAGGACCTTACTATTAAGTGTAAAGTCCTGCTAAGATTTGCTTTCCCAAAATACAGCACCTCTCATTTACCTAAATTGAACTCCATCTGCCACTTCTCAGCCCATTGGCCTATCTGATCAAGATCCTGTTGTAATCTGAGATAACCCTCTTCACTGTCCACTACACCTCCAATTTTGGTGTCATCTGCAAACTTACTAACTGTACCTCTTATTCTTGCATCCAAATCATTTATATAAATGACAAAAAGTAGAGGGCCCAGCACCGATCCTTGTGACACTCCACTGGTCACAGGCCTCCAGTTTGAAAAACAACCCTCTGTCTTCTACCTTTGAGCCAGTTCTGTATCCAAATGGCTAGTTCTCCCTGTATTCCGTGAGATTTAACCTTGTTAATCAGTCTCCCATGGGGAACCTTGTTGAACACCTTACTGAAGTCCATATAGATCATATCTACCACTCTGCCCTCATCAATCCCCTTTGTTGCTTCCTCAAAAACTCAATCAAGTTTGTGAGACATGATTTCCCACACACAAAGCCATGTTGACTATCCCTAATCAATCCTTGCCTTTCCAAATACATGTACATCCTGTCCATCAGGATTCCCTCCAACAACTTCCCGCCTCAGGCGATTGACTGTGTGGAGTTTGCACATTCTCCCCATGTCTGCGTGGGTCTCCTCTGGGTGCTCCGGTTTCCTCCCACAGTTCAAAGATATGCAGGTCAGATGAATTGGCCATGCTAAATTGCCCGTAGTGTTAGGTAAGGGGTAAATGTAGGGGTATGGGTGGGTTACGCTTCGGCGGGTTGGTGTGGACTTGTTGGGCCGAAGGGCCTGTTTCCACACTAATGTAATCTAATCTAAACTTGCCCACCACCGACGTCAGGCTCACTGGTCTATAATTCCCTGGCTTGTCCTTACCACCCTTCTTAAACAGTGGCACCATGTTAGCCAACCAGTCTTCTGGCACCTCACCTGTGACTATCGATGATACAAATATCTCAGCAAGAGGCCCAGCAATTACTTCTCTAGCTTCCCACAGAGCTCTAGGGTACCTGATCGGGTCCTGGGGATTTATCTACCGTTACCCATTTCAAGACATCCAGCACTTCCTCCTCTGTATAATATGGACATTTTGCAAGATGTCACCATCTATTTCCCTACAGTCTACATCTTCCATATCCTTTTCCACAGTAAATACAGTAAATACTGATGTAAAATCATAAAGAATATAAGAATATATTTCTTGGTATATATAACAGAAAAAATATATAAACCCATGCAGATAGGTACTGTTTAATTGCATGCGATTGATTTTCCCATGAGGCACTTGTCCATAGGGACGGCAGGGAATTCAACAACTACTTAAAAGCTCAGGAAGATAATGTGTCTGTGGAAGTTTGTTAAAAGCTTATTTTTTTAAAACAATAAGCAGCACAGTTTCATCCAGGAATTTTAAATTATCTGATGCAACCAAGAAGGTGTAGGGCAAGTGACCAGCAGAGAACCACATTTGTGCAGGTGATGGCCCCTGGAAAAAGGCTTCTGGAGAATCATGGAACGTTGGGAAAGCACACCATAGCCTGTCAACAGGCAGGTCCTATGATGAGGCAGGAACATGTTGCCATCTCACCAGATGACTGCATCTGAATCCTACCCAACCTGGTGCTAAACTGCATTGAGCTACAGCAGTCTAAAATCCGAGTATTAGATATTACAGATCTTGTGTGCTTCAAGACTGAGTAACAGCCTATACCCATCCACTTTCAATCCTCTAACCACTACGGAAGCACATTGAGAAGGAATACTAAAAGGGCACTTATGTCAGAGCTAACATTATGGTAATAATTAATTTGAATTACTTGCATAAAGTTTTAAAATGGGAATCATTTGTGAAATTCTCATGCCTAGAAAGTGTTTTTCTAGTAGCTCATGGTCCTAAAATGTCAGTTGACATGAATGGTAATATTGGTCTTTGAATTGATTGTGCATGCAACAATCAATTTTTAGGAGTAAGTGCACCCCATAAATGTTTACTAAATGCATTTCTCTCCTCAGAATGGATTATTTGTTTTTCTATGTAGTTTTTTTGGGAAAATTGTACATGGTTTAAAGTGTAGATTATATTACCTACAGTGTGGAAACAGGCCCTTCGGCCCAACAAGTCCACACCGACCCACCGAAGCGCAAACCACCCATACCCCTACATTTACCCCTTATCTAACACTATGGGCAATTTAGCATGGCCAATTCACCTAACCTGCACATTTTTGGACTATGGGAGGAAACCAGACCATCCGAAAGAAACCCACGCAGACACGGGGAGAATGTGCAAACTCCACACAGTCAGTTGCCTGAGGCGGGAATTGAACCCGGGTCTCTGGCGCTGTGAGGCAGCAGTGCTAACCACTGTGTGTACTATAGCAACACTCATCCCTATAATATTAAAAATAAAATTGAGCTTAGAGAAATAAACAGAATCTCTTTATTTTTTACAGACATATTGTTTAAAATATTGGAGACAGCATTCTACAGCCACTCCAGCACAAAAGCTGAAAGGCTGACAAACAGATCTACCAGATTGTGGCACATGCTGTCTTTATCTAAAGGAGTGGACCAATATAACAATATTCGATTATACTGCTGAGTTAAGCCTTGCAGCTGATGTGAGGCATTCTCTTGTCATATCATGAAAAGCTTCTCATCATAGTGTAAACAACGCTTGGCCTGCTATTGTAGCCAAAGCCTAATTATACTTAAGAACATAAGACTATAAGAAATAAGAGTAGGAGGCAGACATTTGACTTCTTGAGTTTGCTCCATCATTCAAAAATTTGACATTCCATAATGAGAAAGTATTAGATAAGAATGGTAGGTGTAAGGGGAAAAATCAGTTAAAATAAAAATTTTATAAATCTTAAGATAGTAATGTGGCATAAAAAAAAAGTTGAATTATTTCAGATATTAGGATTGCTTGGATTTATACTTAAACAAAATAGACAGTGCACAAACATAGGAGAAAGGGTTAAAATAAATGGTTCTTTTCTCGTGAGAAGAAGGCTAGATATAGCACCTTATGACATTACTCCATTGTGAAATGAATACATATGATGTCCCCAGTGTCCCCACAAAACAAGATTAGAGATTCAGCAGTGGGATATGTATTTACCTTCACTCCTTCCTGTGCAAATGCCATGGTATTCATTTACTATTCAAACATCATGCATGGACTATAACCATGATAGGATGAATGGAATCATATGTCATAATGGTGATTGTTATGTTCAAATAAAGTAACACCCGTGTACAGGTTGCATAAAAATAATGTTCTTTCATGTAGGCATTGCCCTTATCTGACTTTGCTAGTTAATGGTTCATTGGCCACTTGAGTGTTTTCCTTGTGATTGACAATATGAAATAAAGTGTTTGCACAATGGTGTGTTTTTACTGAGTCTCTACACATCTACGCACAACCATGGGTGATGTTGGAAAAATATAAGTATTATTGCTGGGCCCCCTTTGGGTCAGGGAAAAAAAAACAAAGCTAAAAAAAAGAGATGAGTTCAGAAGGTTTCCTCAAGAAAAAGCAATAAAATGAATATTCTGTAGCAGATCAGGGATATTCACTTTTCTGACCAGAAGAGTGCATCTCCTTTGTATGTGCACAAATAAACATCACTGAAGCTTCCAAATGTCTCAGTCTGGGAAAAGGTGATCATAAGAGAAAACTGTCCCTAACAGTAGGTAACATAAAAGGGAATCTATCGGCATTATTGAGGCCTTCGTTATTTTATTTTTATTTTCCCTCATTTTTGGTTTATAACCATAAAGTTGAGAATTTTAAGCTTTGAACAGTGGCTTGTTTTGGAAAGGATGAGGAGCAAACAAACTGATGTTTGTTTTTGGAAACTAGCCTGGAAAGATAATTGCAAGATAATTATTGTTGTAAGAACGTTGTAGGCATTTTGGATACCAAGGTGTTCTAAAGTCAGGACTAGAAACTAGATGAATGTTGATTGGTGAATCAAGGGTGGATTGGTGCTGGGCATCAATTACAGAGAATGTCGGTTAAAGAGAGGAAATATTGAGTGAACTAGTTCTGACTGGGCTTTCGAAGCCACAAGTGTGTTTTGAAAAAAACAACTGGGTGGTGCTGCTGTGTTTTGCTCTCTTTTTCTTTGGTATTCTCTGCAATTGTCAACTTGCTAGTTCCCTGACATAAAAATGCCCTCTGTAATAAGTGGGAGTATAATTGTGGAAGTCTACTCAACCTGTCTGCTTGATTGGTGACTTTGGATTTCAAGTCACTGCCTATGAACAACTCCATTAATCCAGGATTTCTGAAGGCCTGGTACCCATCACAAAACTGTTGAACTGGCACATTATATTCCTTTTTCTTTAATTTATCTCTTAACTATGTCTGTCAACATGTGAGTGGTGGTTCTGATTAAAGATTGGACTTAAGTCATAGATATTAAGTAGATTGCCTTGTTGTTTATTAAAGCTCTGCTAAATTTACATTATTAATTTAAAAGTTGTTAACTTCTGTTCAAGTTAAAATTTCCATCTGATATCTGTTCTTTTTAAAGTCTAGTTAGGAGCAATCAAGTGATTTTGAGAACCATTGAATGTTTTAATTTTATTGTGTTGCAATCCAGGAACAGGGAGGTTGATTTGGTTTGGCTTGCTGTTTCTGTGTCACAACAGTATTTAACAGTAAAAGATTGGTAGAAGGAGGAGTGAGTTGCTTAATATCAAAGAGGAATTTATACATCAAGTTAGAGGGCATGGCTAATGTATTAATTGAAAATTTTAGATTTATCTTAAGGAAAATGATGCTGTGCAGTTCATGATGAAAAAAATACATGGTTCAAATGCTTGAAGAATTTAAAATTGATAAGGAGGCTGTCTGTATATAAAAATGACAAGGCACCAAGGACATTAAAGGAAGAAAGAGTGAAATTGTGGAGGCATTGCCCATGATTTTCCAAACTTCCTTGCACTTAAGGGTAGTGCAAGAGGACTGGAGAATTAGAAATGTTGCAGCCTTTTTCAAAAAGGATGCAAAGATGTGTCCAACAGCTAAAATGTAGTCAGTCAAACCTCAATGATGGAAAACATCTAGAAAGAATAATTTTAGACAAAATGAATTATCCCTTGGGAAAATGTTTGGGAAATTAAGAAAGCCAGAATTAAATCATTCAGTACAAATTGTGTTTAACTCATTTGATTGAATTTTTTTTGTTCAGGCGATAGAGAAGGTCTGATAAAGGTAATGTACAGGGAAATGGTTTTCCAATAGTACAACACTGCAGCCTTCTGAACAAAGTTATAGTTCATATAAAGAAAAGGAACAGTAGCAACGTGAATATGGAACTCGCTGACAATAACAGAGTAACGGTTAATGGGTTGTTTTTGGAGGAAGGTGTATAGCAGATTTTCCACAAAGTCGCTGTTATAAAATATTTTTGTTAATGATCCAGGCCTTGGTAGAGGGTAGAATTGTAAAATTTGTGGATGATACAAAACCTGGAAGTATTGTAAGCTAAGAGGGGGTTAATGTAGATATTGAAAAGAACAAAGTCAGCCTGGACAGATAGGAAGTTGATGAAAGTTAATGTATAAAGTGTGTAATGATTAATTTTGGTAAAAAAGAGCAAAATGACAATATAAAAGAAAGGGTACAATTATAAGAAAGGAATCATCTGTCAAGTGTATTGCAGTCATCCTTTTGCTGCTTGAAGATGCCCCACATCTTTAATATTATTACTCTAAACACTACTGTGATAATAAGACAACAGCAGATATTATAATAGTGGAAGTGAACGTACTGTACAACTCTTAAACACTATGCTACTGATGTACCCTCAGAATATTTTGTTCTTCCTTTCCCTCCCACTATGTCTAGGTGCAGGCCTGACTACCAGACCAGACCAGACAAAAGCTGCTGTATGGTATGCCCAGTTAACTTTGAAGATTTGGGTGGGTGTTCCCTTCCCAAATGCAGGCCTACCCTCCTCAACTTTAACTGCAGGAGGGACTGGGAACACTGACAATGGAGAGGTGGAAGGGCAGGACACTTTAGAGTGTGCTATGACGGTTTATGTGTGTGCTGTACCTTTAAGAGAGAGAGGAAGCTAGCAAGGATTAACTGAAAGCACAGAATATACTGAACAATTCAAATACATAACATTTGGTTGACACAAATAGCTGGCGCTGTATTGCTATGGTACAAAAACAAATTTAAGTTCAGTCAATCAGTTTAAACTATGTTCCAGATACCAAATTCCAATCAAATCTGAATGTTACTATTTGGGATGACATCAAACCAATGAAATGATCTGAAGTTTTGGGGTATAAAATCGGACATTTTGAATAGTTAGGGGGAGAACAGCAAAGGACACTAACAAGTACAGACTGCTAACCGAATAGCTTTCTGAAAGGTACCTGTCCATAAGAAAAGTTGTGCAGCAGAAGACCAAAGAAAAGATGACCCAGGAAAATACAGAGAAAAATCTACAGAAGAAAATCTACAAAGGAGAATTGATAAAGAGAAAAATCACAGAAGAAAATCTACAAAGGAGAATTGATAAAGCTGCCTGGTTTGAAACATTAAATTTTAAACATTAAATTTTATGTAAATCTTATTTCTAAAAAAAAATCAGACCAGTATTATAGAGTGGGAGGTAAATGATAGGTTTAAGAGACAGGAGTTGTAAATAGTTGTTAGTTTTAATGTTCTCTTTTGGACTTAAAGAATAAAATTGTTAATTTTTACTTTAAATAGTGAGATCTGGGATAGTTCACTGCTTCTCAAAATTTAAAAGATTACAGTGTGAGGTGAGCTTACCTGTGTATTGGGTTTAAATTAGCAGAGGGGTTTACCCCGTGTCATAACAATTTGGGGACTTCTTTCCATGATCTGAACAGCTTTAGACAGATCCAGTCTGAGGTTTGGACAGATTTGAACAGATTTGGGGAACGAGAAAATCCCCGTAGATTTAAACACTTGCCGGTTAGTGTCCTAGATCTTTAAATAAAATGTAGGTGAGACAATTTGTTTAATTTTGGTTACTTGTGGTTGGTTAAATTAAAACTGAGAGAAATGGCTCTTAAGATGATTCCTAAATTTGCCAAGAAATTTGAGAAAGAAAAGAAAAGATGATAATATTAGAATTAGCAAAGAGGTTAGAATTGGGTCTAACCAAGGACAAAACTAAAGCTGAAATTGTAAGGGAATTACGCAAGCTCTTAGGTGTGTCAGAGAAATGGGGACAAGTGTAGTAGAGTTAGAAAAACTTAAACTATAATTGAGGAAAATGTAGTTAGAAGATAAACAAAGAGAGAGGGAGGAAAAAAAGAGAGGGAGAGAGAAAGAAAGAGAGAGAAGAGTGTGAGGAAACAGAAAGAGAGGGAAGGTTCTTAGCTGAGCAAAGAAAGAGAGAGAGGAGAAAGAAAGAGAGACACAGAGAGAGAAAAGAAAAAGAAAGAGAGAGAAGGTGCTTAGCTGAGCAAAAAGAGAAAGAATTCAAACTTAAGAAGTTGCAACTTAGTCAGCAAAGTCAAGTTAACAGGATGGAGATTAAAAAAGAAGACAGTGATATATACAAATATGTCAAAACCCTGCCACATTTTGATGAGAAAGATTTCAAAGCCTTCTTCATTGCATGTGAAAAATTGGTTAGGCAGATGGGGTGGTCAGAGGATTTATGGGTAATGCTAGTTCAGACTAAACTGGTAGGCAGAGCTAGTGAGGTATTTGCCGTGCTGTCAGATGAGGGGCCAAGAGATAATGAAGAGGTCAAACAGGCTATCTTAAATGCTTGAATTGGTACTAGACGTGGATAGACAGTGGTTCAGAAACACGAAGAAGGAACCAGGTCAGACTTGGAAGGGAGATCCTATACTATGAAACCAAAAATAGAGAACACTAGTAAGAGTTTACCACAGGTTAAGGTTGGAAGGAGGGTGGAAAGGAGATGAAAAGCCTCAGGTGTTTTCACTGTGATAAAGTGGGACACGTAAAGTCACAGTGCTGGTCATTAAAGTAAGGCACTGTGGGAAAAGATGTGATAAAAGAAGCTAAGCCAGTGGTATTAGTGAAAGTAATAAAAGAAACTCCAAGAAAAGTCAAGGAGCTGCAGGAGAATGCACAGCCTAGGCACAGACTGGGTATGGAGTTAGTGGCTGATCTCTATAAAGAATTCGCCTCTGTGGGCAAAGTACACTCAGAAAGAACAGGGGGATAAGCACAAAAAGTTATAATTTTGAAAGATACAGGATCTAACAAATCTCTAATAGAAAGAGATGAGCAAATTTGCACTCTTCCTGTTCTGTTACCCGAGAGTGTGGTAATTTGTGGGATATATGGACAGAAATTTAACATTCCTCTTTGTAAAATCAGGTTGGAGTGCTACCTCAAGACTGGGGAAGTAACAGTGGGAGGATTGACAGAGTGTCAGTTCCAGGAATCCAGTTTGTTCTTGGGAATGATTTGGCAGGATCCAAGGTGGGAGTGACACCCTTTGTTGTGAAGAAGCCAAGGAAAACCAGCGAAACTGAGGAGTGAAAAGAAAAATATCCTGATATTTTCCCAGACTATGTAGCAACCAGATCCCACTATCATAAGTCACAGCATGAAGCAATAACTAAAGAGAAAGATGAAGGAGTTGAAGTTCAGTTTGCCGTCACCCTGCTTCATGTAAAGGTTCAGGAAAAACCTGAACAGGCAGAGGGTCAGGGAAAAGTGTTTAGTCCTGAAAGGCTAAGGGACTTGCAAAAGAAAGACAAGATGATAAAAGATATATATGTGGATACGTACTCTGAAAAGGAGGCAGAGAATATTCCTGAGGGTTAGTGCAGAGGAGAAATGGGCCGAAGTGCACCAGATTGTGTTGCAGGTAGCATACAGACAGGAAGTGTTACAGGTAGCACATGAGGTCACCTAGGTGTACGAAAAACTCAGGCTAAGGTACAAAACCATTTTTATTGGCCTGGAATGCACAAGGATGTGGTTAACTTTTTGCCATGCGTGTCATACATGCCAAATGGTAGGTAATCCAAGACGGTAATAAAACCAGCACCTTTGTTGCCAATTCCCACATTTGAAGAACCTTTCACACAGGTTATAATTGATTGTGTAGGTCCATTCCTGAGAACTAAAGGTGGGAACCAGTACTTGTTAACCATAATGGATGCGTCTACTAGATTTCCGAAGGCAATTCCATTACGGAGTATCAAGGCAAAAAAGGGTACTAGAGGAGTTAGTAGCTTTCTTCACATGGTATGGGCTACCCAGAGAGATTCAGTCAGACCAAAGGTCTAATTTTACTATTAGGCTGTCCAAGAAGGTCATGGATGGAAGCTGCTCTTGTGCATATCTGTCATGATTATTCCTGTGCATTCCTATAGTCACCATCCTGTCTCTTTGAGAGGAAGGAATACTTGGAGTACTATAGAGGCCCGTTATTCTGCAAGGAGATAAAAAGGGACTGAGCTCAATAAAAATGAGTGCAGCAGCAGCAGTTAATGAGCAAGCATAATCTTGCAAGGCAATAATATATTCCCAGTGAGTAAGTTGGAAGTGCAGTGGGCAGAAGGGTTAGTTGTTTGAAAGGATGAAGTGGGTGTGACTCTTAAGCGCACATCATACACTTAATCCTGAGGCTTGGAAGCTATGAGGCTGTGAGCTACATTGGCAATGACAGAATTAGAGTGAGAGTAGTAGTAGTCCTGTGAGTGAAAGATAGCAGGGTAAAGATGATGCCATTTACTCATGTGAATTGCAGGAGATCATTTACTGTTCTCTGGCAGAATTTGCCATCCTTTTTGTGGGGTTCAATTGCTCCAATCTGTGCTGCTATCTACAGTGAGGTCAGATAGATGTGAGCGATTCCTCCTGATTCTATTCACCGGGAGGAGGATGTACCTGTTTTCCTGTGATCCTGTCCAGCAACGTTTGAAGAAAGGATTCACAAAGACACTTTTGATGATATCTCTTCTATTGTTGGAGCAACCAAAACACTGTGGCAGATTTTGACTTTCAACATCTGATGTACTGGTTTTTAAATATGGTGCCAGAGCTTTCAAACCTAGAAGGTCTCGTCATTGATGATAACTTCTGGTTCACTCACTATGGAATTTGCTGAGCAAATTGTGCAACATCTCACTTGCATAGATAATGAGCTGAGAAGTGTGTGATTAGATGAAATAACTCTCCCAGGCCATGTTAGATATGATGTTGTACCTACATGTCAGGTAGTGAGTAAATGACAATACACAATCAATCCAGTATTTTTAATGCCAATGCCAGTGTTAAGAACCAGTCAGTAGAGTGTTGCTAGGGAATGCTAGATGACAAAAGAAATTGAGGGTTTGGTTAAGAAAAAGAAGAAAGCATATGTCAGGTATAGACAAGCTGGATCAAGTGAATCCTTAGAAGAGTATGGAGGCAGTAGGAGTATACTTAAGAGGGAAACCAGGAGGGCAAAAAGGGGACTTGAGATAGCTTTGGCAAACAGAGTTCAGAGAATCCAAAGGGTTTTTACAAATATGTTAAGGACAAAAGGGTAACTAGGGAGAGAATAGGGCCTCTCAAAGATCAGCGAGGCAACCTTTGCGTGGAGCCACAGGAGATGAGGGAAATACTAAAAGAGTATTTTGCATCAGTGTTTACTATGGAAAAGGACATGGAAGATATAGAATGTAGGGAAATAACTTGTGACATCTTGAAAAATGTCAATGTTACACAGGAGGAAGTGCTGGATTTCTTGAAAGACATAAAAGTGGATAAATCCTCAGAACCTGATCAGATGTACCCTAGAACTCTGTGGGAAGCTAGGGAAGTGATTGTTGGGCCTCTTACAGCAATATTTATTGTAGTCAAAGTTGAAGTGCCAGAAGACTAGAGGTTGGCTAATGTGGTGCCACTATTTAAGAAGGAAGGAAAGGATAAGCCAGGAAACTATAGACCAGGGAGCCTGACGTCGGTGGTGGGCAAGTTTTTGGAGGAAATCCTGAGGGACAGAATGTACATGTATTTGGAAAGGCAAGGACTGATTAGGGATAGTCATCATGGCTTTGTGCATGGGAAATCATGTCTCACAAACTTGACTGAGTTTTTTGAAGAAGTAACAAAGAGGATTGATGAGGGCAGAGTGGTGTAGATGTGATCTATGTGGACTTCAGTAAGGCGTTCGACAAGGATCCCCATGGGAGACTGGTTAGATCTCATGGAATACACGGAGAACTAGCCATTTGGGTACAGAACTGACTCAAAGGTAGAAGACAGAGGGTTGTTTTTCAGACTGAAGGCCTGTGACCAGTGGAGTGCTACAAGGTTCGGTGCTGGGTCCACTACTTTTCATCATTTATGTAAATGATTTGGATGTGAGCATAAGAGGTACAGTTAGTAAGTTTGCAGATGACACCAAAATTGGAGGTATAGTGGGCAGCGAAGAAGGTTACCTCAGATTACAGGATCTTGATCAGATGGGCCAATGGACTGAGAAGTGGCAGATGGAGTTTAATTTAGATAAATGCGAGGTGCTGCATTTTGGGAAAGCAAATCTTAGCAGACTTATACACTTAATGGTAAGGTCCTAGGGAGTGTTGCTGAACAAAGAGACCTTGGAGTGCAGGTTCATAGCTCCTTGAAAGTGGAGTCGCAGGTAGATAGGATAGTGAAGAAGGTGTTTGGTACGCTTTCCTTTATTGGTCAGAGTATTGAGTACAGGAGTTGGGAGGTCATGTTGTGGCTGTACAGGACATTGGTTAGGCCACTTTTGGAATATTGCGAGCAATTCTGGTCTCCTTCCTATCAGAACGATGTAGTGAAACGTGAAAGGGTTCGGAAAAGATTTGCAAGGATGTCGCCAGGGTTGCAGGATTTGAGCTATAGGCAGAGGTTGAATAGGCTGGGGCTGTTTTCCCTGGAGTGTTGGAGGATGAGGGGTGACCTTATAGAGGTTTATAAAATTATGAAGGGCATGGATAGGATCAATCAACAAAGTCTCTTTCCTGGAGTGGGGAGTCCAGAACTAGAGGGCATAGGTTTAGGGTTAGAGGGGAAAGATATAAAAGAGACCTAAGGGGCAACTTTTTCACACAGATGTACGTGTATGGAATGAGCTGCCGGAGGAAGTGATAGAGACTAGTACAATTGCAACATTTAAAATGCATCTGGATGGGTATATGAATAGGAAGGGTTTGGAGAGACATCGACCAGGTGTTGGTAGGTGGGACTAGATTGGGTTGGGATATCTGGTCAGTATGGACAAGTTGGACAGAAGGGTCTGTTTCCATGCTATACATCTCTAAGATTTATGACTGTATTACATTGTTGAACAGAAAAGCAGGACACCAGTATAACCTTACAGTTGTGGATATGAATGTATAATATGGATCACAAAACCTGACCATTGTTCTGGGGGCATGAGTTCAAATCATACTTCGGTAAATTTTGGAATTTGAATTGAGGAAAAGTGAAGAGCTACCTTAAAAGGGACCATATAACTCCTGACAATTATTGTAAAACCCCAACTGATCACCAATGTCCTTAAGGGAAGAAAATCTACCAAACATACCTGGTGACCTACATATTTTTTAAAGCACACAGAAATGTGATTGACTATAAACTGAACTCTGTATGATAAGGATTGGCAAAAAATGCTGGTCTAACCGGCAACACCTACAACTTGTGATTTTTTAAAAATTGCAATCTGATTTCCAGAAGCTATTCCCTTGAGGATAGTTTCAGTTAAAGCTGTGATGGAAAGAGTAAATCAGTTCTTTACTCTTTCCTGACTACCAGTAGGGATGCAGTCAGATAGAGTCATAGATACATACAGCATAGAAACAGATCTTTCGGTCAACCTGTTGTGCTAACCAGATATCCTAAACTGAACTAATCCCATTTGCCTGCATTTGGTCCATATCCCTCTAACCCTCTCTTAGTCATTTACTTATCCAAATGTCATACTCACAGAATTATATGCTCCATACAACATCCCAGGCAGCACCAATACAATCAATGAGCATGTCCTTTCATTCTTGCAAGTCAGACCAACCGGAGGTGGCAGTGCATTGTATCCAGTCAGTGGGAGTTGCACTGGGAGTCCTCAGCATTGACTTCTGACTGTATGATGTCTGACAGTATCAGTTGAAAAATGGGCAAGGAAGCTTCCTGCTGAATCACCCATCTCCTCACCTGATGAATCATACGTCTTCATGTTGAACATCACTTAGAGGAAGCACTGAGGGGGCAAGGGCACAGAATATATTCTGAATGGGTGATTTCAATGTTTAACACCACTAGTACTGACCAAAATGGCTGAGTCCAAAAGGACATAGCTGCTAGACTAATTCTGTAGCTGGTGGTCTGGGAACCAACATGAAGGAAAAAAATACTTGACCTTAGTCTGATGAATTTATCTGCCATAGATGCATCTGTCTATTGCAGTATCAATGAATGATACCACCACATAATCCTTGTCGTGATGAAGTCACAGTTTCACATTGAGGAATACTTTCTATCATGTTATGTGATACTACCATTGTGCTAAATGGGATAGACCTCCAACAAATCCAGTAACTCAAGACTAGGCATTCATGAGGCACTGTGCATTCAATAGTCATAGAATCTAACTCAAACACAACCTGAAACCTCATGACATAATATATCCCCTGCCCTACCAATATCTTCAAGCCATGGGATCAACCCTGGCTCAATGAAAAGTGCAGGAGGGCTTACCAAGAACAGCACCTGGCCTACCTATAAATAAGCTGGAAATGTGTTGCTGGAAAAGCGCAGCAGGTCAGGCAGCATCCAGGGAACAGGAGAATCGACGTTTCGGGCATAAGCCCTTCTTCAGCCCTGAAGATGGGCTTATGCCCGAAACGTCGATTCTCCTGTTCCCTGGATGCTGCCTGACCTGCTGCGCTTTTCCAGCAACACATTTCCAGCTCTGATCTCCAGCATCTGCAGACCTCACTTTCTCCTACCTATAAATAAGGTGTTTACCTGACGAACCTACACAACAGGATTACTTGCATGCTAAACAGCATAATCAGTAGGTGACAAACAAGGATAGGCGACTGCACAGATCAGATATAAGCTCAGCAGTCTGGCAAATAGATATACCATCATGGATAATGTTAGGGAAGACAACATGTCAGGGAGAAAGAGGAGGAGCTAGATCCATGCCCCAAAGATTGCTCTGCTGCATGAGAAGGAGGGAAGAGGAATCACAAGGCTAAAGTAATAGGGAATTCAATAGTGAGGGGATAGCATTTCTGGCAAGCATTTCTGTGGCCACAAGACAGACAGTAAGATGGTATGTTGCCTCCCAGTGCCAGTGTCAATGATGTCTCAGAGATGCTGCAGGGCATTAAAGGGGAGGGTGAATAGGCAGTGATAGCAGTGCAAATTGGTTAGGTGACAAAGGCTAAAAAAAAATGAGGATCAACAAGTTGAGTATAGATAGTCAGGATATTTATTTAGTGCTTTTGAAGTCCTATTTTTAATCTCAAGATTACTACCAGCACTATGTGCTAGCCAACATCAAAATAGTAGTATGTATTAGATGAATATGTAGCTGAAGAAATGGTGTAGGTGGAAGGGATGCAGGGTCCTGGCACATTGGAGCTATTTTGGGAAAGATGGGACCAATACAAATAGGACTGGTTGCATCTGGGCATAACCATGACCAATGTCCTCGGGGTCTGTTTGGTAACATTGTTGGGAGGGTTTAAAGTAGAGTGGCAGGAGGATGGGGACCTGAGCAGGGAGGCATAGAAGGATGAAACAAGAATGTACACAAAAATAAAAAATGTACAAGTAGAAAGCAAAAAAGCAGACAAGAAACAAATGGCGCCATTGCACAAAATAAAGCTAAGGTGACTATAAGGCTAAAAAGACAAGCATATGAGCATTTTAGCTTGGTGTGCAGAATATTCAAAGTAAGCTACATGAATTAACAGTGCAAATAGATAGACCTAAGTATGGTATAATTGCAATTATGGAACCATGACTGCAGGGTTATCAAGGATGGGAACTGAACATTCAGGGGTTTTCAATATTTAAAAGGGAAGGAATAATAAAAGGAGATGGGCAGCATTATTAGTAAAGGGTCATTCAATGCAATACTCAGGAAGGATATTGACTCAGAAAAATCATGATGTAGAATTTGTATTGGTAGAGATAAGAAGCAGAAAACATTGGTTGGGATTGTCTGTAGGCCCCAAACAATAGTGGAGATGTAAGGAAAAATATGTAACAAGAGATTAGACATGCATACAATAAGGGTACGCTGTAATCATGGGTGACTTTAAACTATATATAGATTGAACAAATCAAACTCGTGGTAATACTGTGGAAGGGTGTTTCCTGCAATGTATATGTATTGTTTATTTTTCACTAATATGTTGAGAAACCAACTAAACAGCAACATGTCTCAGACTTGGTTTTGTGCAATGATAAAGGATGAATTAACAATCTTCTTGTGCGGAGTCTATGGGGAAAAGTGACCATAAAGTTACAGAATTTTTCATTAAGTTAGGGAGTGAAGTTGAATCCAAAAATCAGGTTCTGCATCTAAATCAAGGGATCTACAAAAGTATGAAACGTGAGTTGGCAATGATGAATTGGGGAACTTTCCCAAAAAGATTAGGATTAGATAGGCAATGGCTAATATTTAAGAAACGCTTGAATGAATTATAACAATAATTCTTATCTAGTGCAAAAATAAATTGGGAAAGATGGTTCAAGTATTGCTTACAAAAGAAATTAGGGATAGTATTAGGGATCCAAAGAGGAGACATACAAAATCTTCAGAAAAAGTAACAAGCCTGAGGACTGACAGTAATTTAGAGTTCAACAAAAGAGAGCAAAAAGATTGTTCAAGAAAGGGGAAAAGAATAGGAGAGTAAAACTAACAAAAAAAAAACCTGGCTGGAAAAGGTTCTATTGATAAGCAAAGAGAAAAAGATTATTGAAGATAAGTCAGTTTCTCATGGTCAGTCACGAGCCATCATATTTGTAGTGAGGCATAGTCTGAGAGTGTATATATTTCTGGGATTTCAGAGCAGTTTGGGAATTTGGTAAATGGGAAAGAGGTGCTTTTTGATTTTCTTTGGTTCATAATTTTCAAGGTCTTTAAACAGGATAAATTGAAGCCCAGGATTGGGGATTCAGCACAAAACAAAGAAAAACATCAGAAGAAAGCATAGAATTTATTGTTTGATAATAACTGCTAATTTGACCATTATAAAATTAAAGGTAAATTGGAGAAATATTTTGCCAATTTAAAAACTAAAAAACACAGTGGGAATGTTATTCCAAAAGGGAGATGGCCAAAAGGAGAGTAACTATATACTGATTAGCCAAACATTTATTCTGCAAAAGTTTTGGAATCAATTATTGAGAAGTAATAGCAGAATATTTGAAAAACCATAATATTATCAAGTTAGAGTCATCGTGGCCTCATGAAAGGGAGATCATGCCTGGCTAATTTATTAGAGTTTTTTGAGGAAGCCTCAACCAGAGTGGATAGAGGGGAACCAGTTGTGGACTTCCAGAAGATGTTCAATAAGATGAAATCAAAAGGTAAGAGCACACAGTGCTGGAGATTGCATATTGGCATAGAAAATCGGCTAATAGACATGAAAGGAAACAGCAAGTAGGGATTAGGGATTCTTTTTCAGGTTGCTAAATTGTCACCAGTGGGGTTCCACAGGGAGCAGAGCTGAGATTGAAACTGTTTACAATATATGCTAATGGTTTGGAGGAAATAAGCAAATGTACTGTAATTAAATTTGTAGATGACACAAAAATATGTGGAAAGGGATATTGCAAGATGGATACAAACAGCTTACAGATAGATACTGATAGATTAAGTGGGCAAAAAACTGGCAAATGGAATACAACATGGGAAAACATGAAGTTGTTCACTTTGGAAGGGAGAACAAAAGGGCAGAGTATTGCTTAAATGGAGAAAAATTACAAAAAGCTGCTATACAAAGTGTCCTGGGGGGGGTACTTGTGCATGAAACACAGATAGCTAGCACATTGGTGCAATTGATAATCAGGAAGGCTAATGGAATGTTGAGCCTTGTTTCCAGGGATTTGGAATATTAAAGTAGGGAAGTCTGACTGCAAATGCACAAGGTGATGGTGAGACCTCATCTGTAGTATTGTGGGCAGTTTTAGTCCCCTAATTTAGGGAAAGATATCATTTCATTGGTAGCAGTTCAGAGAAGGTTCACTAGGATGATCCTCAATATGGAGGGACTGTCTTATGAACAATGGCCAAACAGGTTGGGATTTTACTCAAAAAAGAATGACAGGTGATCTCACTGAAACATTTAGGATTCTTAAAGGTCTTGACAGGACAAATGCTAAGAGGGTGGTTCCCTAATAGAAGTGCCTACGGTCAAAGGGCTTTGTCTCAGGATAAAGGGCTGCCAATTTAAGACTGAGCTGAGGAGGAATTTCTTCTCTGAAAGGGTTGTGAGTTTTTGGAACTTGTTGCCACAGAGAGTGGTAGGGCAGAGTTCGTGTGTATATTTAAGGTTGAGATAGATAGATCTTTGATTATTAAGGGAATCAAAGGTTACGGGAAAATAAAAAAAAGTTGATATGCAGAGAGTTGGATCAGTCATGATCCTATTGAATGGCTGATTGTGCTCAAGGGGCTGAATACAGTCCTCCTTTTTTTGTAGTCTTAAGACAAATATAAGTCCTTTCCCACAGAAATGAAAAACAAAAAAAATGATAGAAAAATTGAATGTATGTTTTGGATCGATCTTCTCAAAAGAGACAAATAATTTTTCAGAAATATTAGGAACCAAGCGTCTAGTGAGGGGGAAGTAATGAAGAAAATCAGTATTCATTGAAAAAAAAAGCTGCTAGAGAAAATAAGGTGGTTAAAGGCTGACAAATCTTCAGAACATGGTTTCTTATCTCAGAGTATTAAAGAAAATGGCCCTGGAAATATTGGATGTATTGATGACCATTTTCTAAAATTCTATAGATGCTCATCAGCTCCTGATGATTGGAGACTGTAAAATATAATCCCACAATTTGAAAAATGAGAGAGAGAAATATCATTACAAACAATTAGCCTAAAATAACCAGTGGGGTAAAAGCTCGAGTTTACTATAAAAGACGTGAAAACAGAACACTTTTCGAGCATTAGAAGAACTAGACAAAGTCAATATGGCTGTATAAAAGGGAAATAATGCTTAACTCATCTGGAGTTTTTTTTGAGGGTGTAACTAGTAGAATAAAAAAGGGCAAATGTGGTATTTTCAGAAGGCTTTTGATAAGATCCCATGCAAGAAAGGCAAATGGGAAAAATTAAGTCATATAGGATTGGTGGTAATATATTTGCATGGATTGAGAATTGGTTGACAGAAAAGAAACAGCATGGTAATAAATGTGTCTTTATCCAAGTGACAGTTGATGACTAGCAGTGTGTTAGTTGATATGTGTAAAGAAAATTATAGGTCATGATATAAAACATGAATACAAAATTAGCTGAGTGATAGGAGACAGAGAATAATAATCAATGGATATTTTTCAGGCTAGAGGAAAATTTGTAGTGGAGTTGCCCAGTGTTGGTTTTGATATCCTTGCTTTCCTCGATATATATTAATGATGTGCATCTTGGTGTGCAGATGACATGAAACTTAGAAGAATTATGAACTGTGAGGAGGACAGTATGAAACTTCAAAAGGACATTGGCAAATTGGTGGAATGGTAGGTGACGTTGAATGCAGAGAAGTATGAGGTGATGCACTTTTGTATGAAGAAGCTTGCAAGACAAAATAAGATGTGGAATACAATTCTAAAGGGGATGCGGGAAAAGTGGGACCTGGGTGAATGTGTGCATAGATCCCTGAAGGTAGAATCACAGTTGGAGAAAGCTGTTAATAAGGTAAGCAGTGTTCTCAGCTTTATTAATAGTGGCATAGAGTATAAGAGCAAGAATGTGATATCGAACTTACACAAAGCATTTGTTAGACATCAACTGAGTAATGCGTACAATTATGGGCATCATGTTATAGAAGAGATGTGAATGCACTGGATAGAGTACAGAAGTGATTTACAAGAATGGTTCCAGAGATGAGAAACTTAAGTTATGAGGCTAGATTGAAGATTTTGGGGCTGTTCTCCCTGGAGAGATAAAGACTGAGAAGAGATTTGATGTAAGTTTTCAGAATCATGAACAGGCTAAGCAGAGTAGATGGTGAGAAGCTGTTCCTGCTTTTAAAGGAAAAAGGAATAAGAGGGTATATGTTGAACATGATGTGCAAATGAGGCAAGGGTGACGTGAGAAAAAGAGCTTTTCAAACAGCGATTCGTTAAGGTCCGGAATGCATTGCCTTTAAATGTGATGGAAGCAGATTCTATTCAGGCAGTAAACAATGATTTTTTTGAATAGAACATTTGAAGGGATACGGGGAATAGGCAGGAGTTGGCATTAGGTAATATAACTGCTGCAAGCACGCTGGGCTGAGTAGCCTCCTTCTACGCTGCAACAATTCTGTGGAGTTGGTGCCCAGTCATTTTGCAAGATAATGAATTGAAAATTGTAAAGTGAGTAGGGCACTTTTCTAAGAATTTAAAACAATATCAGAAGAAAAAGAGATTCTCTGATTGTTACTGGCCCTTATTCATTTTGAAATTTCAATCTTTGTCAATCACAAAGAAGCACTGACGTACACTGATCATGACCCCTCGGCATTTCTGGAGAAAATTAAACTCAAAATGCAAGAATATTTCAATTGCATTTGTTAATTCAACCTCATGATACTATACTTGTTCATTTTTTTTCATAAAGCTTAATTTAAATATAGATGCACTGTCAAGAATGTAATGATGCTGTGGTACGTTAGAAATTTGAGAACTAGAAATTGCACAAAACCTCGATAAAGAATGAGTGAGGGAAATTAAAATAATGTTTTTTTGATACATGTTGTGTTTACCTTATGATGAAATATATTTTAAATTTTCATTTCATCTTTTCAAGGGTGGAAGCATACAAAGGCTACATATGTTTTATTTGAAATCTAAGTTGGAGATGGGTGCGTGGACAACTGTATTGCAGAGAAAGAATCGGTTTATTTTTAATAACTCAAAGTATAAATTAGATTAGATTCCCTACAGTTTGGGAACAGGCCCTTCAGCCCAACCAATCCACTCCGATCCTCCGAAGAGTAACCCACCCAGACCCATTTCCCTCTGACTAATGCACCTATCACTATGGGCAATTTAGCATGGCCAATTCACCTAAACTGCACATCTTTGGACTGTGGGAGGAAACCAGTACACTCAGAGGAAATACATGCAGAATGTACAAGCTCCACACAGACAGTCACCCGAGGCTGAAATCAAACTTGGGACCCTGGTGCTGTGAGGCAGCAGTGCAAACCACTGAGCTACCGTGCCACCCCAAGTGGATTGTGTGCTGTTCTATCACTGGTTACACAACAGCATGTAATTTTGATGAGGTGAAATTTAATACTTCTTTGAGACCAACTGACACCAAGTGTGCTTGAATTTAAAAAAAGGAAACTGACCCAGTGTAATGGGTAAATCACCACAAGTTACCTTAATTCAAATAGAATAGAATATCCTTTATTGCCATGTGTACTCAAGTGCAAAAATACAAAAGTATTGTGAAATTTTTACAATGTTTGGTACACATCGGTACCAATAACGTAGCTAGGAAAAGGGATGAGGACCTGAAAAGAGAATATAGGGAGTTAGGTTGGAAGCTAAAAGGCAGAAAAAGCAGATTAGTAATCTTAGGATTGCTTCTGGTGCAACAGGCTAGTGAGGATAGGAACAGGAGAGCAATTGCAGATGAACACATGGCTTCTGGGTTCATGTAGAAGGGAAGTTTTCAGATATGTGGATCATTGGGATACCTTCTGGGGAAAGTGGGACGTGTGCAAGAAGGACAGGTTGCACCTGAACTCAAGGGGCATCATTATCCTGGACGGGAGATTTGTCAGGGTTTAATAAGTTTGGCAGGGGGGTGGGAACCGGAGCTAAGGATCTAAGGATGGAGGAGCTAGTGAACAGCCAGATACAGCATTCAGAAAGTTTGTCTATTTTAACGCAAGAAGTATCAGGAATAAGGGTGATGAACTTTGAGCATGGATCATTACTTGGAAATATGATGTTGTGCTTATTACAGAGACTTAGATATCATGGAGGTAGAAATAGTTGTTGGATGTTCCAGGGTTTAGATCTTTCAAAAGGAATTGTGGGGGTGGGGTGGGGAGGTAAAAGAGGTGAAGAAGTGCATTGCTAATCAGGGATAGTATCACAGATGCAGAAAAGTCTACTGAGTCAATATGGGTGAAAGTCAGAAACAGGAAAGGAGCAGTCACTTTATTGGGAGTTTTCTATAGATTCCCCAATAGCAACAGAGACACAGAGGAGCAGATTGGGAGGCAAATTTTGGAAAGATAAAGAAGTAACTTCCCTAATTTTGATTAGAACCTGCTCAGTTCAAATAGTTTGGATGGAGCAGTTTTTGTCAAGTGTGTCCTGGAATTCTTAACTGAATATGTCGACAGGCTGACTAGAGGGGAGACCATACTGGACATAGTGCTTGGCAATGAACCAGGCCAGCTGTCAGATCTCTCGGTGGGAGAGCATTTCGGTGATAGTGATCACAACTCCCTGGCCTTTACTATATCCATATAGAGCAGATGGTGTGGAAAGGTGTTTAATTGGGGGAGGGGAATTATAATGTGATGAGGCAGGGACTGGGATACCTAAATGGGGAACAGACGTTCTCAGGAAAATGCACAACAGAAATGTGGAGGTTGTTTAGGGAGCACTTGCTGATAGTGCTGGACAGGTTTGTCCCACTGAGACAAGGAAGGGATGGTAGGGTGAAGGAACCTTAGGTGACAAGGGGTGTGGAACATCTAGTCAAGAGGAAGAAGAAAGCTCACTTAAGGTTGAGGAGGCAAGGATCAGACAGGGTTCTGGGGGGTTACAAGGGAGCCAGGAAAGAACTGAATAATTGACTTAGGAGAGCTAGAAGCGGGGCATGAAAAAGCTTTAGTGGGTAGGAAAAACCTGAAGGCGTTCTACACTTATATGAGGAACAAGAGGATGGCCAGAGTGAAGATAGGGCTGATCAGGGATAGCGCAGGGATTGGAGGAGATAGGGGAGGTCCTGAATGAATACTTTGCTTCAGTATTCACTACTAAGAGAGACCTTGACGTTTGTAAGGACAGTGTGAAACAGATTGATATGCTTGAACAGGTTGATTTTAAGAGGGAGAATATGCTGAAAATTTTGGAAAAAATATAAGGATAGATACATTCCCTGGGCCAGACAGGATATACCCTAGGTTACTACAGGAAGAGATTGCTGTGCCTTTGGTGATGATCTTTACATCCTCACTGTCCACTGGAGTAGTTCCAGATGACTGGAGGGTGTCAAATTTTATTCCCTTGATCAAGAAAGGGATAGGGGTAATGCTGGGAATTACAGACCAGTCAGTCTTATGTCTGTGGTGGGCAAATTATTGGGAGAGAATTCTGTGAAACAGGATTTATGATTACTTGGAAAACTATAGATTGATTAGAGATAGTCAGCATGGCTTTGTGAAGGGAGGTCATGCTTCACAAGCCTTATTGAGTTCCACTATCACCTGATGAAGGAGCAATGCTCCGAAAGCTAGTGTGCTTCCAATTAAACCCGTTGGACTATAACCTAGTGCTGTGTGATTTTTAACTTTGTACATTCCAGTCCAACACCGGCATCTCCAAATCATGAGTTCTTTGAGGATGTGACAAAACATGTTAATGAAGGTAGAGCAGTAGGTGTGATGTTCATGGATTTTAGCAATGCGTTTGATGAGGTTTCCAATGGTAGCTCATTGAGAAAGTAAAGAGGCATGGGATACAGGGAAATTTGACTGTCTGGATATAGAGTTGGCTAGCCATAGAAGACAAAGGGTGGTGGTAGATAATGCATTCAGTCTGGAACTCGGTGACCGGTAATATTCTGCGTGATCTGTTCTGGGACCTCTGTTCTGTGATGTTTATAAATGGCTTGGATGAGGAAGTGGAAGGGTAGGTTAGTAAGTTTACCGATTACACCAATGTTGGTGGAGTGGTGGATAGTGTGGAGGACTGTTGTAGGTTGCAACAGGACATTGACAGGAAGCAGAACTGGGCTGATAAATGGCAGATGGAGTTCAACATGGAAAAGTGTGAAATAATTTTGGAAAGTCAAATTTGGGTACAGGATACAGAGTTAAAGACAGGATTCTTGGCAGTATGGAGGAACAGAGGGATCTTGGGGTCCATATCCATAGATCCTCAAAATTGCCACCCAAGTTGATAGGGTTGTAAGAAGGCGCATGGTTTGTTAGCTTTCATTAGCAGGGGGTTGAGTTTAATAGTCATGAGGTTATGCTGCAGCTCTATAAAGCCCTGGTTAGACCACACTTGGAATATTGCATTTGGCTCTGGTCACCTCTTTATAGGAAGGATGTTGAAGCTTTACAGAAGATCAGAGGAGATTTATCAGAATGCTGCCTGGACTGGAGGGCATGTCTTATGAAGAAAGGTTAAGGGAGCTAGGACTTTTCTCATTGGAGCAAAGATTTGAGAGGTGGCTTGGTAGTGGTGTACAAGATGATGAGAGGCATAGATAGAGTGAATAATCAGAGACACTTTCCCAGGGCAGAAATGGCTATCACAAGGGGGCATAATTTTAAGGTGTTTGGAGAAAGATTTACAGGAGATGTCAGAGGTCGGTTCTTTAGACAGAGAATGGTGGGTGCATGGAATGCACTGCCAATGGTGGTAGTAGAGTCAGATACATTAGGGACAATTAAGTGACTCTTGGATAGGCACATGGATGTTAGTAAAATGAAGAGTATGTCAGTTAGTTTGATCTTAGAGTAGGGTAAAAGGTCAGCACAACATCAAGGGCTGAAGAGCCTGTACTGTGCTGTTCTCTGTTTGATGTTCAATATGTAATGTCACCTCTTATGGCGCTATCTTAGATACATGTACCTCGGTACAAATCTCAGGTATAAAGAGGAATAAAAAGAAAAGTAGTTGCATTACTTTGCAATGTTTAAAGAATAAGTTCGAAATAAGATGTTGTTAAAGGATTGACAGTACAGTCAGGAAGAAAAAAATTCAAATAAATGTTACATTGCAATGGCTGAGTATAGGGGTTTCCACGTGTGGTCTGACTGCCCACACCTGGCCCCAGTCCAACAACAATCCCCGCGCTGCTGCAAGCCTCCAAGGTAAGTTTTCTCTTCGCTGGCATCCTCCCAAGACTGTTTCCCTGTGCTGGCCACCACTCCAAGACTGCTTCCCTATGCCAGTCACTGCTCTGGGACGACTTCCCCATGCCAGCCACTGCTCTCGGACTACTTCCCCATGCTGGCCACTGCTGCTGGAGGGCTCCCTGCTCTGGCCACTGCACCAGTGCTGCTTCCCCGTGCCGGCAACTGCTTTGGGGCTGCGTCCCTGTGACAGCCACTCAACTGGACTGCTTCCTTGTACTGGCCACTATAACAGGCCACTGCTGGCCACTGCTCAGGGACCGCTCCCCTGTGCCGGCCACTGCTCCGGGACTACTTCCCCGTGCCAGCCATTGCTCCGGGACAGTTCTCCTGTGCTAGCCACTGCTCTGGGACTGCTTCCCAGTGCTAGCCACTGCCCCGGGACAGCTTTCCCTTGCCAGCCACTGCTCCAGGACTGCTTCCTTGTGCCAGCTGCTGCTCCAGACCTGCTACTCTGCATTGGGCACTGATCTGGAATTGCTACCTGTGGCATCCACTGATCCGGGATCTTTCACTGTGCCGTCAACAGCTCTGGGACTGTTTCACCATCCAGCCACTGCACTGGGACAGCTTCTCTGTGCCAGCTGCTGTTCCAAGATGGCTTCCCTTTGCTTGCCACTGCTCCCGGACTGCTTCCACATGCACGGGACCTGATTCCCTGCACTGGCCAAAGTTCTGGAACTGCTTCCTCGTGCCAGTCACAGCTCCTGGTTAACTTCCCCATGCCAGCCGCTGTTCGAGATGGCTTCCCTGCATTGGACACTGTTCTGGACCTGCTTCCCTGCACTGGCCATTGATCCGAAATTGTTTCCATATGCCGGCCACTGCGCTGAGACTGCTTCACTGTGCTGGCCATTATTCCAGGGGCTGCTTACCCATGCTGGCCGCTGATCCTGGTCTGCTCTTCCATGCTGGCTGCTGTTCCGGAGGTGCTTCACCGTGCCAGCCACTATTCCAGGACTGCTTCCCCGTGCCGGCTGCTATTCCAGGACTGCCTCACTGTGCTGGCCGCTGTTCCGGGTCTTCTTCCCCGTGCCCTTTGCTGTTCCGGGGCTGCTTCCCTGTACTGGCCATTGCTCCAGACTGCTTCCCTGTGCCTGCCGCCATTCCAGGAAGGCTTCCCTGCACTGGCCACTGCTCCGGGACTCCTTCCCTGTACCAGCTGCTGATTCCGGACAACTCCCATGCATCAGCGGTGGCTTCAGGGCAGTTATTTATGAAGAAATATCACAATCGAGCACTGAAACAATCATTCAAACTTTGTTGCAGGTAGCAACCAAATATTAGACCCCTCAAGTAAGCAAGTATAAGCCTGTAACCCAATTAATGGTGAAATCTGGCCAGCATTTCAATCAACAGTCGTCTGACTGGGGGCAGGGGGAAGGAAGGAAGTCTCCAGGGTTTGATCGTTGAGCAGTATTACTCTTTTAAGTTCTCCAAAAGGGGAGTTCTGGTGTTTGATTCTTATGCAAATTTTTGTCCTCTAGTCTCTGAGGTGAGATATTGATGATTTCCTTCAACGTCCTTTCATCTGAATTACTGCAGCTCTGCAGTTGGCTTCCTTGTCAAAGGAGTTCCTCTGTTCCTTGCTAAGTTTGGCCTTCACTGTCTGTATGAAGACATTGCTTTCTTGTGATTAACTCCTTAGATTCTTCTGCATGGCAGTCCTTGCCTTTTGAGGTGATAAAGCATCCAGTTATCAACCAAGTGTTAAAGCCGCTCTGTTTATGCCATCTCGCCAAGATGTGGCTAATTGCTTGAGTCTCTGTGTAACTGCTTTTTTTTGTTCCTTAACAGTTTATTCCAGACAGAGTTACTGCTGTGTATAATAGCTTATCTTTTGTTGATTCATTCAGTCCATGAACAGTTATCAAAGTTCTGAAGTCTATAATATCATACCAGCACCAGCTTTTTGTTGCAAGGAGTAGTTTTGTTGAAATGGGAAAAGAGATCCAGTAGACCTTTAGACCTCTAAAAATATACAGAAAAGCCAAATCACTCTCTTCCCCTATGATTGGAAAAAAAAATGCAAGAATTCGGAAAAAAAGTTAACAACCTCTAACTCATGACAATACCAAGGTCCAACTAACCAGCTGCTAATTTGAGGGTCTCTGCAGCCAATAACAATGCAATATTATTGCCTAAAAACCAAAAGAATCATGAGAAAATCACCTCATCCACTCATTTTCATTTGGACTCTTGATCCTTTGGCTTTGTTCCTTTGCCTAGGTTTCATATCTCATGATGTTCCTGGGAAGCAGTTTGTCACACTCCTCGTATCCATAGTATTTGTGAATAAATGCATGCTTGGTTGAATTTAAAAGAGCACATAGTTTTTAAGTTTGCATTTTGTTATGAAGTTGAAGCATGTCCTGTACCTTTAAGGGAGAGTGAATGCAGTTTTGCACTGAGAGCTTGCAGGCACTTGTCATATGACTAGCTAGCAGTCTCAGAATGTACTGGAAAATTGAATATATGTAACATTTGGCATGGAAACAGATACCTTGAGTTTTGGTTGCTATTTTGACAACAATTTGAATTTAACCAATCAGTTTAAATTATGCCCCAGGATACGAAAACCCAATCGATTTTGAATTTATTGTTTTTGCCAATCTCAAACCAATGAGACGCTCTGATGTTAGGGGTATAAAGAAGCAGACATTTTGATAGTTAGACCAAGAGTAACTGCCATCTAGAGAGATTCTGTCCTTTGAAATATTCTCTATCAAAGGTACCTTTTCCACATGAAACATCTTTGCAGTAAATGTCAGAAGACGATGCAGGGAAATCTTCAGCCGAAAGAAAACAGACACCAACAATGACAGCCGCTGTGTGGTTTTGAACTTAAGTTGATGTAATTTTAATTCGGGTTTTTTATGGGAACAGTATATTGTTATAGAGTGGGAGGCAGATACCAAACATTTAAGGGAAAGGAGGCTTAGAGTTATAAATAGTTGTTACTTAATGTTTAGAGTTAGGGGATAAATTGAATTATTTTCTTTAAATAGTGGAATTTGGGAGTTCTCTCTTACTCATACTTTAACAGGTTATGAGGTGAGGTGCGTTTTTCTGCATGTTTGGTTTAATTAGCAGAAGGGTTCACTGTCGTGTCATAACAATATTCAAAATTAGCAATCTCTTTTACTGCTTGTTAGAGGATAAGATTTTTTGCTTTGATATGAGTTTAATTTATCTTACATTCTGGTCACAGTCAGACATTAACTATCTTGGTGATTAAATTAATCATAATTCATAACTGTGACAAGTCATGAAACAATTAGCTTCATTTCCAAAGCACTCTTTCCATCAGGGTCATGAAATTGTCATAAAGCATGTTTTAACTTCAAATGGAAAGCTTCCTCACACACTAATTGTTCTATTCTTGGAGCCCAACTTTAACAACAGGATCAGTTCAAAGATTGCCTGGTATAAACTGTCCCATTCAAAGAGAAGCTTGTGGCTTTCCTCTTTTAAAACATTTCAGTGTGCTCTGAACTTCCAAACAAAAAAAAAGCAACTGACCAACCCTAATACAATAAACTTTCTATTTAGCTATTCAACCCCATCGCAAAATCAAGTCACAAGAATATTTATTGGGACCGAATTATGTAATAATCAAGAAACCAATTAACCCTCTTTCAGAATAATTCCCATCCCAGGAGCACTTGTAGCACTGTGGTAATATCTCTACCTTTGGACTAGGACATTCAAGTATAAATCCCATCTGCTCCAGAGGTACAAAATGACATCTCTGAACAGATTGATAAGAAATATTAATACACCCCATTCCAGTTTGGCCTTAAAGAGACATTTCATAAAAGAATATATAGGCTTTTCCAAGTAAATGTGACATCACATGTTTCCCCCTCAAAAAAACTGAAGTAAGGCTTTATTTACTACTCTTTCAAAATACAACACATTTAAATATTATAAGCATTTTAACAACTACTTCAATTCTATGTTGGCTTCACCCCTAATGTAACGTTTAGGTTTTATAATAGCATGAAACTATCTTAATTATCTTTATTTCCTCATCTACCTTTTTTTAAAATGGGCAGCACGGTGGCACAGTGGTTAGCACTGCTGCCTCACAGCGCCAGAGACCCAGGTTCAATTCCCGCCTCAGGCAACTGACTGTGTGGACTTTGCACATTCTCCCCGTGTCTGCGTGGGTTTCCTCCAGGTGCTCCAGTTTCCTCCCACAGTCCAAAAATGTGCAGGTTAGGTGAATTGGCCATGTAGTGTTAGGTGTAGGGGAATGGGTCTGGGTGGGTGTGCTTCGGTGGGTCGGTGTGGACTTGTTGGGTCGAATGGCCTGTTTCCACGTGATAAATAATCTAATCTAAAATCTGGGTAGAGGGTCAGAAATTACATTGCACTTTACACAATTCTTGATTGTAGCCAACAACTCCAGCAAATTACCCTGAAGCGTTTCGTTCCATACTTTTCAAAAATATTACTAAGTTGTGGATGGTAAAGACTAATACATCCCCCAGGAAAATTGGTCTCATACAAATCAAATTGTTGAAAGGCAAGGACAAGACTCAAAACTTCTTTCTCAATGGCTAAGTACATTTTTGATGCTCGTTAAGCTTTCTTGAGAAAAAAAAAACTGGACCTTCCATAACAGCACCATTATCTTGAAGCATAACTGATCCTACACCAAGGTTGAGAGCTACCTCAAATAGGTTAATACAATCTTTCTCTGCCAGAACTGGCTCATTTATCAAATTGGCCTTTAAATTCTCAGAGACAATCTAGGATTCTCACCAGAAAAAACTGATGTTTTTCTTGAACAACTTTTCAGTAACTGGGTTTCCCGTTCCCTTCCTTTGTTGGCTCTTTAAATATTGCATCCTGTCTCAAGGCCTCTGGGACCACATTTTTCCAATCTTGCCCACAACAGGACCCAAAACTTTGGTCCTCAAAATAACCTGACCCAAGTAGTTTCTCATTCTGGCAAGATGAGTTCAAAGTGGCTGGTGAGTTGGCATACATTGTCCTGACATGCATAGACTCTTTGGAGAACCATATGTGAAGAACCAAGGAGCAAGTCTCTCTCATATTCATAGAGTCACAGAGATGTACAGCACAGAAACAGACCCTTCGGTCCAACTTGTTCATATCAAACAGATATCCTAAACTAATCTAGTCTCATTTGCCAGCACTTGGCCCATATCCCTATTCATTTCTATTCATACACCCATCCAGATGCCTTTTAAATGTTGTAATTGTACCACCCTCCAACACTTTCTCTGGCAGCTCATTCTATACATGCATCACCTTCTGTGTGAAGTTGCCCCTTAGTTTCCTTTTAAATTTTTCCCCTCTCACCCTAAACTTGTGCCCTCTAGTTCTGGACTCCCCCACCCCAGGGGAAAAAAATGTTGTCAATATCTATGCCTATCATGATTTTATAAAATTCTATAAAGTCACCCCTCAGTCTCCAACACTCCAGAGAAAAAAACCCAGCCTATTTAGCCTCTCCTTATAGCTCAAAACCTCCAACTCTTGCAGCATCTTTGTTTAATCTTTCCTGAATCCTTTCAAGTTTCATAACATCCTTCCAATAGGAGGGAGACCAGAACTGCACACAATGCTCCAGAAATGGCCTAACCAATGCAACATGACCTCCCAACTGCCTTCTTCATGGGGAACATCTTGATACTTCACAGCACTACCACTATTCCAGGGATTGAATTGGACTCCTCCATCTTCTTGGTGATTGTGGCTATATAGATTAGATTACCTACAGTGTGGAAACAGGCCCTTCAGCCCAACAAGTCCATACCTACCCTCCGAAGAGTAACCCACCCAGACCCAGTTCACTCTGACTAATACACCTAACACTATGGGCAATTTAACATGGCCAATTCACCTGACCTGCACATCTTGTGGGAGGAAACAGGAGCAAACCCACGCAGACATGGGGAGAATGTGCAAGCTCCATACACAATCGCCCAAGGCTGGAATCGAACCTGGGGCCCTGGTGCTGTGAGGCAGTAGTGCTAACCACTGAGCCACTGTGCCGCAGTGTATCAAAGTATAAGTCAAAATTGCCAATGCATCTATAACAGGTGCATTCTCAACAACAGCCCCCGGGTTCGGAATCTGAATCCACCTAAAGGGATTACTTGAAGCAAACTTTCCATATCTGCCCCTGCAGCTGCTTGTGCTCACATGTGAGGTGTGAATCAACAGGTCGAACTATCTCAGTGATATGAAAGTAAAATACTGCAGATGCTGGAAATCAGGAATAAAAACGGAAAGTCCTGGAGAAACTTAGCAAATCTGGCAGCATCTGTGAAGAGTGAAACAGAGTTAATATTTGGAGTCTAGTATGACTCTTGTCGCCTTTGTCTAAGTATCTATGCAGTTGCATGGCTGTGCATCCTGTGGTGGAGCAATAAGGTGCCCTGAGGAATTATACTTCTTGAAGTCCTGTAATAATTGCACTGAAAGGCAAAAGGTTTAGTCATGAAAATTTATAATTTTTGCAATCCCTGATGCAGTTGTATCGTACAATCTGCCTGTAAAGCACATTAGACAACACATCTCACTGAACCTTGGTACATGTGATGGTAATAAATCAAATCAAAAATTCCAAACTCAATCTTCTCAACAGTCATTGATGAACTCAACTCATCATGTGTGTATCAGAACGATCATAATTAGATTACTTACAGTGTGGAAACAGGCCCTTCGGCCCAACAAGTCCACACCGACGCGCACCCACCCAGACCCATTCCCCTACATTTACCACTGCACCTAACACTACGGGCAGTTTAGTGTGGCCAATTCACCTAACCTGCACATTTTTGGACTGTGAGAGGAAACCGGAGCACCCGGAGGAAACCCACACAGACAGGGGGAGAATGCGCAAACTCCACACAGTCAGTCGCCTGAGGCGGGAATTGAACCCGGGTCTCTGGCGCTGTGAGGCAGCAGTGCTAGCCACTGTGCCACCCACAATTCTGCCAGCAGTTATCTGCAAGCTTCTTCTCTCTCCATCCCTGACTGAAAGGATTGCAAAAGTGCATCCTTCAGGACATCCTCTTCTGTATACGTGAGATGAAGTATTGATGATGGCCAAATTTCATTTATCACCTCCCTTGAAGTTATCTTTTAGGGACTGTTAAGGCCATACATATGAGTGAGTGAAGGTTAGGTACTCACTTGATGGACGAGACTGCAGTTGGTATGGGGGATGGAGGGCAGAATCAGGGAGAAGTCTGGTGAAGCCAATCTCAAAATTGGGAGCAACTCACCACATCTTTTAGGCACTTGGCAAGTTTCTTGCTAGGCAGCATCAAGTGATCTATTAAGGGGCTTTCGGATGATTGTTTGTTAGCCCCAATATCTGGCCGCAGTAATACGCAGCTTCCTATTTTACCAAACACATCAAACAAACTAAATGCTGAGAATTTTTGACATGGAAGTCAGAGCAGGCGTAGAATCATACAGGACAGAAGAGACCCTTCGGCCCTTCAGGACTGTACCAACAAATATACAGTACTACGTACAGTTGTATTAATTTCCTACACCAGGCCCATTACCTTGAACGTTATAACACCTTAAGTGCTCATTCAAATAATTGTTAAGGGTTGTGACATTGTTTTCTTCAACTACTCTCCCAGGCAGTATCCTATCCACACCACCTTCTGCGTGAAAAGCTTTCCTCAAATCCTCTCTAAACTTCCTGCCTTTCAGTTTAAAAGTGTGTCTCCTTCTTCTTCACCCTCTGATGGAGAAGAGCAGTTGCTTTCTATTCAACCTCTCCATGCTCCTCATAATCTTACACATCTATCATGTTTCCCCTTAACCTTTTCTGCTCCAAAGAAAACAAAACTTATCTAGCCTGTCTTCATAATTCAAATGCTTTATCCCAGGCAACATCCAGGTGAATCTCCTTTGCATCCCTCCAGTACAACCATATCCTTCCTATAATATAATGACCAGAATTGTACATAGTACTCTAGCTGTCACCTAACCAAGGTTCTATAAAGCTCCATCATAACCCCCATGGTTTTATAATCTGTGCTTGGACTGTCAAAGGCAAGTGTCTCATATGCCCACTTAACTACCCTACTAACCTGTCCAATAACTTTCAGGGATCCATGCCCCAAGATCCTTCTATTCCTCTGACCTTTAGATTAGATTAGATTAGATTACTTACAGTGTGGAAACAGGCCCTTCGGCCCAACAAGTCCACACCAAGTGTCTCATATGCCCACTTAACTACCCTACTAACCTGTCCAATAACTTTCAGGGATCCGTGCCCCAAGATCCTTCTATTCCTCTGACCTTTCTAGTGTCCTGCCATTCATTGAGTCCTCCCTTGCCTTGTTGCTTCTTCCAAAGTGCATCATAGATCATAGAACATAGAACACATAACATAGAACATTACAGTGCAGTACAGGCCCTTCGGCCCTCGATGTTGCGCCACCCTGTCATACTAATCTGAAACCCATCCCACCTACACTATTCCATGTACATCCATTTGCCTGTCCAACGATGACTTAAATGCACTTAAACTTGGTGAATCTCCTACTGATGCAGGCAAAGCATTCCATACCCTTTCTACTCTCTGAGTAAAGAAACTACCTCTGACATCTGTCTTATTCCTATCTCCCCTCACTTTAAAGTTGTGTTCCCTCATGTTTGCCGTCCCCGTACTTGGAAAAAGGCTCTCCCTGTCCACCCTATCTAACCCTCTGATTATCTTCTATGTC
>NC_057718.1:73461972-73470055 GCF_004010195.1 Chiloscyllium plagiosum | reverse complement strand
GCAGTGCTAACCACTGTGCCACCGTGCCGCCCACTTGCAAAAAGGCTCTCCCTGTCCACCCTATCTAACCCTCTGATTATCTTATATGTCTCTATTAAGTCACCTCTCAACCTTCTTCTCTCTAACGAGAATAGCCTCAAGGCCCTCAGCCTTTCCTTGTAAGACATTCCTCAAGCACCCTAACTGAGTTTTCACATTTTGTCCTAATATAAGCCTTCTTCTTCTTCTTCTTGGGATAGTCATCTCACATTTGTTAGGTATAAATTCCACCTACCTATTTGACCAATCTGTCTATATCTCCCTCCCATCAACCACTGCCTAATCTTTGTGTCATCTACAAACATACTTGAGTCCCCACCCCACCACCCCCACTCCATCCCCATTCAACTTGGATCAAGCTGTAATAACCGATGGCATACTCGATGGTCATGTACTTTTATTATTTTCTTTCTTTATTACAGCAATGTATCATGCACATGTGGTGGGATAGTCATAGTGTAGGAGGGAAGAACTGAGTGAATCTGTGTTCGAAAATGTGAATTTCCATGAAGGGTAAATATTTGCTGAAAGGAGTATCATGTAGATTTATATAGATATCAAAAATCTTTAAAAATCACACACCAGGTTTGCTCCTTGATCAGGTAGCTGTGGAACAGGATCATAAGGCACAGAATTTATAGCAAAAGATTACAGTGTCATGCAACTGAAATTATATATTAAACAAACCTAGCTTGCTGTTAAGTCTTTCATCTTTTAGGATAGGTTGCAGGTTTAAGTTCATTAATATGTAAATTCCAGAACTTCTTTTAAATCACATTCTTGAGATAGCTTCAGCTTTTATTAAAAAAGGTGACATCTCAGCTCAGACAATGCATTGAATTTGTCAGGCCAGAGTCTGTCGTATCGCAATCTTGAGTCAGACTGGTTCTATTTCCAAAGTTGGAATTTATAAAATCTTATACAGATTGACTCCCTACATTGACTGCCTGCAGATTGTGTGCCTTTTGAGCAAAATAGAATGTATCTGCAATTGCAATTCTGCAAATGCAAATTTGCCCCATAGACTAATATGTGTGTGTGTTTGTGCATGAGAGAGTGTGTGAGTGTGTGCATGTGAATGTGTCCGTTGAGTGTGAGTACGTATGAGAGAGTGTGTGTGTTGCTTGGTAAAGTATGTGTGTGAGTGTGATGGAGTATAAGCCTGTAAGTTAGTGAGTGTGTGGGGTGTATGTGTGTGTGTGTGTGTATGAGAGAGAGTGTGTGTATGAGAGAGTGTCTGCGTGAGTTGTCCTGAAAGCTGGGCAGTTTGCTGTGAATAATGGTCTGTTTAAGGTTTGGTGGTTGTTTAAAGGTGAGAAGTGGAGATGTAGGGAAGGTCTTGGCGAAATCTGCAACTCATTCTAAAAAATGAAAGACTTAACAGCAATCTGGGTTTGTTCAATGTATCGTTTCAGTTGCATGACACTGTAATCTTTTGTTATAAATTCTGTGCCTTATGATCCTGCTACTGGATGAAGGAGCAGTACTCTGAAAACCAATACTTCTAAATAAACCTGTTGGACTATAACCTGATGTTGTGCAATTTTTAACTTAGACCACCTCAGTCCAACACCGGCACCTCTACATCATCAAAAATGTTGCTTTATGTTTAATGATCACAGATCATACAATATGAATAGTGCTTTCTACAAGGCTGTTTGCCTGAGGATAGTGAGCAAAGGTAGCAATATACTGAAACCCATTCCCTGCACACATCTTGGAAGGATGCTTTTATGTACCGTGACTATTGTCAAATACAATTTGTTCAGATATAGCAAACAAACCAAATGTGGTAGTAAATGTGTCAACAATTGTTGCACTGGTGCTACCTTTGCTTTGTCACACAAAATGGAATTTCTGCATGGTCATTTCCCAAAATGTAATCATGTTCTTGGACATAGAATGTGTCAGTTACAATCTTACACCATGGTTCAGAAGGAAACTTGTGTGGAAGGAGAGTTCTCTCAGTTATTGAAATTGATGGAATTGACTTGATTGGTTGATTAATGTCCTTTGATTTGATTTGATTTATTGTCACGTGTACCTAAGTACAGTGAAAAGCTTTGTTAACGAACAGTAGAGGCAGACCATAATAAGCAAGGACATACAGATCATAGGGTAAAATAAAACTCAGACAGAGGCATACAGGTTACATTGCACAGGGCATGCACTAGGCAAGATCAACATTAGCAAGAACAGTATTATTTGAAGTTAGGGCTTCCATTCATCAGTCTTATAATGGCAGGGAAGAAGCTGTTCCTGAACTTGTTGGTGCGTGTATTCGGGCTTCTGTACCTTCTGCCTGATGGAAGAGGTTGTAAGAGAGCATTACTGGGGTGTGATGGGTCTTTGATGATGTTGGCAGCCTTTCCGCTGCAACGAGCCATCTAAGTGGAGTCCATGGATGGAAGATTGACTTCTGTGCTGGTCTGGGGTGTGCACACAGCCTTTTGTAGTTTCTTACAGTTCTGGGCAGAGCAGTTCCCTTACCAGTATTTCAGTAGTGCATTGTAAAGGTTGGTGAGGGTCTTTATGGACATGCCAAATTTCCTGAGCCACCTGAGGAAGAAGAGGCGTTGTTGTGCCTTCTTGGCATTCACATCTATGTGGAAAGTCCAGCACAGATTGTTGGTTATCGTCACTCCGAGGAGTTTGATGCTCCCAACCCTCTCAACCTCAGCTCTGTTGATGTAGGTGGGGGCGTGTTCTCCTTATTAATGCCAGGTCAATATATGGATTCACATGACAATCTGCATGCTTTTTTCTGCATCCGTACGGCCTGTATGTGCATGGTCTAGTACTTCCAGATGTAGAGCCTGAAGGAAGTATGACTTGTTTGCCTTTGAAGATTACATTCTCAGACAGTGCTAACTCTTCTCTGAATGACCAGGAATAATGTACTATCTCAGAGAACCTATTGATATATTTGGGTATTCGTTGATGATGATCTTTTTGAGATCTTGTGACAGGTGATCTTCTGGCATGGTTTGCTGAATCTGCTCTGCTTGGTAATTACCAAGATGTATTAGATTGATGTTGCGATCTGGAATGTTTGTTATACCGACAGCTTTGTTATCTCATTGATCATAAGAATATGTCGATCCATATGTACTGATAGACCGTTAATAGTTGGCCCATCTATTTTGATCATCTAAAAAGATTTCATGTGTTCAATCCAAGGATATATATTGGAATTGAACACAGACACTGACAATGTCAGATCTGTTGTAAGCAGTTAGTTTATCTTGTATGGTAAGTACAACATTGAGCCAGTTTCCTTAATATATTCCATGGAAGAGATAATAACAACCCCAGCACTAGTGTCAGTTTTGGCAATTGATACATGTTGTCGATTTGTCTTGGTGATTATCACTTGAATGGAGGTAAAAACTTCAACTTTCCCAACGGTATCCAGGTGACATGTCAAATTGATAATAGATCTGTAAACTATGACATTGTGATTTCTTAAACTTCATTGACATGATCTAGATGAAACTTTGAAAATGTTTTTGGCATTATTCCATGATTGGCTGTTCTTCACATGCTGTTGTGCAATATACTGTTGTATTTTGGATTTCTCTGGGCAATTACAACTTCTTGTTCATTTTAGCTCAATGTCCTTTTGTAGAACATAGGTTCCTTATGTCACGAACTTCTGGATACTGCCTATGTGAGTGAGGCAAGCTATACAATGTTCTACTGAACCTGTTGACAACTGCAACACTTGTTCCAATGTCGAGCACTTGCAGATACTGATGACTAGCAACAAATTTCCTCAAGCTTACATCCTTTTTTCTAGTATCAATGCTTTATTCCTTGGGTTTGTCCAGAAGAGCTTTTTTGATTAATTTGATGGGCATAGACAATAACCAATCCCATAATCCTTTCAGAATGGCTAGCTTCAGTGAAATCACGTTCTGTAGTTTTGCATTGACTATTGGGTGAAATTGGGTGGTTGTTTCACTTAGCTTTTGTCAGTTTGGCATGAACTTAAGCCGGTGAATCTTGAAATTGACTCAAACTTTAAATAGCTCTTTTAAAATCTGAAAATTGTTGTCAGACCATTGCATGCATTGTCAGAAATACCAAAAGATTATATTCTTTTAAAGCTTTTAGGGCCCAAAAACAAGAACTTTGACAGCCTACATAGAACATAGAACATAGAACATAGCCTGTCATTCTTTTCCCTGATGAAGGGCTCCTGCCCGAAACATTGATTTTCCTGCTCCTTGGATGCTGCCTGATCTGCTGTGTTTTTCCAGCACCACTCTAATCTTGACTCTAATCTCGAGCATCTGTAGTCCTCACCTTTGCCTATTCTTTTTCAACTGTCTGCTGATCATAAAGATTGATTATTTCTTTAAATAGCTAACGTTGCGACAAAACGTTAATGGATTGCCAGACCATTGTGAGAAATTTGCTTTCATCTTTTGTTTTTATAGTTTTATGCTCTTTAATAGTGTCAGTAAAATAATCTATATTGCGTGGAACACTTCTCCTGATTTTCTTTCTTGCCAGGTGTTTTATAGAGAATCATAGAGTCATAGAGTCATCGAGATGTAGAGAATGGAAACAGACCCTTCTGTCCAACTCGACCATGCTTACTAGATATCCTAACCTAATATAGTCCCAATTTCTAGCATTTGGTCCATATCCCTCTAAACACTTCTTATTCATATACCAATCCAGATGCCTTTTAAATGCTGTGATTATACCAGCCTCCACCACTTCCTCTGGCAGCTCATTCCATACATGCACTACCCTCTGTGTGAAAAAGGTCCCTTTAAAATCTTGCCCCTCTCACCCTAAGACTATAAACTCCAGTTCTGGATTCCCCCACTTGGGAAAAGACCTTATCTATTTATCCTATCCATGACTCTCATGATTTTATATGCCTCTATAAGGTCTTGGCAAGAAAGAAGCAGCAATGATGTTACACATGTTTTTTTTTTAGATTAGATTACATTACATTACATTACAGTGTGGAAACAGGCCCTTCGGCCCAACAAGTCCACACCGACCCGCCGAAGCGCAACCCACCCATACCCCTACATTTACCCCTTACCTAACACTACGGGCAATTTAGCATGGCCAATTCACCTTACCTGCACATCTTTGGACTGTGGGAGGAAACCGGAGCACCCGGAGGAAACCCACGCAGACACAGGGAGAACGTGCAAACTCCACACAGTCAGTCGCCTCAGGCGGGAATTGAACCCGGGTCTCTGACGCTGTGAGGCAGCAGTGCTAACCACTGTGCCACTGTGCCACCCACAATTTTCTTAAATTCCATGCTGATCTGGAAAACAGATGATAGAATCAGCTGATGTTTTGACACAGTTAGACCTCTTTATTGTAAAGAGTGTTTTTTTTCGGTTTTTTTTCTCTGTACTTTCTTTCGGATATGCCTTCTTAGGTTGAAGCTGTCCTTCATCACTTCTAGCTACTTTTTTTTAAGCTAAGCTGTCTTGGGTGCCTTGTAAAGTATTATTTCTTTTAAAGAGAGAGAGAAAGAGATAGTCTAGTTACTATGTTTCTATGCATAGCTTGTAGTCTTTAGTTTTGGTTGGAGCACTTTTGACTTGATTGTAGTTGTAACCTCAGCTTGAACAGACTGGTGGGAAAAGACATTTCAAACTCTGATGCTGCTTTCACCTTATCACTTTTTTGCGTCTTAACCACTAACTCACTGTCATGACCAGTGTTTTGTGCCCATTTGCTACAACTTGATGTAGTTTTGTAGTTTACTATATGTTAGCCCATGTTATTTGGCATTAACAATTTAAATTCTGTAGTTGCCAGCTTTAAGCCAGGTTTTCTTTCCTCAAGTTCTAGCGACAGGGCAGCTTAATCAATAACCAGTTGAAACTGGATTCTCATTAAGTGACTCAGCCTTTCTATGTCAGGAACATGTAAATTCAGCAAGCAAACTCAGTTTAACTAATAACTGATAAAGTGCTTTTGTTGGGCAAGGAAGTCCGAATCTTTATTTTATACAAATCCAATTGTCCTAATTTGTTTGTAGTTTATGGTTGGCATTTAACTGAAATTTACCATTTAAATTCTGTAGCTGTTGGCCTTAAATAGAGAATTTTTTCAAGTGTTCCAGTGAAAGAGCAGCTTATTTGAGAATCAGCTGAAACTGGATTCTCTTTAAATGACTCAGACAGACCATTTGTGTAGGAAACATATATAAGAGGCCAACAGAACAACTTAGCACTTCAGTGCCACTCACAATAGAGTTCAGCATTGAGATAGTGAAGGGCAAAAAGGAAAAGAAACATTTGGTTGATTGTGCTGAAACAAAGCAGTGAATGGTGAATATTTATGATCTTTAAAGTTAAAAATACATTCTTCAGTTTGTGTCTCGAGATTTTTTTCACTTTTGTATAAAAAGCTTGACAAGTATAAGATTGATACTGGTGTACAAAGAAATATTAATTATACTAAATTGTAAAGAGTTGGGGGTTCTACAATTGTCAAGAGCAGGAAAACAAGAATATTGAATTCATAACTTAAATAAAGGACAACTGAGATAGCAGGGTGGATGTTTTACTGCCACATAATGAGGAGCTTCGAGACACCAAAGTGTTCAAAAGAAAATACACCTTCAGCAATTATTTCCAGCCCAAAGAACTTCAGATCCAAGGTGAGGAGCTCGAGTTCAAAGCCTGATATTCTTCCACATCAGGTGGCTCCTACAATTGTAAAACAATTACAAGGTTCTTGCAAACTGTGTTGATCAGAGTGTGTACGTTAGGGAGATTTGAGCAATCTGACCATGATACTGTTGTTCAGGGGACCATTCAACTGAAAGGAGGCAATAGGAATATTGCAGTGGTAGGCGTGAGTATTATATAAGGGGTTATATAAGCATGAGTCCCAAAGGTTGAGCTGCCTGTCTAATGTCAGGGCTGGAGAAGAACTTGGAAAAGTTGTTATCATCTACATTTGTTGACATAGATAGGACTAGAAAGAGGGTCCTGCTGAAAGAAGCTGAATGGTTAGAAACTAAATTGAAAAACAGAACTCTCGAGGTGGTAATCTCAGGACTGCTGCCTGAGTCCCAGACAAACTGGTATAGGGTAAATAAACTAAAGCAGTTAAATGCATTGTTTAAAATTGGAGTGGGAGAAATGGGTTTCAACTCATGGGGCACTGGCACCAGTGCTGGGGTAGAGAGGAACCCATGGAGTCCTAGAGATGTACAGCATGGAAACAGACCCTTCGGTACAACCTTTCCATGCCATCCAGATATCCCAACTCAATCTAGTCCCACTGACAGCACCTGGCCCATATCCCTCCAAACCCTTCCTATTCATTTGCCAACCAAATGCCTCTTAAATGTTGCAATTGTACCAGCCTCCATCATAGGGGCAGCATGGTGGCACAGTGGTTAGCACTGCTGCCTCACAGCGCCAGAGACCCGGGTTCAATTCCCGCCTCAGGCGACTCTCTGTGTGGAGTTTGCACATTCTCCCCGTGTCTGCGTGGGTTTCCTCCGGGTGCTCCGGTTTCCTCCCACAATCCAAAAAAAATGTGCAGGTTAGGTGAATTGGCCGTGCTAAATTGCCTGTAGTGTTAGGTGAAGAGGTAAATGTAGGGGAATGGGTCTGGGTGGGTTGCGCTTTGGCGGGTCGTGTGGACTTGTTGGGCCGAAGGGCCTGTTTCCACACTGTTCGTAATCTAATATCCTCTGGCAGCTCATTCCATACACATACCACCCTCTGCATGAAAAAGTTGCCCCTTAGGTCTCTTTTATATCTTTCCCCTCTCATCCTAAACTCATGCCCTCTAGTTCTGGACTCCCCGACTCCAGGGAAAAGACTTTGTCTATTTATCCTATCCATGCCCCTCATAATTTTGTAAACCTCTATAAGGTCACCCCTCAGCCTCTGACGCTCCAGGGAAAACAGCCCCAACTTGTTCAACCTCTCCCTATAGCTCAAATCCTCCAACCTTGGCAACATCCTTGTAAATCTTTTCTGAACCCTTTCAAGTTTCACAACATCTTTCCGATAGGAAGGAGACCAGAATTGCATGC
>NC_057718.1:73433976-73461327 GCF_004010195.1 Chiloscyllium plagiosum | reverse complement strand
CACCACTGAGGTCAGGCTCACCGGTCTATAGTTCCCTGGCTTGTCTTTACTGCCCTTCTTAAACAGTGGCACCACGTTTGCCAACCTCCAGTCTTCCGGCACCTCACCTGTGACTATCAATGATACAAATATCTCAGCAAGAGGCCCAGCAATCACTTCTCTAGCTTCCCACAGTTCTCGGGTACACCTGATCAGGTCCTGAGGATTTATCCACCTTTAATCGTTTCAAGACATCCAGCACTTCCTCCTCTTTGCACATTTTGCAAGATGTCACCATCTATTTCCCTACAGTCTATATCTTCCATATCCTTTTCCACAGTAAATACTGATGCAAAATATTCATTTAGTGTCGCACCCATTTTCTTAGGAGAAACTGTTCCAGTTTGATAGATTTCACTTGATCCCTGCTGGAACCAGTGTCCTGGTGAATGGAATACCTCGAGGTGCAGAGAGACTTTTAAACTGAATAAGGAGAAATGGGATCTGGAGAGGGGATTGGTACGTTTACAAAGCAAGTGGATATGGCAACATTGCAGGTCAGCCATTGAAGGTAATGTTACCCAGAGACAGGAAGGAACAGACTGCAACCATTTTCAAAAAGCAGCAAATAGGGTAAACATTGATGGGTGCAAGTAGAGAATGCTTAAAAAGGCAAAATTAATGGTTCTTTACTTAAGTTTGCATAGTATTTGGAATAAACTAAATGATTTAACAGCACAAATAGAGGTTAATGGATAAGATCTTACAGGCTTAATTAGATTAGATTACTTACAGTGTGGAAACAGGCCCTTCGGCCCAACAAGTCCACACCGACCCGCCGAAGCGCACCCACCCAGACCCATTCCCCTACATTTACCCCTGCACCTAACACTACAGGCAATTTAGCGTGGCCAATTCACCTGACCTGCACATTTTTGGAGCGTGGGAGGAAACCGGAGCACACCCATGCAGACACGGGGAGAATGTGCAAACTCCACACAGTCGGTCGCCTGAGGCGGGAATTGAACCCGGGTCTCTGGCGCTGTGAGGCAGCAGTGCTAACCATTGTGCCACCGTGTCGCCCACATGGAAACATAATTACAAGGAGCCAAAGCCAATACTCATGGAGATTGCAAATGAATTGCTGTAGGAATGAGATTAGAAAATTAATCTTTGGCACTAGGGACTGTAAGCTTTGGAGAAGGAAGGATAGGAGTTGTGAGGAGGACAACAGTATCTGCTGGGGAGGGATATAGTAGTGATTGCTGGGAAGGGATTATGAAGGGTGGCTGGCGGCAGTCATCCATAGCTGGGAGCTGTCTGGCTTGAAGGTGATGGCAGTGAATGACTACACCTGGCATGATCACCTTCTGTGCCAGAGGGTGGGTGGGAAGGGCAGGCAGGTGCAGGCTCAGGATGGTGAGTCCAGTCAGGACCTCGGGAATGTAAGGTCTGTGGGTTTTATGGAATGAACTACGAGGAATGGAATGGATTTACCAGCTGGAAACCAGTAGCTAATGAGCGCTCAATCATTTTCCATTGTGTTGGAAATCGAAGGTCTCTAAAAGTGAAGTAAATGGTTGCAACTACATTTTGAATGGTTAGGGTAAGTGACCAAACCTGGCAGGAAGGGGGCTGAGGACGTACCAATATTAAGGCTTATAGAAGGGAAGAATTTTCTACACAAATTCATGTTCTCTGCATGATGAGACCTGCAGGGTCCCTATTCCCTAGTCATCCTGAAGAATTACCCTCCCGTAATCTTTGAGAAGATTTGTAGCCTAGGTTGAGGTCCTAGTTGTAAGTTTGCTCACTGAACTGGAAGGTTTGTTTTCAGACATTTTGTCACCATACCAGATAACAGTTGGGATGATTGCTTCTGTGGTGTGGTTCTGTTCGCCGAGCTGGAGGTTTTGTTGCAAACGTTTCGTCCCCTGGCTAGGCGACATCCTCAGTGCTTGGGAGCCTCCTGCGAAGCGCTTCTTTGATGTTTCCTCCGGTGTTTATAGTGGTCTGTCCCTGCCGCTTCCGGTTGTCAGTTTCAGCTGTCCGCTGTAATGGTTGGAATATTGGGTCCAGGTCGATGTGTTTGTTAATGGCGTGTCGTTACATCAACTAGCCAGCTGAAACTGACAACCGGAAGCGGCAGGGACAGACCACTATAAACACCGGAGGAAAGAAGCGCTTCGCAGGAGGCTCCCAAGCACTGAGGATGTCGCCTAGCCAGGGGACGAAACGTTTGCAACAAAAACTTCCAGCTCGGTGAACAGAACCACAGCAATGAGCACCCGAGCTACAAATCTTCTCACAAACATTGCTTCTGTAGTTAAGTATTTGGTTTGTGTATTGTTTTCCTGTAGACACTGGTTTGAAGTTCACTCTACTGTGAAATCCAGGAATGGGAATCTGTTGTTGTTCTCCTCGTTTGTGAATTTTATGCCAGTGAGGATATTGTTGATGGTGTTGTTGGTTTCCTCCAATTTGTTCTGTTTTGTGATGACAAAGATGTCATCCACATGGGGGACCCAAAGTTTGGGTTGAATAGTTGGGAGGGCTGTTTGTTCAAGTCTCTGCATTACTGCTTCAGCTAGGAATCCTGATATTGGTGATCCCATGGGTGTACCATTGATTTGTTTGTAGGTCTTGTTATTAAATGTGAAGTGGGTGGTAAGGCACAGGTCTACTAGCTTGAGGATGTTGTCTTTGCTGATGAAGCTGGCGCTGTCTGGTGTTTGTGTCTTTGGTTCTTCTAGTAGTGCAGTGGGCGGCACGGTGGCACAGTGGTTAGCACTGCTGCCTCACAGCGCCAGAGACCCTGGTTCAATTCCAGCCTCAGGTGACTGACTGTGTGGAGTTTGCACATTCTCCCCGTGTCTGCATGGGTTTCCTCCGGGTGCTCCGGTTTCCTCCCACAGTCCAAAGATGTGCAATGTAATCTAATCAGTCAGTGTTTCTTTCACCAGGTTGATGTTAATTGATGTGAACAGAATTGATATGTCAAAGGAGACCATTATTTCATCCTCTTCTGTTTTAGTGTCCTTGATGGTGTTCAGGAATTCATGGATGGAGTGGCATGAGTCTTCCGCTAGGTATTTTAGATTTTGGTGGAGTTCCTTGGCTAGCCTGTGTGTCGGTGTTCCAGGTAGTGAGGCTATGGGACTGAGGGGAGCCCTTGGTTTGTGTACTTTAGGTAATCCACAGAAGGATCCATCCAGTTTCATTTTTTTGCAAATCTGTCTTGTTTATTTCTCCGAATTTCTGAAGCCTTTTTCAGAAAGGATGTGACTCTGTTTTCTAGTTGTGGAGTCAGGTCTATCACCACCTGTTGGTAAGTGTTGTTATCTGCAAGCTGTGAGTTCACTTTTTTCATTGTCATCCTTTCTGTTTGGAATGACAGTCTTGTGCCCTTTGTCTGCAGGTCGGATTGCAATTTTTCTAAAGTCTTTCTAGGGCTTTCCTTTCCTGTGTATTGAGTGTGTTTACTGCCTTTTTCCTGCTTAATATTGGTCAACTATCTGCCTGATGGTCTGCTGGGTTTCATCTGTGAGTCCATTGTCTTTCAGTGTTGATTCTAATGCTGCCAGGAAGTCCTTTTTGTCCATGTCCCTGTAGTTGTAGTTTAGCCCTCTTACTAGGATGGCTGTTTCTGTATCTGTTAGTGGTCAGTTTGATAGCTTTTTTAAATTCAAGCCTCAGCGTTCTCTGTGTTGTTTTCTTGTGTGAGCTTGTCTAGTTTTTCCTGAAGGGTTCTTCTTTCCATTCTTTGTTTCCTGCTGTTTGATGCTTATGTCTCATTCTAGTGTGTCTGTCATGTTAGTGCATAAAGTTTTTTGGCATGAAGTCTCCCGATTTGTATTTATGGAGTCAGTTGTGGGAATCATTACTCATTTCTCTAAGCATTCTGCAACCGTTCTGTTCTGCTATTCTTTTGGCCTGTGGGGTGTTGAGCGGTAGTTTGTATTTAAGACATTAAATACACACTGCAGCATCCAGGAACTACGAAGAGCAGAAAACAAATACCTATACAGCGTATTCAAGAAGAATGGTTACTCAATAAACACAGTCTGCCAATTTCTCAACAAAAAACCCAAACAAGCAGACACAACATGCCCAGAAACTCCAGCCACATTACTTTACATCAAAGACATCTCTGAAATAGTTTCGAGATTACTCAGACCGCTTGGCATCATGGTAGCCCACAGATCTACCAACACACTTAAACAGCAGCTTATGAGCCTAAAGGACCCTATAGAAACAACCATAAAAATGAATGTCATTTACAAAATACCATGCAAGGAGTGTAACAAACACTACATTGGACAAACAGGCAGAAAACTAGCCACCAGGATACATGAACACCAACTAGCCACAAAAAGACATGACCCACTATCACTAGTATCCTTACATACAGATGAAGAAGGACACCACTTTGACTGGGACAACACATCCATCCTAAGACAAACTAAACAGAGACATGCACGGGAATTCCTAGAGGCATGGCATTCTAACCAGAATGCCATCAATAAACACATTGATTTGGACCCCATTTACCATCCTCTGAGAAAAAGAACTGGAAATGATATCACCAACCCTAAGAAAGCAAGACACAAAAATAGAAAGCAGGACAAAATACTAGTGCTTCACCAGAGACTCACTGACGACACCGTCTGGTGACAAAATGTCTGAAAACAAACCTTCCAGCTCAGCAAACAAACTTACAACCATTACCCTCCCTCCATTTGTTGTACATCTCTACCCCAGATATGGCTGGAGAACTCCTTGATGGTTACGCCTTTGTCCATTGAGGCTGTGAAACAATAGGGATATTCTACAAGAGGCCAAAGATATCAGCATGACCCATACCATGTATATGCATTGATTGTCTTGCTCCCACATGATGCAGCAGGTTCTCAGCACAGACCTCCATGTGGTCTGTAGTTAGGATGATGTTAAAATGCCATTTGGCCCTACACAGAGATTGACAATCCGATGTCTGGTTAAGACAGATATATTTTTCCAAACGTCCTGCAGGCTTCATCAGGCAACTCCAGGAGTGCTTCTGTTTGGATGGGCCAGACATGGTATGTGTCTTCCTGACAGTTATGTTGACTCATCTTGGCTAGAACCTTGAAGGCTTGGAGGGAGTAGGTAGGATAGAGGAAAAGATGGAGGGTCCCATCAATTCTGCACTGCCCTGAGGTTCCTGTATGTGGTTTCTTTTTGCTTGGGTGTCTCCTGTCTCCTGAAAAAGGGCTTATGCCCGAAATGTCGATTCTTCTGTTCCTTGGATGCTGCCTGACCTGCTGCGCTTTTCCAGCAACACATTTTCAGCGCTGTCTCCTAGTACCGCCCTTCTCATTGTGAGAATGGGGTACCTGCAGTGCATACAATATTCATGATTTCCCTATTGCTAGACCTTTAATTCAGAGTACCTGTGGATGGATGATGAGATGCAGGTGTTGGTATCTTTCCAACAAGCCCCCAGTGTGTTGGGCCTGGCTCTCCATTGTCAGTCAGAAGCTTGTCCATGAAGGTAGATGGAAGGTGTCATTAGCAATGCTATTAAGCAGCACTTACTTAGCAATATGTTTTTCACTGACCACCTATTACTGCCTTGGTTCAAGCATGGTCAAAAGAGCTGAATTCCAGGGCTGAGGCAAGAGTCACTGTTCTTGACATCAACGCCATGTTTGACTGAATATGGCATCAAGGATCCCTAGCAAAAATAAATCAATGGGTATTGGGTAGAAAGCTCTCTGCTTGGTTGAAATCATGCCTGAGCAAAGGAAGGTTATTGTGGTTGGAAGTCAGTCATCCCAGCCCCAGAACAACCCTGCAGGTATGCCTCAAGGTAGTGTCTTCCACCCAACCATCTTTAGCTGCTTCATCCATGACCTCCCTTCCATCTTAAAGTCAGAAATGGAGATGTGTGCTAATGATTGTGCAATGTTCAATACCAATAAGAACTCCTTGGATGGGTTGTCAGGTAGCAAATAAGATTTGTGACAGACAATGACCATCGCTAACAAAAGAGTCTTCAGCCATCTTCCTTTGATATTTAATGGTATTACCATTGCTGACTCTCCCACTACCAAACCCCTGGGGGTTATTGTTGACCAGAAACTGAACTGGAATAATCACATATATATAATGGCTACATGACTATGTCAGAGGCTAGGAAGTCTTCAGCAAGTAACTCTGCTCATTTGTCCCAAAACCTGTCCACTATCTACATGAAATGTGATGGAATACTCTCCACTTGCTTAAATGAGTTATGGAGGAGATAGATTGTAGGGAAATAGATGGTGACATCTTGCAAAATGCCCAGATTACAGAGGAGGAAGTGCTGGATGTCTTGAAACGAGTAAAGGTGGATAAACCCCCAGGACCTGATCAGGTGTACCCGAGAACTATGTGGGAAGCTAAAGAAGTGATTGCTGGGCCTTTTGCTGAGATATTTGTATCATCGATAATCACAGGGGTGGTGCTGGAAGACTGGAGGTTGGCAAACGTGGTGCCACTGTTTAAAAAGGGTGGTAAGGAGAAGCCAGTGAGCCTGACCTCAGTAAGTTTGCAGATGACACCAAAATTGGAGGTGTAGTGGACAGCAAACTATCAGAAAGATGTTATGAAACTTGAAAGGGTTCAGAAAAGATTTACAAGGATGTTGCCAGAGTTGGGGAATTTGAGTTGTAGGGAGAGGCTGAACAGGCTGGGGCTGTTTTCCCTGGAACATCGGAGGTTGAGGGGTGACTTTATAGATGTTTACGAAATCATGAGGGGCATGGATAGGATTACTCTGGTTCCAATTCATTACATTATTATTACATACAATAATGCACCTTTCCTGTTGGACTGGTTACATACGAGATTTCAAGGCCAAATCAAAAAACTGAACATATAGGACGATACATCATTTATCACCTTTATGTACCTCTTCAGTCTTATTAACATCAGAGTGGTTGAACCTTAGTGATGACTATTCTATGTTTAAAACTCCCTTCCCTAATTGTATAACTTCTTTCTCCAACTCCTTTCCATTATTACAAGTTTTTAGACTAAAATTATTATGATTAATCCTTTATTAACTTAAGGTTCAATCCATTATAAATTCTATCTGTGTCTTGTTGATAGCTGTATACCCTTTTTCTCCAGTCAAAATATCCTGAATAAGTGCAGCTACTCCAAGTTGCAATTGTTCCTACTTTTTTTTACTGTTATAATTTCAGACCAGATTGCCAACTTTATGTTACCAATCCCAGAAAAGCCTCCAGTTATTTTGATTCCAGATCAGACTACCAGCTTTATGTTATCCAGTTAGTAACTAGTAACCTTTATTTTTATTTTTAAAGTAGTCAAAAGGTGAGATAAGGGACTTACTAAGAAAATAAAGCCACAAAATTCTGAGTTTGAACAAATAACAGCAAGCTTTACTATATAATGTTAGAACAGTAGTAAAGTCTGCAATATATGTACAATTTATTTCTAAGACCCAAAATTAACAACATAAATGTAGGTAATAGACTGAGCAAACAACCAATAACATGTATCAAATATAGCAAATACTATCAAGGAAGATCCCATGGATTTCTCAACAATTCCCCCTCCACCCTCCCCCCCTTGCCTCCCCCTTGCTCCCCCGCCAGATGTTAATGATGCAGTGGATCATCAATTCTCATTTAACTTCACAAAATATTGCAGTTTAATTTTTGACTTAGCCTTGAAACTCCCTCTCTAGAACCATTCCATCATGGACTGCCTCAATTACTATTCCTTGTCTAGTCAATCACCCTTTTGGCGTTGGTGCATTCTGCTTTTGACTGTGACTCTGCACTCCAGTATGTATTCACTAACACAACTTCAGCTTCTCACCAACAGATTTTCTTCAACTAGATGCAGTCAGTTCTGCTATAACACGGTAGTTCAGTTCTCGTACAATCCTATGTTATAAGAAAATTGCTTAATATCAGCACAATTTAAATGAATGGGGCGGAATCACATTATAACCAATACATCCTTTAAAAGTTTGCACTATAGAAATAGTGCCCTCAATTCGTCAATCGTATTATAGTGAATTTGCATTAATGAAACACATTAAAGCAAAACGATCTTATATGGCCCTGAGTCTGATCTTGCTGAGGTGGGTGAAGCAAATATTCCATATAGATTTTTCAACACCTATTCTCAACTAAATTCAAACATTAATGATAGCTAACTGACTTCACTCAGCTAAATTATTCCTTGTGGTTTTCTCTCAGCACAAAAAGCCAACAATCATCTCACCTTCTCAACTCCCAAAGACATCTGAGTCCTAAATCTAACTCTTAGCTGCTTACTAATTCCGAGAGCTTTGTGCTCACTTCATTCTAACTGCACAGAGAAATCTGCTTGAATTCTTTCCAGAAATGGAGCTAACAGAAGCTTTGCCTCACATAGAAGGCTTGTCTCCAACTAATCGTGCTCTTGGGACTGTTTTTGAATGAGCCTTGATGATGATGAGAATCTGGCACATACCTTGCCCCTATTTCAGGAGCAAAATGTATGTTAACACATAATATCTTATGGAATGATCTATTCTCTCAAGGTTACATTCTCAGAGAAGGCTGGATTTCAAATTGGTCCAGTGATTACACAGATAGCAAGGAACAAGGCCATTGAGGGATTGAAACAAGAATGTGCATTTTAAAACCAAATTGTTTCTTTATCAGAAGCTAGTGAAGGTCAATAAGCACAGGATTGTTAGAAGAATCTGTACCTGAAACATTAACTCTACTTTGTCTCCACAGATGCTGCCAGACCAGCAATTACTGTTTTATTGTTTTTGACCATGAGCACCCTAACAGGTTTATCTACCTGGTATTCTCTAAGTACCAGTAAGCACTTTTTTTGGCTGTCCAGGGAGGTAGTGACTGGCATTTATGTCCTTCTGAATGAAGATTTGGTCCCTAGACAGACCCATCAACATAACTTACCGTGCCACCCATATCTTATCTATTGTTTTTATATGTTTCTATCAGATCCCTCCTCATTCTTCAAAATTCCAATGAATGCTCAGACTCTCCTCATTAGCCAATCCCCTCAACTCCAAAATCAACCTAGTGAACCTCCTCCAGGGCCAGTACATCCTTTCTCAAGTAGGGAGACGAAAACTGCATGCACTTTTCCAGGTGTGACCTCACCAGCACTCTATACGATTGCAACACAACCTCCCTGCTTTTAAATTCAATCCCTTTAAGCAATGAAGGACAAAATTCCATTTGCCTTCCTAATTACTCATTGTACCTGCACGGCACGGTGGCACAATGGTTAGCACTGCTGCCTCACAGCGCCAGAGACCTGGGTTCAATTCCTGCCTCAGGCAACTGACTGTGTGGAGTTTGCACATTCTCCCTGTGTCTGTGTGGGTTTGCTCCGGTTTCCTCCCACAGTCCAAAAATATGCAGGTGAGGTGAGTTGGCCATGCTAAATTGCCCGTAGTGTTAGGTGAAGGGGTAAATGTAGAGGAATGGATCTAGGTGGTTTGCGCTTCGGCGGGTCGGTGTGGACTTGTTGGGCTGAAGGGCCTGTTTCCACACTGTTTCTAATCAAACCAACCTTTTGTGATTCATACACAAGGACACCAGGTCCCTCTCCATAGCAGCATGCTGCAATGTTTTATCATTCAAGTAATAGTCCTTTTTACTATTACTCCTACCAAAGTTATGTTGGAGTTGTATAAAACTTTGATGACACCATATCTAGAATACTAGCTGGAGTTCTGGTCATCACATTACAGGAAGGATGTGATTGCACGAGAGGGGGTGCAGAAGAAATTCACCAGTATGTTGTCTGGAATGAAAAATTTAAGTTATGAGGAAAGGTTGAATCGGCCTGTGTTGTTTTTGTTGTAACTGACAAGACTGAGGGGTGATCTAATTGAAGTATACAAGATTATGAGGGGCTTGGATAGAGTAGATAAGCAGCAGCAGCTCTCCTTTGTTGAAGGGTCAGTCATGAGGGGACACAGGTTCAAGGTGAAGTGCAGGAAGTTTAGGGGGGATGCAAGGAAAAATGCTTTTACCCAGAAGGTGGTGATGGTCTGGAATGCACTGCCTGGGAGAGTGGTAAAGACAAATTGCCTCACATCACTTACGCAGTACCTGGATGAGCACTTGGCACATCATAGCATTCAAGACTATGAGCCAAGTGCTGGAAATGGGATTAGATTGAAGGTCAGGTGTTTCTCATGTGTTGGTGCAGATTCAAGGTGCTGAATGACATGATTCTATGATTCTATTACTTCATTCAATGTTTTTGTCTTGTACTCGTCAGGATAGTTCATAAAAAATATCAATGGGGAGTGTTAATTGGTTTGCAAGTGACACTAATTGGTGTGGAGAATGTACCAGAGACTGATAGTTAACTGTCAAGCTTTGTTTGAAGTTAAAACCAGGCAGATTAACTCTGATAGGTCAAGAGATAGTCATGGGAAATTAATCTGACGATGGCTTTCACCTATTTTGCTTAGTTGAAACAGGAACAGTGTGTGTATATTTTATTTCTGTCTGTGAACAACGGGACCCTATGTATTAGCATATATGGCTTTCAGTAAACACAAGCTTGATACAGCCAACCCCGTTGAAAATACTCAATTGATAATGCAATTCATCTGCATTTTCTTAGATTAGATTCCTACAGCGTGGAAATGGGTACTTTAGTCCAACAATTCCACACCGACCCTCCAAAGGGTAACCCATCCACACCCATTTCCCTCTGACTAATGCACCTAACACTATGGGCAATTTAGCATGGTCAATTCACCTGACCTGCACATCTTTGGACTGTGGGAGGAAACCAGATCACCCGGAGAAAACCCACACAGACACAGGGAAAATGTGCAAACACCACGCAGCCAGTCGCCCGAGGCTGGAATCAAACCCAGGTTCCTGGCGCTATGAGGCAGCAGTGCTAACCACTGAGCCACTGTGCCACACACTCATACTCAGAATTATTTAGCGAATATTGTCCAATTACAACATCACATCTATAGTCTACTGTGACCTGAGATGTGCAAGCACCTGCTGGTTGAATGTGATCATTAACTTGCTTGTCAAAAACAGCCAGAGGGATAGGCTGCTTCATATGATCTAGGTAAAAACAAAGACTGCAGATGCTGGAAACCAGAGTCTAGATTAGAGAGGTGCTGGAAAGGCACAGCAGGTCAAGCAGCATCTGTGGGCGGCACAGTGGCACAGTGGTTAGCACTGCTGCCTCACAGCGCCAGAGACCCAGGTTCAATTCCTGCCTCAGGCAACTGACTCTGTGGAGTTTGCACATTCTCCCCGTGTCTGCGTGGGTTTCCTCCAGGTGCTCCAGTTTCCTCCCACAGTCCAAAAAAAAATGTGCAGGTTAGGTGAATTGGCCATGCTAAATTGCCCTTACTGTTAGTTAAGGGGTAAATGTAGGGGTATGGGTGGGTTACGCTTCGGTGGGTCGGTGTGGACTTGTTGGGCCGAAGGGCCTGTTTCCACACTGTAATGTAATGTAATCTAATCTAATCTGAAGAGCAGGAAAATCGACGTTTCGGGCAAAAGGGATAGGCTGCTTCATATGATCTGTCAGTTTTTGGGACATATGGCTAACACCAGCACTGAAATACATTCTGCATATTACTCAAATGAGTGATGTGGTAACTAAATAAATTTCAGTGACTGTTTGATGCTAGGTCTTTTGGCACATCATAATGTAGGACACAAGGCAGGTTAAATTGTATAACAAATTTTTTACAGCAAACTGCCAGGATCCAAAGACTCGAATTAACAGACAGAAAATGCTGGTGGGCAAGATGAGGGAGAATCCTAAGATATTCTACAAGTATATCAAGGTGGAGAGAATAGCCAGGGAAAGAGTAGGGCCAAGAATGCAATCAGTGCGTGAAGCTGGAGGGCATTAGTAGTGTGTTAAGTAAGTATTTCATGTCTGTATTTGGTTGGGAAAAAGAGGATGGAAGTATAGAATTCAAGAAGGTGAACTTTAAAGTTTTCGAGATGACTAATTTAAGAAGCAATGAGATGTTGGAGGTTTTGAAAGATTTAAAAGTGAACAAATCTCGAGGTCTGGACGAGTCATATCCCAGGCTGCTGTGGGAGACAAGGGAGGAACTTACAGGAGCCTTGACTTTTAAAACATCTCTGGCCACAGAAGAGGTGTCAGAATACAGCTAACGTGGTTCCATTTTACAAGAAGGGTCATATAGATAGACCAGGGAAACTGTAGACCAGTGAATCAAACATCATTGGTAGGGTAATTATTAGAGCGAATAGTGAAGGTGAAAATTTATCTGCATTTAGAGAGGCAACGTTTCTTCAGGGATTGTCAGCATGGTTTAGTCAGAGGGCGATCATGCCTAACAAATCTGGTAGAATTTTTCGAGGAAGTGACAAAGTGTTTGGATAAGGGCAAGGCACTTGATGAAAGTTATATGGATCTCAGCAAGGCTTTTGATAAGGTTCCACGTAGGAAACTGTTAAAAAAGTTAAGCTCATGGGATCAAGGGTAACCTGCCAAGATGGATCCAAAAGTGGTGTAGTGACAGAGACAGAGGATGATGTGAGAGGGCTGTGTGTGACTGGAACCTGGTGTGCAGTGGCACAATCCAGATAAGTGTGAGGTGATGCACTTGGTCAGGACAAACAAGTCAAGGGAATACATGATAAATTGTAGGACCCTGGAAATCGGGATCAGATTAACCTTGTTGTGTACGTACACCAATCCCATAAGACATCAGGACAGCTGGTTAAAGCGGCATATGGGATACCTGCTTTAATTAGCTAAAGCACAGTATTTAAGAACAGGGAGGTTATGCTGGAACTGTATGAAATGTTGGTTAGGCCACAGCTAGGGTATTGTGGGCTGTTCTGGAATCCACATTAAAGGAGGGATGTGATAGTACTACTGGAGTGGATGCAGAGGTGATTTACGAGGGTGTTCCTGGGCTAGAGAGTTTCAATTATGAAGAGACATTAGACAGTCTGGGGTTGTTTTCCTTAGAGCAGAGGAGATTGAGAGGGGATAATTGAGATGTTTAAAATTATGAGGGGCATACAAAGGGTAGACAGGAAGAAACTTCTCCCTTTGATAGAGAGATCAATGATAGGGGCATTGATTAAAGGTAAGGTGCAGAAGGAGATGAGAGGAAAGACCTTTTCACCCAGAGGTACGTAGGAAACCAGAACTGTCTGCCTGTAGAGGCAGATATCTGTATAACATTTCAGAAATATTTAAATGTACTAAAGCATACAAGCCTATGGGTCAAGTGCTGGAAAATGGGCTTAGAATAGTTAGGTGGTTGCTTTTGTTCAGCCTGCACGCAATGGGATCAAGGGACTTTTTTGTGCTGTAGACCTCTTTGGTTCTATGAAAGTAAACTTGGGAGAATTGTAAACTGTGAGGAGGACAGTTTGGAACATGAAAAGGGCATTGATAAGTTGGTGGAGTGGGTGGGTTGTTAGCAAATATGCTTCAGTGCAGAGAAATGTGTTGTGATGCACTTTAGTCAGTGATCATAGAATGACAACATCAACATCAAGAGCGCCATTCTGAAGGAGTGCAGGAACAGAGGAACCTCTGTCTTTATGTGCTCAGATCATTGAAAGTGGGAGGACAGTGGAGAGAGCAATGAATGTTCTCGGCTTTATTAATTGGGGCATAGAGAATAAGAGCAAGGAGATCATGCTGAATTTGTGCAATACCCCTGTTGGACCATACTATTTGTTGAAGTATTGTGTACAGTTGTGGGCAATATATTGGGCAGTAGCAATTTACTCGAACAGTTCTGAAAATAGATTGGAAAAGTTGAGACTGTTCTCCCTTGATTATCGGGAAGGTGAGCAAAAAATATAAAAACTCCCCTCTAGCGTCGGGGCCCATCATTATTATTCCAGCAGCAGGAAGGTGCAGGAGCGTTGAGCAGAAGGCTGTCAGGAACGTTGCTGGCAATGTATTTGGGGAGTGGCAAGGTCATAATCTCTGGATTACTGCCTGAGCCACATGCAAATTGATTTAGGGATAAGAAAATTAGGGAAGTAAACATGTGGCTAAGGGATTGGTGTGGGAAAGAGGGGTTCCACTTCAGGAGACAATGGCATCAGTTTGGGAACCGGGGGAATCTATACCAATGGGACAGTCTCCACCTAAACCGATCTGGAACCAATGTTCTAGCAAAAAGGATAAATAGGGTGGTCACCAGGACTTTAAACTTGTGAGTCGGGGGAAGGGAGAGGGAAAGCAACAGGACGTATGGTGATAAATGAAAAGGTAAGCAGCAAGTTAGCATATGTGCAGGAGGGTTTAAGTTGAATGCAGACTATGAAAGAAGCAAAAATGAAGGATAACTTAGGAGATATTAATGATGTTGTGAATCATGACGGGTAAGCAAACTAGCGTAAAGGCACTCTACCTGAATGCTCATAGCATGCGTAACAAGTTTGATGAGTTAACAGCACAAATCATTGTGAAAGAATATGATTTGGTAGCCATTATGGAGACATGGTTGCAGAATGGCCATGACTGGAAATTAAGTATCCAGGGATACCAGACTGTTAGGAAGGACAGCCAGGAATGTAAGAGAGGTGGTGTAGCTCTGGTATTCAAGGACAACATCAGGGCAGTGCTGAGAGATGATATAGGTTCAATGGATCATGAGGTCGAATCCATTTGGGTGGAAATTAGGAATTCCAAGATGAAAAAGTCACAGATAGGCAGAGTCTACAGGCCACCAAATAATAACATCACATTGGGGTGATCAATAAACAAAGAAATAACTAATGCCTGCAAAAATGGTACGGCTATTATTGTGGGGGGTTTTAATCTGCATGTAGATTGATCCAACCAGCTCAGTCAGGGTAGCCTTGAGGAGAAGTTCTTTGAGTGTATCCATGATAGTTTTCTTGAACAGTATATAATGGAACCAATAAGGAAGCAAGCTAGATCTGGTCCTGTGTAATGAGACAGAAATAATTAATGACCTCATAGGTAGGGATCCTCTTGGCAGGAGTGATCACAGTACGGTTGAACTTAAAATACCGCTGGATAGTATGCAGATAAGATTCAATACCAGGGTGCTGTGCTTGAATAAGGGGGACTATGACAGAATGAGGGAGGACCGGGCTAACATAGATTGGAAACAGAGACTTTATGGTGCGACAGTTGACATGCAGTGGAGGACCTTCAAAGAAATTTTTTAAAGTGCTCAGTAAAAGTATATTCCGGTGAGAAGGAAGGACTATAAGAGGAGGGGTAATCTGCCATGGGCATGTAAGGAAATTAGGCAGGCTATCAAGGTGAGAGAGAAGGCATACAAAGTGTCCAAAAACAGCAGGAATCTAGAAGATTAGGAAAACTTTAAAAGTCTACCAAAAGCCACAAAAAGAGCGATAAAGAAAAGTAAGAAAGAGTATGAGAAAAAAACTAACATGGAATATAAAGACAGATAGCAAAAGTTTCTATAAATATATAAAATGAAGAATAGTGGCTAAAGTAAATGTTGGTCCTTTACAGGATGAGAAGGGGCAGTTAGTTATGGGATGTGATGAAATGGCTGAGGCATTGAACAGGTACTTTGCATCGGTCTTCACGGTGGAAGATATTAATAACATGCTAGTAAGTGACGAAGAGACAAAGGTAGCCGAGGACCTGGAAACAATTATTATTACAGAAGAGCTAGTGCTGAGTGAGCTAATGGAGCTAAGGATAGACAAGTCTCCTGGCCCTGATGGAATGCATCCCATGGTATTAAAAGAGATGGTGGGAGAAATAACAGGAGGACTGGCAGTAATTTTCCAAAATTTGCTGGACTCTGAGGCAGTCCCAGCAGATAGGAAAAGAGTAATTATGACACCACTGTTTAAAAAGGGAAGTAGACAAAAGATGGAGAATTATAGGCCAGTAAGCCTAACTTCTGTAGTGGGGAAGATGTTTGAGTCTGTTATCAAGGAAGAAATAGCAGGACATCGGGAAATAAATTGTCTCATTGTACAGACACAGCCTGGGTTCATGAAGGACAGGTCATGCTTCACAAATCTTTTGGAATTCTATGAAGACATTTCACGCAAGGTGGACAACGGGGACCCAGTGGATGTGGTATACCTAGATTTCCAAAAGGCCTTTGACAAGATGCCGCACATGAGGCTGTTGTGTAAGATAAAGATGCCTGGTGTTAGGGGTAGAAAATAAATGAGGATAGAGGATTGGTTGACTGACAAGAAGCAAAGAGCGGGGATAAATAAGTGCTATTCTGGTTGGCAATCAGTGATGAATGGTGTCCCTCAGGGATCGGTGTTGGGATCACAATTATTTACAACTTAAATAGATGAGTTGGAGTTGGGGGCGGCATGTACGGTGTCACAATTTGCTGATGACAGTAAGATGAGTGGCAGAACAAAGCGAGCAGAGGACTGTGAAACTTTGCAGAGGAACACAGATACATTGAGTGAGTAGGCAAAGGTCTGGCAGATGGAATACAATGTTAATAAAAGTGAAATCATACATTTTGATAGGACTAACAGCAAAATAGATTACTACTTGAATGGTAAAAAGTTGTAGCATGCTGCTGTGCTAATGGGGCTGAGCATTATGCCATTATTAACAAACATTCCTGAAGAAGGGCTTATTCCCGAAACGTCGATTCTCCTGTTCCTTGGATGCTGCCTGACCTGCTGCGCTTTTCCAGCAACACATTTTCAGCTCTGATCTCCAGCATCTGCAGCCCTCATTTTCTCTCATTATTAACAAACAACCCCACTTCTGATCTTATGATAGGGGGAAAGTCATTGATGAAGCAACTATAGATTTATATTCTTTCTTCATGGATGCAGCCAGACCTATTGAGTTCTTCCAACATTTTCTGTTTTTATTTCAGAATAAGATGGGGTTGGAATCAGATATTTGCCAGGAAATACTTGAATGTGCCAAGTAATTTATTTTCCCTGCCCTGATAAGTTATTTAAGCCTCTTCTAGTACTGTATGTAGGATATGGCACCACATACTTGCTGCTGACATCTTCACTGATCAAACCACGTGATCCTGTTCATTGCAGCAAGAGTCCTTTACCTATCAGAGAAGGAAAATAACCTCCCTGTCAGCTTTTTCTCACAGCATCCCTGCAAGAAGACATTGCTGAAGCACACTATTGAGTTGAAATGTGTGCTTTCATTGTCTCTAGTTCAGTATCTGTTTCAAAAACTGCACACCAATTGAGTTTTCCGCAGAAATTCACCAGGCTCCTTCGACAGCAGAATCCCTTTACACATTTGATCGGAAATAAGCAATTGAGGACTGTCATCAAGACTGCTGGTGCTCATTGATTAGGAAAGTGGAAATCCAATGCAAATGCAGGGATTGCTTTAAAAATGTACTGACAAATTCACTTCTGAAACTCCCTGATACCCCACACACTGCTGTTGTAGACCAGTTGAAATTTTGAAGTCTATCATATTAATTGTCTCAAATTAGATTTGCTAAATTGATGGTGGTAACCATTGCTCTAAGAATCTTGTATTTCAGAGCTTGGTAATCATTACGTTTAATTTGACTTGTCCTTGACCATAACTACTATATAAATACAAACCAGCAGTATGACATGAACAAACGTCAGAACAGTTTAATTAATCCCTTCCTTACCAACAGGCCAAAGCCATGATCACACAGATTAAGGGACATTTGAGATTGCTCCAAGTCTTTGTAAGGCACAGGATCATAGATAACAGAAATATAGAGCTGAAACACTAACACAAAGTGTTGGAGACACTTAGCAAGTTTGGCAACTTCTATACAGAGAGAAGTGGATTTAACATTTAGAATTCATTGACCCTTTGTCAGAATGTTTTTTTGCATATTTTCAAATCTGAAACTGAAACTATACTTCATTGTTTTTATTATAAAAAATACAGAGCTAGTTGGCTTGGGAATGCCCAGTTTAAAACCTAAGCATGTCATGACTAGAAAAATTGAATATCTCCCTGTGTGATCTGTATTTTATTTTTGTTTGACGGTAGATGTGACATCTTCTATAAATGCAAGAAAATGCAACTTACTAGCCCATATGCAATTACAGGTGCCAGCACATGGAGCAAGGACTGCATGCTGCAATCCTGAATCCTGATGTTAAATGTTGGTAGTACAGACCCCACTACTTGAAATAACTTAAGAACACAGGTGTTGTGAAATTGTGATTTTGTTTTGAGGTTTGATTCAACACAATCACCAACTAACAATTTTTATAACAATTGGACATTAGTATACAAAATAGTTACTGGCCTTTGCTAATTTAAGTAAGAATCACTCCACATTATAAGAACTGCAAAGAATGTTTACAAGTGATTGCTAACCCCAATAAAACCTGCATATATCTTCAGAATATTCAATAATAAGTATGGACTTGAAATGTACAATATACAAATTTAATTTAGAAAATTTGAATCAGAAAATTAGTGAATTTTGTCAGTTGCAGTATAACTAATAATGAACATTCCATATGTTTGTGCGTTTCATGCAAGGAATACAAATGCCATGTCAAGAATAAATAGGCAGTACCACACCAGAGCATTCTGACTGCAGGGATGTTTAATTGATTAAAATCTTTCTTCAAGTATTCAGATAATTTCCTGTAACATATAATCCTAATCAGAAAACTCTGTGGGGGAGAGATTATAATAAATGGTAAATGTTTCCATTTTAACCCGTATCCTACTGAAACTAGTAGGATTCTGTAACATTCATTGGGGACATTGAAAAGGTACACAACAATTTCAGAATCTTACACAAGTATGCTGATATATTGTTACATATTCATAAAGAGCCAGCAACTAATTGTTGTTTGGATGGTCATCCAGGGTGTCATGTTTATGGCTGCACTGCAGTCAGGTACTGAACAGAAATGTATCAGTCCATGGAGAGCAGGAAGCTGCAAAATGCTGGAGCTCCATTGAACGCAAATCTAAAGTTATGAATATTTTGTGTTGTCCAGCATTTACGAAAGGTACCCTATGCAAAGTCATTACAACTATAAACCATCAAATATTTTAAATATAAAGTGCTATTTGGTGAGCAAAATGGAAAAGGCAAGACATAAAATGGTAGCAGCATAAAAGGGTGCATAAGTAGCACAGCATTTTAAATGATTTAATGTTGTATTAAATTGAGAAAAATCTAACTGAATCAGTGTCACAGAGAATGAAAAGTAATGAAGAGAATTGTGTGAGATAAAATTGGCTGCTGCCACAACAATAAATGCACAGCTCTAGCCCTTAATAAATTGGGAACGTGACAATGGATTTAAGGTATTTGAGAAAGTTAAAGAAAAGTGCATACTGGGGTCTTGTAACACGGTGCGCAGTCCCTCCTTCTGAGCCAGATGTCTTCTGTTCAAGTTCCACTCCAGGACTTGATGGCGAAGGAAGAAGACTACAAACCTTGTAACATACTAGACAGCAAGAGCAGGAAAGACCCCTGGTTAGCCACACTTCCAGCCCTCTGGGAGGAAAGGGTGTCTGGCTATTAAGCAGGACAGCATTTCCAAAACAAAAAGGATGATTGACATTACGATGTTTGTGGTGACCCTATGTATCATGGTAAAAGTCATAAGGAGAAAGAAAAGTGCAGGCTGACATTCAATCGTTTTCTCAAAGTCATTAGTTAAGTACAAAGCATCAGCTCTATCCTTTTGTGGGCACGATCCAGATTACATTACTTTAATAGCTGGTAGATTAGTGAGAAGGACATAAAAGCACTGAAATCATTATTGGGGAAATTCAGTAGAGATCTCCAGTTAAACCATCAGATCTACCAATGTGAATTTCAACTTCTTCCCACCCTGATACTTCAGTGGTGCTCATTCAGTCATAGAAAGCTATAGCACAGGTAAAGGCTCTTCAACACAGCCATCAATGTCAGTCAAAAACAACATGTATTCTAATCCCATTTTCCAGCATTTGGCCCATAGCCATGTATGCCTTCGCATCATACATGCACATCCGTAAATGTGGTCAGAGTTTCTGCCTCTACCAACATTATAGGCAGTCAGTTCCAGATTCCCATCACCCTCGAGTGAAAAAGCTTTTTTTGCATCTCTGGCCCTTATTTTAAATCTATGCCTTTCATCATTAATCCCTCCATTCGGGAGAAATGTTTCTTCCTGCTCACTCTATTTGTGCCCCTCAATTTTTAACATTTCAATCACGGCCCCTCTCAATCGTCTTGGTAACGAGGAATACAACCCCAGACTTTACAATCTCGTTTTATAACTGAAACTCTTTAGCCCAGGCAACATCCTGCTAAATGTCCTCCACACCCTTTCCAATGCTATTGCATTGCTCCTATAATGTGGATTCTGGACTGCACACAGTACTCTAGCTATGACCTAACCAAAATTTTACACAGTCTCATCATAACCTCCTTGCTCTTAAACTCTTTGCACAGTGGTTAGCACTGTTGCCTCGCAGCGCCAGAGACCCGGGTTCAATTCCCGCCTCAGGCGACTGACTGTGTGGAGTTTGCACGTTCTCCCCGTGTCTGCGTGGGTTTCCTCCGGGTGCTCCGGTTTCCTCCCACAGTCCAAAGATGTGCAGGGCTAGGTGAATTGGCCATACTAAATTGCCCATAGTGTTAGGTAAGGGGTAAATGTAGGGGTATGGGTGGGTTCGCTTCGGCGGGTCGGTGTGGACTTGTTGGGCCAAAGGGCCTGTTTGCACACTGTAATGTAATCTAATCTAAACTGATAAATGCAAGCATACCAAATGTCTTCTTAAACACTTCATTCACCTGTCCTGATACCCTAAGGGATATGTATACATGACACCAAGATCCTTCTGGTCATCATGCTTCCTGGGGTCTGACCATTCATTATGTATTCCCTTGTCTTATTTGTCCTGCCCAAGTGCATCACCTCACATTTATCTGAATGGAATACCATTTATCACTGATCATCCCATGCGGAAGTGAAGAGCACACTTGATGAAATATATATTGCTACAAATAGGGTTGACATGGAATAACCCGAGGCTTTGTTCATCATAGTCGATGACTTCAACAAGGCCAACCTCAAGAATGTGCTACCAAGATGCTATCAATATGTCTTCTGTCCCACCAGAGGCTCAAACATGCTTAACCATTGCTAAACAACCATCAAAGATGCCTACCACTTCACTCCCGCCTGTATTTTGGTAAATCAGACCATAAGGTTGTGCTCCTTCTCCCGGATTACAAGCAGAAACTGAAGCATGAGGATACAGTACAGTGATTGTACAGTGCTAGTCTGAGGTAACAGATGAGCCCCTACTGCTAAGATTCGGTGGAAGAGTTCATATTCAAAAAATCAGTGGCCAAATGAAATGAGTATGCCACTACTCTCACAGACTTCATCAGTATACAGGACTGCGTGCCAACGAAGTTAATCTGAGTGCTCCCCAACCAGAAACCATGGATGAACAGAAGGATACACTCCCTAGTGAAAGTCGGGTGACCCTGTCATTAATAGCAAATCTAGATATGGTGTTTGCAAAGCCATCAGAGACACCATGAGACAATTCCAGACTAAAATAAAGCCTCAGACTAACCACACAAGCACATGTCGACTGTTGCAAAGCTTACATGATATAATGAGTTACAAAGCAAAGTTGAGCAGAATTGCTGACAATAGCTTTTTAAGAATCTAAAATTAAGTCCAGGACTCTCCCCTTTTTTAAACAGCCTTCTACTTAACAGCTTAATAAGGTATTCTGATGCATTTTAAGAATTCTGTGCCTCCAAATTTTTCACACAATGATTACCCAACAGTTGTTGGGGAAGTTAAAATCCCCTATGATGACTACTCTATTATGTTTACAGCTCCCTGTAAATACTCTATTCTCTGAGTTGCTTTGCCTCTAATGCACCTGTTCCAAAGATGATAACGTTGAAAGGGGGCCTTCTAAATGTCCATCTTCCTCCTCAACAAGGACTCCCACCACAGTGGTTGACGAGGCTCTCAGCTATATCTAATCCATCTCCCACATTTCAGCTCTCACTGCCTCTCTACCCTGCCATAACAGTGACACGGTCCTCCTCATCCTCACTTACCATCCTACCAGCTTCCACATCCGAAAGATCATTAAGCGACATATCCGCCAACTCCAGTGGGATGCTGCCACCAGAAACATATTCCCCTCCTTTGTCAGCCTTCCACAGGGACCATTCCCGCTGGACCACCTTGGTGCACTCCTACTCAACTCCAAACATCTCCCCATTCCTCCAAGACATCTTCCCATGCAATTGCAGAAGGTGTAACACCTGCCCATTTACTTCCTCTTCCTCACAATAGTTTATTGCTGCTTCCAAAACAAAAAAGATGATCCTTTTGACAGTACAAACAAACCCTATGAACCATACTGGATGTCAGTCTAGACTATGCACTTAAGCGTGGAACCTAAAACATGACACCAACATCCCAGGCCTACCTGACCTTCTGAATTTGAAGCAACAGCACTACCATCAAGCCATAACTGACCTCTTGTAATTGGTACACTTTAAACATTTAACCAGAGAGTTCTGTTTCTTGAGTGAAATCAAGTTAGATGTGCAAATAGCAAGTCCTAGAAATACTCCACCCCAACAACATATTTTGGAATTTAGCAACATTAAATGAAATGTAGTGAGGTCCCGAAGAAGTAGGTTTCATCCCGAGTTCTTATCAACCTCAGGTAATTTCTAGTATCATTGCATTGCAGGCCAAGAGTTTAGTGACCTTGTCTTATGCCTTTATTGATGGAAGGACAGTTAATTTATCTGCTGTTTTAAACCTAATCTAGATCTCCACCTGCCTTTATCTGCCTTTATAGTGCATGTAATGGTTTCATGAGATTGCATTTAATGAATTGCCTGTTATATTATTTCTATTTACAGATATATTTTAACATGTATTTTAATGGCAAATATGAAATAAAATGGATTTTACTCAAGAAATAAGTAAGTACATTTGGAAAATGTAGAATGGTATAGAACTTTATTACCCTAAAAGCATTTTCTTTCTTCTCAGACTGATGTCCTTCAGCAAACTTGTGATGACCTTTCTATCCTATTGTACTGCATTGCAGAATTAGACCCGTTCCCTGGGGGCAGTTAAAATAGAAGTCAGCACTTTGAGTTGTGATAATCCATCTAATTACCTTACTGGTAACATGTGGAAGTCATCCCAAGTGTTGGTAGTTTATATAATGTGTGCAGGGATTTTGGCTCTAAGTAAAACTTAAAGATGATTGATCATGGGTTAAATCAGGATCAGCTAAACTGTTGGGTTCTTTTCATCTAGACTTGTCTTCATAAATTCAATAATTCTACTGGCAGAAACCATCTAGCCAGCATGTTCCGCCTTGAACATTTCCATCCACTTTAAAGTTGTGAACTCTTAAAATTTATTACTCAATAATTCATTCATAAAAATAAGAGGAGAACTCAAATTAAATGGGATTCCTTTAAAATCTGGTTTACAACTCAGGACAAATGCTACTTCTTCAGACAATTGCCTGTCACCTTTACTGAATGCTCAGTTTTAATACTATGACTTCTGACAATTATTACAAAGCAGCTTTTACCACTACACAAATCATTGGCAGCAGCATGACTTTAGATTGAAGTTTATGAAATCATAGTCGACTACAAGTGAACTATTTTCTACAGACATGAGTCACTGATATGTTACTGTCATTTTTACACTTCGAAAGCTATGGTTCAGGGGAAATGAAGCTTGCTCTCTGCTTCGTGGACAGGTTCTGGGGATGTTGGTGGACATGGTAGTGGGTAGGCAGTCAGTCCTTTTTCCAGCTAAATGTCACAGAAGACCATTCCTACAAACAACACTAGTTTGGACCTCCCTTAGGGCATTGTGGGTTTACCTACAGCAAATCAACCTCAGTGATTCAAGAAGGCAACATCTCAAGAGCAACTAGGGGCGGGCAATAAATGTTGGCCAGCCATCAATTTCCATATTCCCATAAATGAATTTTTAAAAAATGCCACATCTTCTCTCTGCTACCTCATAGTCCGTAGGGCCAGCAATCTGTCTATTAACTACAACTATAGCATGCAGCAGATCTATTCAATGATTCTCATCTACCGCATCCTTCCAAATATTAACCTTTCCTACAATCTGTCATTACTATTCACTCACTGGAATATGCCTTACCACCAATCTTACTTTGACATCACCATGAACGGCTTTTCCTTCCACTTCCAGCATACTCAATTCCTCTTTTTGTCTCATCGCAAGAGACATTGAGAAATTGTCCCATGACCAAGCTGACAGCGTCAGGAGCTATGAGGTGGGGTGTGAGCTAAGGACATGAGATTCCTCAAGAATTAGCATGTGAAGAGAATGACCACCCATGTGAGGATAGAGAGACCTCAATGGACAAACAACCTAGTGAGCTTTATTGTACTGAACTTTGTTGCTCTTCCATTAACACTAGTGCAAAAACATTTGCAAACTTCACAAACTTTTAGCAGAGTCTGAAGAATAAACTAGATAGTCTGAGGGCACTAATAGGCATATGGGAGTATGACAACGTTGCTATATCCAAGACTTGGAAGCTCAACATTCCTGGATATTGGGTGATCAGACAAGATAGATAGTGGGATAGAAAAGGAGGGAGAGGTGTGATATTGAATAAGAAATCAATTATTGCAGTGAGGAGAGATCATATCTTGGATCGATCATTAAATGAAGCTACATGGGTAGGAGTAAGAAAATACAAAAGAGGCAAACACACTGCTGGGTGTATGCTATAGATCCCAAAGATTCAGGGAGAAATAGAGGAACAAATATGTAATCCAATTTCAGAGAAGTGTGCAACCAATTTTACCAGTATACTGCCTGGATTGGAGTGTATAAACTGTAAGGAAAGATTGGACAAACTTCGATTGTTTTTGCCAGAACATCAGAGGCTGAGGTGCATTTTGATAGAAGTATATTAAGTTATGAGAGAAACAGAATCATAGAATCCCTATCAAGTTGACATCATTCTCCAGAAAACATCCACAACCAATCCCCACAGCTATACATTTCCCATGGCTAATCCACCCAGCTTGCACATTTCTGGGTGATTTAGCCTGGTCAATCCACCTAACCTTCACATCTTTGGACTGTGGGAGGAAACCAGAGGACACTCACTTAGTCACGGGGAGAATGTGCAAACTCCACACAGACAGTCATCCAAGGCTGGAATTAAACTCAGGTTCCTGGTGCTGTGAGGCAGCAGTGCCAACCACTGTTCCACCATTCTGCCTGTAGATTGGATGGATGGTTGGAGTATTTTTCCCAGGGTGTAAATGTCAAATACAAGGGGGCATAGGTTTAAGGTGACAGTGGAAAGTTTAAAGGACATGTGTGCGGCAAGTCTTTTACACAGAGGTGGTAGATACCCGAAATGCGCAGCTGGGGGAGGTGGTACAAGGAGAGATGATAGCAACATTTAAGAGGCATTGAGAGAGGCACATGAATAAATAAGGAATAGAGATATATGAGTTATGTTCAGGTAGATGTGATCAATTTAGAATGGCATCATGGTTGGCACATACATGGTGGGCCGAAGGGACTGTTCCTGTGTTGCCCTGTTCAAAGTTCTAATAGGCCAGTAGTAGGAGGGGATTTGCATGAACAAAACATTAACTGGAGTAGTTTTAATGTATAAGCAGGGAGGGAACAAAATAAATTAAACTGCATCCAAGAGAACCTTTTTTCAGCCTGCCCAAAGAAAGCCCAAAAAGTGGGAGGGTGGGAGTGGGGGGTTGCAATTCTAAACTTGGTATTCAGAAACAACCTCAGCAGATTTGCAGGCTGATCAATAGGGGAGCATTTTGGAAATAGAATCATCCAGTTCAGAAGAGGACTTTGGGCCCACTGCTGGCAAAAATATAACACAATTTACATGTGTACCACTTTCTTGCTCTTGGCCCATAGCCTTGAATGTTATGATAATTTAAGTGCTCATCCAAATACTTTTTGAAGGAAGTGAGATTTCCGGCCTCAACTATCCTCCCAGACATTCCATTCTAGACCACCACCCTCCCCAAGTGAAAAGGTTTAACTCAACAACCCTCAAAACCCCCTGCTTTTCACTTTTACTGAAAGTTGTGCCCCTTGTTACTGACCCTTGGACTAAGGGGAGTAAGCTACATTCTATTCACCCTGTCCATGCCTCTCATAATCTTATAGACCTCTATTAAGGATACCCTCAACATTTTCCATTCCAAAGAAAATAACCCGCTCTAATCCAGCCTCTATCCCTGGTTGAAGTACTCCCTCCTGGCAAAATCTGGCGAGTTTCCTCTGCACCCCCTCCAAAGCAATTAAAACTTCCTACAGTGTGGTGACCAGAACTGCACATAGTATTCCAGTTGTGGCCTAATTAAAGTTTTGTACAGATACAACATGACCTTCTTGCATTGCAATCTATGCCATGACCAATATGCCTTCTTAGCTACCTGATTAACCTATCCTCCCTTTGTTCTTCTGAGCTTCCTGAGATAGTGACTATAACTCAATTTGATTTAGGATAGTAATGGAAAAGGATACGGATGGACTGGGATGAAAAGTTCTAAACTGGACAAAGACTGATTTTACTAAGGTATCATTTGACCCAAATGGACTGGCAGCAGCAACTTGTGGATTACATTGCACCATTTAATTGCCCTCTCAATCTTCCATCTGCCATCACACTCATATTTTCTTTCGTGTCTGCTTTTGTCTGCATGTGTGTACAGAGGGGAATTTACAAGTGGTTAGAGTTTTAACCACTTTGTAATCATATAGTGTTATATGTTGATACCTCTATATTGTTTATCTGTAGTTAAAATCTATTTATTTGTAATACATAATAATCTTAAGTAAGTAAACGTGGTCCATGTTTTCCACTAACCTGAGTCTATAAGTCATAAAATTTGGGGAATTCTGTGAACTTTTTGAAATCTTTAACTTCTGTCATGACTTTGGGAATAGCATGGCTTGATTTCTAATGCATACCTCAGTGAGGCAGATCACTAGGGAAAGAGTAAGGCTGCAATCGGAATCATTGAGGTGATCTGTGGATGAGGAAGACTTACATAGAGTCTTCAATGCTTACTTTATGTCAGTCTTCAAAATGAAAAAGGATGACACAAGTACAGATCTGAAAATGTGTTGCTGGAAAAGCGCAGCAGGTCAGGCAGCATCCAAGGAACAGGAGAATCGACCTTTCGGGCATAAGCCCTTCAGGAATGAGGAGAGTGTGTCCAGCAGGCTAAGATAAAAGGTAGGGAGGAGGGACTTGGGGGAGGTGCGTTGGAAATGCGATAGGTGGAAGGAGGACAAGGTGAGGGTGATAGGC
>NC_057718.1:73430233-73433428 GCF_004010195.1 Chiloscyllium plagiosum | reverse complement strand
AGAGCATCATCGACCACGTCTGGGGGGAAATTGCGGTCCTTGAAGAAGGAGGCCATCTGGGTTGTATGGTTTTGGAACTGGTCCTCCTGGGAGCAGATGCGGCGGAGACGAAGGAATTGGGAATATGGGATGGCGTTTTTACAGGGGCAGGGTGGGAGGAGGTGTAGTCTAGGTAGCTGTGGATATCAAGTACAGATATCAAGGTGTGGGACTGCAAAGGTTTAGCAGAAATTAACATTAAGAAAGGAGGCACTGATGGTTTTAGGAATTTTAAAAGTGATTAAATCAATAAATGTGAATCATAGAATCCCGAAGAATGGAAGCAGGCCATTTGCCACATTAAGTCCACACTGATCCTCCGAGGCGCATCCCACCCTAACCCACCTCATTCCATCCCCTTGGCTCACCCCCCTAACCTACATATCCCTGGATACTATGGCAATTTAGTATGACCAATCCACCTAACCTGCACGGATTTGTAGAGTGGGAGGAAATCCACACAGACACTAGGAGAATATGCAGACGCTACATAGACAGTCGCCCGAAGCTGGAATTGAGGTCCCTGGCATTTTGAGGCAGCAGTGATAACCACTAAGCTGTCTCACCATCCAGATCACTTATTGAAAGAAGCAGGAGAAGAGATAGCAGGGACCATGACTGTGATCTTAAAATCCTGTCTGGCCTCAATTGAAGCTCCAGAGGATTACAGGAGTGCTAATGTTGTCCCATTACTAAAAAAATGGAAGGAAAGGAAAGACCAAGAAATTACGGGCCAGTCAGTCTAAGCTCAATGGCTGGGATGTTTTCAGGAAGAATTCTGAGGTACAGAACATATCTGCACTTGGAGAGATATGGATTAATAGTGGGCAACACGGTGGCACAGTGGTTAGCACTGCTGCCTCACAGTGCCAGAGACCTGGGTTCAATTCCCGCCTCAGGTGACTGTGTGGAGTTTGCACGTTCTCCCCGTGTCTGCGTAGGTTTCCTCCGGGTGCTCCGGTTTCCTCCCACAGTCCAAAGATGTGCAAGTCAGGTGAATTGGCCATGAATTGGCCGTAGTGTTAGGTAAGGGGTAAATGTAGGGGTATGGGTGGGTTGCGCTTCGGTGGGTCGGTGTGGACTTGTTGGGCCGAAGGGCCTGTTTCCACACCAATGTAATCTAATCTAATCATGGTAAGTTAGCACGCACTTGTTAGGGACAGATGTGTTTGTAAATTTGATTGAATTTTTGAGGAGGCAACCTGGAATGTTGATGAGGATAATACATTTGACTTGACCTACATGATCTTTAGCAAGGCCTTTGATATGGCAGACTCGCCAAAAAAGTAAGAGCCCATGGGTTCCAAGCCAAAGTGGCACATTGGATCCAAGTTAGAGCTAAAATTGGCCAAGAGGCAAGAAGCAGAGGGTGATGTGGAAGAATGTTTCTGTTTCTGGAAGCCCATTAAATAAAATGGTTTAAAAGGTACATGGGTTTTATGCCTTTATTAGCTGAAGCACAGGAGACAAGAGCAAGGAGATTTTGCTGGAAATATGAAACACTGAAGTACTGGCTGCAGTTCAGGAAAGACGTATTTGCTCTGGAAAGGGTGGAAAGAAGATTTAGTAGGATGCTGCCTAAGTTGGAGGGTTTGGGCTATATATGTAGAAAGTTTGGGATAGACTAGTTTTGCTTTCCTTGAAGCAGCAAAGGTTAAGGGAACCTGATAGACATGTTTTTGAATATGAAGGGCATAGAAAGGGTATATAAGAAGGCACTATTCTCCATTACTAGAGGGCTCAATAAACAGGGAACACAGGTTTAAGGTAAGATATAGAAGGTGAAGAGGAGAGTTCAGGAGAATTTTTTTTTCATTCAGAGGGTGGTACAAGTCTGGAGATCACTGCTTAAAGATGTGTTTGCGGCAGAAACTGTTGAAATATTTAATCAATATTTAGATATTCAATTGAGTTTCCATAACCTACATGATTATGGGGCAAAAGATGACAATGAGATTAATGTAGTCAGATCTTTCTTTTGTCCAGTATGGACATGAAGGCCTCCTGCCATGCTGTAAAAATCAATGAGTCTTTTTATCCTTCTTAGACAACTAAATCCACCTGTTATCTAGACACTAATGGCACCCCCACAAGTCTTTACCAGCAAGAGATCAGCACCAGAGAAGCTTAACTCCATCTCCAGCTCCCTCCTGAGGTGGAAGTTAATAAACTCTCAGAGGCTACACCAACAAGGTATTCACTTTCACCAGCTCAGAGACTTTAACCTCTACCTACATTAGACTTGGCAATCTGGTGAAAACATCACTGACATGTTTCCATAGCTGGTTGAGGAAGAACTACTCCAGGCTGCTGGCATCCAAAAGCTGGCAAAGACTTGTCATCTGTTCATCCCTGGACTGAAGAAAATCCCATGGTCTCAATCATTAATGATTTACTCAAAAAGCATAGACAGGCACAAGAACAATAGGTAGTTTGTCAAATGTCTTCAGATATGGAATTGAAGCATGAATTATTTACACCATGCTGACTCTAGCGTACATGTGTCTGGCTGCCTCGATGGAGAGGTTGGTTACTACCTTCAAGAGACAAGTTCAATGCATACACACAGGTCCAGTCTGTGGGTATCATGAATCTACTTTCCATTGCACTAGTCATAGGTGCATGGTGTCAGTGGCTAGATGAGATGAAGAAGAATTTCTTCACTTAGAAGGTTGTGAACCTGTGAAATTTTCTCCCACAGGAAGCTGTTGGGGCTAGTTCATTAGATATATTCAAGAGGGAGCTGGATGTGGCCCTCGTGACTAAAGGAATCAAGGGGTATGGAGAGAAAACAGGAATGGGATTCTGAGATTGCATGATCAGCCATGATCATATTGAATGGTGGTACAGACTCGAACAGCCTAATAGACTACTTCTGCAACTATTTTCTATATTTCTACGAGGAGAAAGTGAGGTCTGCAGATGCTGGAGATCAGAGCTGGAAATGTGTTGCTGGAAAAGCGCAGCAGGTCAGGCAGCATCCAGGGAACAGGAGAATCGACGTTTCGGGCATAAGCCCTTCTTCAGGAATGGGGAAGGTTTGTCCAGCAGGCTAAGATAAAAGGTAGGGAGGAGGGACTTGGGGGAGGGGCGTCGGAAATGTGATAGGTGGAAAGAGGTCAAGGTGAGGGTGAAAGGTCAGACTGGGGTGGGGGC
>NC_057718.1:73378480-73429087 GCF_004010195.1 Chiloscyllium plagiosum | reverse complement strand
CGATTCTCCTGTTCCCTGGATGCTGCCTGACCTGCTGCGCTTTTCCAGCAACACATTTCCAGCTCTATATTTCTACGGCAAAGCAAGTGAGCGACAGGGAACCTTGACCTGACCCTAGGTGCCTCTTCCTCTCAGGAAGAAAGGGTGTTTCCTACAGACACTCATAGGGAGGAAAAGCCACTCACAGGCCTCCTTGAAGTTCCAATGGATAATCCAGAAGTGCCGAGGCTCTCCACTTCCCCCTGCATGTGAACCCAGAAGTTAAAGCCTCAGAGGATGAGCCTGCATCTGGACAGCAGACTCATGACAAACCTGAGCCATCTAGGCTCAAAGGCATCATGGGAGAGCTTGTGAGTGAGCATACGGAAGCAGTAGCAATTCCCCCATCCCTGCAAGGATAGGTTCACAGTTTTCAGGGGAACAGAATGCCATAATTGGAGATACATGACTGGCAGCTCATATTTCCTCTCAATGATGCACTTTACTTTGAGGAAAACTATGCAAAGTGCTACCTCCCACAGGTTCAGTGCTATTGTTTCAACACGGCAATGAACCCTTCTGTTAATGAAACCAAACACTCATAAAAGCTTACCTCATCACAAAGTCTGTTAACATATGAGTGACAGAGAACTCCCAAATTCCACTATTTAAAGAATAAATATCAATTTATTCTTTAACTCTAAAAATGAACATGAAACAATAACTATTTACAACTCTAAACCTCCTTTCCCTTTACTGCTTGTTATCTGCCTCCAACTCTATAACAAATACTGTTCCAATAACAGCCCATATTAAAATTACATCAATTTAATTTCAAAACCACACAGTGGCTGTCAGTTATGGTGTCCTCATTCTTTCAGCTGAAGATTTCCCTGGGTTGTCTTCTGCATTTTATTGCAAAGATGTTTCATGTGAAAAATGTACCTTTGATAGACATGTTTTGAAGGATGGTCTCTCTCTAAATGACAGTTACTCTCATCTAACTTTCAAAATGTCTGCTTATTTATACTCCAAATATCGAATTGTCTCATTGGTTCGAGGTTGGTAAAAACAATAAATTCAAGCTTGATTGGGTTTTAGTATCCTGGGACATAGTTAAACTGGTTGGTTAAATTCAAATTGTTGTGAAAACTGCAACCAAAACTCAAGTCTTTGTTTCACAGCCAAATGTTACATATTTTCAATTTTCCAGTATACTCTGAGACTGCTAGCTAGTTATATGACAGGTGCTTGTAAGCTCTCAATGCAAAACTGCATTCATTCTCTCTTAAAGGTACAGTACACACCTTCAACTTCATAACAGCTCCCCTTTAAGAAAAAAGGAACATTCATAACGAAAAGATAGCTTCATTTTTTTCTCATTCTTAATCCCATTACAATGCTATACATAGGATATTAATCTTATTTCATATTAATTACTGCATATACACACACACATATACACACACATTAATATCTACTCAATCTTATCTACACTTTAACTGTTAAATCCACGGTAACCCATCTGCTATTACACTATTAGGACCCGCAACATGTACAATTTGCAAATTAAAAGTCTGTAACATAGGAATTGAATGAAATATCACATAATCTTGTCTTCAAATCATTCCAAGAATGTAAGACGATTATGATCCATGTGTCTCTGACACATTGTTCGTCACATAAACATTAAAATGATGTAAGGCCAGTACCGACAAGAACAATTCATTTTTGATGGTAGATTACTTTATCTGGTGGGTATTGAGTTTCTTTGAAAAGTAGCCAATTGGCTGTTCAATTCCATCATCACCTTCCTGTAGCAGGAGAGCTCCAACTCCTGCTAACATTGATGAAAGGGTTTCAAAAAATATTGTGTAGCTAAAACTTGTGCAGTGGTTAATACTGGTTTTAAATTGTTAAATGCCTCCTGGCATTGCTCTGTCCACTGAAATTGTGTGTTCTTTTTCAGTAAATCTGTCAGTGGTACTACTATGTTGCTGAAGTTTGGAATAAACTTCCGGTAGAATCCAGTGAGTCCCAAAAACTGAAGCAGTTCTTTCTTTGAGGTTGGTTGTGGAAATTTCTCGATGTCCTTCGTCTTCGTAATCCTTGAGGTCAACCTTCCATGACTGATGTTATGACCCAAGAATGTCACCTCTACCTTCATGAATTCTGTTTTCTTTAAATTTATTACCAGTTTTGCTTCTTTTAATCATTCAAAAAAACTCTACCAACTGTAGCATGTGATCTTTCCATGACTCACTAAAGATAACTACATCATCCAGATAAACTGCACAGTTTGTTAATCCAGCCACAACTCTGTTCATGAATCTTTGGAAGTGGCTGGTGTGTTCTTCAGTCCAAAAGGCATTACTTTGAATTGATATAGCCCATTTGGAGTTACAAATGCAGAAACCTCTTTCGCTTTCTCTGATAAAGGTACCTGCCAACAACCACGCAGTAAATCCAACTTTGTGATATAACTGGCTTGTCCGACTTTCTCTGTACAGTCCTTCAATCTTGGTATTGGGTATGAGCATGATTTTGTTATGGCATTGACATTCTGACTCAGTTTGATGATACCTTCGTTGAGCATTGCATGCACTTCCTTCTGGACCTGTGTGGCATTGAAAGGATTAAGCCTATAGGAGTGTTGTTTAATTGGGCCAGCATTCCCTACTTCTATCTCATGCACAACAGCATTAGTCCTCCCAATCTTATTCCTGCATATGTCCTCATACTGCTGCAACAATCATTTTAACTGGTTTCTTTGCTGCTGAGGCAGGTAGTTCACTAACCTATCCTGCTTCCTCATTGTTTAATGTATTTTGAGGTACATCAAACTCCACGGCATCTAGATTTGATTCCTCTTTCTGCGGGACAGTAACTAACACCTGTTTCTCCAGTTCCTTCTCTCTATTATAACAATGTTTCAGCATATTCACATGACATACTCGATGTAATTTTTTTCTATCCAGCATCTCTACCAGACTCAACCTTTTCTCAATTTGATATGGACCTCTAAACCTGTCTTTGAAGGGATCTCCTATCACTGCTAACAAAACTAATATTAATCCCCATGGGAAAACATCCGAATTTCAGAGTTTTTATCTGCCACCTGCTTCATTCTATCTTGTGCCCTCTTCAGGTCTGTTTAGCTAACTCATCTAAATGATTTAATCTCTCCCTCACCTCCAATACATAATCCAGAGATCTCCAACTTCGGTCATAGAGTCATACAGATGTACAGCATGAAACAGACCCTTTGGTCCAACTCATCCATGCTGACCAGATATCCCAACTCAATCTAGTCCCACTTGCCATCACCTGGCCCATATCCCTCCAAACCCCTCCTATTCATGTACCCATCCAAATGCCTTTTAAATGTTGCAACTTTACTAGCCCCCACCACTTCCTCTGGAGCTCATTCCATACATGCACCACCCTCTGCTTAAAATAATTGCCTCTGAGGTCTTTTATATCTTTCCCCTCTCACCTTAAACCCATGCCCTCGCGTTCTGGACTCCCCACCCCAGGGAAAGGATGTTCTCTATTTACCCTATCCATGCCCCTCATGATTTTATAAACTTCTATAAGGCCACTCCTCAGCCCCTGATGCTTCAGGGAAAACAGCCTCAGCCTATTGAATCTCTCCCTATAGCTCAAATCCTCCAACCCTGACAACATCCTTGTAAATATTTTCTGAACCCTTTCAAGTTTCACAATATTCTTTCAATAGGAAGGAGACCAGATTTGGATGCAGTATTCCAAATGTGGCTTAACCAACATCCTGTACAGCTGCAACATGCCCTCCCAGCTCCTATACGCAATACTGTGACCAATAATGGAAAGCATACCAAATGCTTTCCGCACTTTCCTATCTACTTGCAACTTTACTTTCAAGGAGCTATGAACCTGCACTCCAAAGTCTCTTTGTTCAGCAGCACTACCTAGGAACTTACCATGAAGTGTATAAGTCCTGCTAAGATTTGCTTTCCCAAAATGCAACTCCACACATTTATCTAATTTAAACCCCTCAACCCATTGGCCCATCTGGTCAAGATCCCATTGTAATCTGAGGTAACCTTCTTCACTGTCCACCACACCTCCAATTTTGGTGATATCTGCAAACTTACTAACCATACTTCTTATGTTCATGTCCAAATCATTTAGAAAAATGACGAAAAGTAATGGACCCAGCACCGATCCTTGTGGCACTCCACTGGTCACGGGCCTCCAGTCTGAAAAACAACCCTCCATCTTCTACCTTCAAGTCAGTTCTGTATCAAATGTCTAGTTCTCCCTGTATTCCATGAGATCTAACCTTGCTAATCAATCTCCCATGGGGAACCTTGATGAACGCCTTACTGAAGTCCATATAGATCACGTCTACCCCTCTGCTATCATCAATCCTTTTTGTTACTTCTTCAAAAAACTCAATACATTCATGAGACATGATTTCCCACACACAGAGCCATGTTGACTATCCCTAATCAGTCCTTGCCTTTCCAAATACATATAAATCCTGTCCGTCAGGATTCCCTCCAACAACTTGCCCACCACTGACATCAGGCTCACTTGTCTATAGGCTTGTTCTTACCACCCTTCTTAAACAGTGGCACCACGTTAACCAACCTCCAGCCTTCTGGCACCTCACCTGTGACTATCAATGATAAAAATATCTCAGCAAGATGCCTAGCAATGAATTCCTTAGCTCCCACAGAGTTCTGGGGTACACCTGATCAGGACCTGGGGATTTCTCCACTTTTATACTTTACAAGACATCCAGCACTGCCTCCTCTGTAATATGGACATTTTTCAAGATGTCACCATCTATTTCCCCACATTCTATATCTTCCATGCCCTTCTCTCCCATAAACACTGCTGCAAAATACTCATTTAGTGTCTTCCCCATCTCTTGCAGCTCCACACAAAGGCTGCCTTGCTGATCTTTGAGGGGCCCTATTCTCTCCCTAATTCCCCTTTTGTCCTTAATGTATTTGTATAAACGTTTTGGATTCTCCTTAGCCCTATTTTCCAAAGCTATCTCATGTCCCCTTTTTGCCATCCTGATTTCCTCCTAAGTATACTCCTACTGCCTTTATACTCTTCTAAGGATTCACTCGATCTATCCTATCTATAGCTGACATATGATTCCTTCTTTTTCTTAACCTAACCCTCAATTTCTCTCGCCATCCAGCATTCTCTACCACTTTTTAAAAATTAATTTCAAAGGGCCTCTCACTTCATGCCCGAGTATTAACTCAAAGGGAGTAAATTGAGTAGATTCATTTAGGGCATCTCTCATGGCAAACAATATGAATGGGATAACTTTATCCCAATCATTTGGATAATCCTGACATGGTCTTCATAGTCTGATGCCTTCCAAAACTCCCTGGGATTCAGGGTGATGCACACTTGATTTAAAGTACCATATGCCTAAGCTTTCCATGACTTTCTTAAACACCCTCACAGTAAAATTAGACTTTTGTATGATTGAATCTCTCTGGATAGCATGTACCAAGTGAAGAAAGCTACTAATTCCTCTACCATCCTTTTAGCATTAATGCTCCATAATGGAACTACCTCTGGAAATCTGGTAGACACATCCATTATGGTTAGCAAGCATTGGTTTCCACTTTTAGTTTTAGAGAGGGGACCTAAACTATCAATCATAAGCTGCGTGAAAGGTTCTTCAAATGTGGGAATTGGCAACAATGGTACTGGTTTTACCACTGCCTGTGGCTTACTTATCATTTGGCATATATGACATGAATGGCAAAAGTTAACCACATGCTTGCTCATTTCAAGCCAATAGAAATGTTTTTGTACCTTAGCCTGAGTCTTCCTCACACCTAGGTGACCTCCTACTGATAGTTCATGCGCCACCCATAACACTTCCTGTCTGGCAACACAGTCTGATATACTTAGATTAGATTAGATTCCTTACAGTGAGGAAACAAGCCCTTCAGACCAACCAGTCCACACCGATCCTCCGAAGAGTAACCCACCCAGACCTACTTCCTTCTGACTAATGCATCTAACATTATGGGCAATTTAGCCTGGCCAATTCATCTGACCTGCACATCTTTGGACTGTGGGAGGAAACCGGAGCATCCAGGGGAAAGCCACGCAGACACAGGGAGAATGTGCAAACTCCACACAGACAGTCACCCAAAGCTGGAATCAAACCTGGGATCCTGGTGCTGTAAGGCAGCAGTGCTAACCACTGAGCCACTGTGCTGCCCATTTCTCCACTGCACTAACCAGCCATGGTCTCCATTTTCATCTCAGGATTCTATCTTTAAGAAAATAACCTTCAGGAACATATGCTGAGTCCTTTTCTGAGTATGCATCAAGATATATATCTTTTATTGTCTTGTCTTTCTGTTGTAAGTCCATTCGTCTTTCAGAACTAAACACTTCTGCCTGATCCTCTGCCTGATCAGATTTTTACTGCACTATTACATCAAGCAGGGTGTCCACTAACTGAACCTCCACTCCTTCATCTTTCTCTTTAGTTTTTGTTTCGTGCTGTGACTTATGATAGTGGGATCTAGTTACTCGACAGTCTGGAAAACGTCCAAAGTATTATTCCTTTAACTCCCCAGTTCCCTGGTCTTCCTTTGGCTTCTCTACAACAAGGGGTTTCACTCCCACCTTGGATCATTCCCAAGAACGAAACTGTATTCCTAGAACTGACACTCTGTTAATCACTCCCACAGTTACTTCCCCAGTTTTGATTTGGCACTTCAACCTGATCTTACAGACAGGAATGCTAAATTTCTGTCCATCTATTCTACAAATTGCCACTTGCTTGGGTAACAGGTCAGAAAGAGTGCAAATACGTTCATCTCCTTCTATTAGTGACTGATTAGATCCTGTATCTCTCAAAATTATAACTTCTTGCCCATCTCCCCTGTTCTTTCTGAGTAAACTTAACTCACAGTGGTGATATCTTTATTGAGATCAGGCACTAATTCCCATACCCAGCCCCTGCCCAGGCTGTGCACTCTCCTGCAGCTCCTCAGCTCTTCTTGGGGTATCCTTTACTACTTTCACTAATGCCACTGACTTAGATTATTTTACCACATCTTTTCCCACAATGCCTTTCTTTAATGACCAGCACTGTGCCTTTACGTGTCCCACTTTCTGGCATTGAAAACACCTTTTCCCAGTGCCCTTCTCAAACCAATGGCACTGTAATTTTCTGTGTCCAACATCATTACAGTGAAAACACCTAAGGCTTTTCACCTCCTTTCCAGCCTCTTAGGCTTCTTTCTTAATCTGTGGTAAACTATTAGCAGTGTGCTTTACTCTTTGTTTTGTAGTGTAGGATCTCCCCTTCTCCCAATTTCTATTCCTCACAGGATGAAATTCTTGCCAGAAGCTAAACTTTGCCTTATGCACCAATGTATATTCATCTGCCATCTCTGCCGCTCTTCTCACTTCTTGAACTTTCTTGTTCATCCACATGAATTCTTACCATCTCTGGACGTGAGTTTTAAACTCCTCCAGGAGAATAGTCTCTCTTAGAGCCTCATGGGTCTTATCTACTTTTAAGGCCCATGCCCATCTATCAAAATGACTATGCTTAATTCTTTTGAACTCAACGTAAGTCTGACCTGGTTCCTTTTTCGTGTTTCTGAACCGCTATCAATATGCCTCTGGTACCAATTCAATATAGCCTGTTTGACCTCTTCATAATCTCTTGGCCCCTCATCTGACAGTATGGCCTCACTAGCTCTGCCTACCAACTTAGTCTTTTCTAGCATTACCACAAGCTCTCTGACAATTCCATCTGCCTAGCCATTTTTCAAATGAAATAAAGAAGGTTGCAACATCTTTCTCATCAAAATGTGGCAATGTTTTAACATATTTGTATATATCACTACTTTCTCTCTTCTTCTCTATCCTGTTAACTTGATCTTTCTGACTAACTCACAACTTCTGAAGTTCAAATTCTCTCTCCCTTTCTTTTTCTCTTTCTTCCCTGTCTCTTTTCTCAGCTAACAGCCTTCTCTCTCTTTCTTTCTCCCCCTCCCTATCTTTATCTTCTAACTCTATTTTCCTCAATTATAATTTAAGTTTTCAAATTCTGCTGCACTTGTCTGTTTCTCTGACACATCTAAGTGCTTGACTAACACCCTTAAAATTTCAGCTTTACTTTTGTCCTTGGTTAGACCCAATTCTGAAACTATGGCTTTCTTCTGTCTTTCTAAGCTTTCTTGGAAAATTTGGCAATCAACTTCAAACCCCAGAACCTCTTTAGCAATCGTAAGCACCATTTCACTCACTTTTAATTTAACCAACCACAAGTAACCAAAATTAAACAAATACCTATGTTTTATTTAAAGATTTAGGACACTAATCGGAAGTGTTTAGATCTACTAGAATCTTTCATACTCAAAATCTATGCAAATCTGTCAAAATCTCAGGCTGGATATTTCTAAAACTGTCCAAATCATGAACTGAAGCCTCCAAACTGTTACGACATGGCAATGAACCCCTCGGCTAATTAAAAACACCCAAACAACCTCACCTCACCTTGAAATCTGTTGATGTATGAGTGACAGAGTAACTCTCAAATTCCACTATTTAAAGAATAAATATCAATTTATTCTTTAACTCTAAAAGTGAATATGAAACAACAACTATTTACAACTCTAAGCCTCCTTTCCCTTTACTGCTTGTTATCTGCCTCCAACGCTTTAGTAATATACTGTCCCAATAACAACCCATATAAAATTACATCAATTTAATTTCAAAACCACACAGCTGCAGTCATCTATGGTGTCCTCCTTCTTTCAGCTGAAGATTTTCCTGGGTAGTCTTCTACTCTTTACTGCAAAGATGTTTCATGTGAAAAGTGTACCTTTTATAGAGTGTGTTGAATGGCAATCTCTCTCAAGATGGCAGTTACTCTCTGCCTAACTTTCAACATGCCTGCTTCTTTATACCCCAAACATTGGATTGTCTCATTGGTTCGAGGTTGGAAAAAACAATAAATTCAAACATCATTGGGTTTTAGTATGCTGGGGTATAATTTAAACTGATTGGTTAAATTCAAATTGTTATGAAAACAGCAACCAAACCTCAGGTTTTTGTTTCACAACCAAATGTTACATATTTTCAATTTTCAAGTACAGTCTGAGACTGCTAGCTAGTTGTATGACAGGTGCTTGTAAGATCTCAGTGTAAAACTGCATTCACTCTCTTTTAAAGGTACACTACACATCTTCAATTTCATAACACTACCCTAGATAATATTCAAGCATTTCTGTGCAATTTACTGTCTGAAACACTGAAGGATTACTGATGAAGGAAGATTGAAAGTGATTTCTCTCAACCTTGTCATGAGAGATTATCATGAGAGACAACCATGAGAAACTTCACTGCACAACATTCAGAAACTCTGAAGAAGAGTTATATCAAACTTGAAATGGTAACTCTGCTGCCAGACCTGATGAGTTTCTCCAGTATTTTCTGTTACTATATCAAAATTGCAGCATTCGCAATATTTTTCTTTTATTACCTGATAAAAGTCTTAAGAGCTATCTAACTTCACAGCAATGTGATGTTCATGTACTATCTCACTGACCACTGCTTTTAACCTAATGGTCAATAGGACATGCAATGGGCATTTATTTGAAAGACACCAAACACACAATCAAATGGATAATGAGACTTTTATTCGGTAACACAAAAGATTAAGAACTGTAAATATAACAAAATTCATTGTAACGATGCTGTCACTTTGAAAAGGTTATTTTGTTCTGGATTTTTTTGAAGTGAGGCTGTAAAGGCAGAGATGCCGAACCGCAGATGACCTAAGTCAACAATTTATGAGGCATTTGGGTTTTTTTAAACAGTTGTAACAATGCAAGAGGGGTGGCCAATTCTCACAGGGAGAAAGTGGGGACTGCAAATGCTGGAGTTCAGAGTCAAGAGTGTGGTGCTGGAAAAGCACGGCAGGTCAAGCAGTATCTGAAGAGCAGGAGAATCGAGGTTCGGGCAAGAGCCTTTCTCCAGGAATTTGATTCCTGATGAAGGGTTCTTGTCCAAAATGTCGAATCTCCTGCTCCTCAGATGCTGCCTGACCTGCTGTGCTTTTCCAAAACCACACTCTCAACACAATTCTCACAGACCAGGCTTTCGAGATTTATTTTAGCTGGAGCAGTCAGAAGCTGTCTGGGGTCCCAGAAGGGTTGGAAGCTTCAGTGAATGATTCCTAGCTGCTACATACTCTGAAATCTCCCTTGATGTTGTTTCTTCCTGGATTAGAGAACTGTATGTAATCTGCATCCGAATTTACCTTTTGCCAAGGGGTGTGTTTATGCAATGTTACTATATTGAAACCGATAATTAGTAATAGCTACTATATCTATTATTTGGTTAGGTTTTTCAATAGTTAATCATTCTAAATTCCTTTTTTTTGCATTTTAACTATAGTGTTTAAATAAACTGTGTTCTGCTGAATGTTGAGTGGTTTGACCAGTCACATCACATCTGGAACATGCACTTCACATGAAGAAAAAGTTAGGGTTGAGGCTATCTGCTTAAAATATTTTGAGAGGGTCAAGTCTGGTCCATAATATCCTTTGCATTAAGCAGGGCTGCTTGCCCAATTACCAATAGAGAGTCAAACAATTAATAACATGCAAATCCAGCTCATTCATTCTGGAAGTGGGATTCAGTGATGTTATCACTGTCTCCCAGGCTCAATGATTTATTGCTGTGTTGCACTTTCTTAAATGGACAATCTTGGATACATTTTCGCCACACTGTGCCCAGCCTTGCCATCCTCAATGGATTGCACTCCCTCTTCACTCGCAATCTTAAGCATCTCCTTCCAATGGCTGTCAGGAGCTTCTCCTTCTGTCTGCCTCCCTTCCTTGACACCGAGTATTGTTGGTCTACAACTTCTGCATGACAATGGTCAGATTCAGTGATACATCAAGTGACATCCTACTCCCTTGTCTGCATCCCACTCACATGGACTAGCTTGTCATAGTGCACAATACATCCAAGTGCAAACAAAGATCACACTTCCACAATATGATTTTACATCAGCTGCCCGTGTGGCACTAATGCTGATCATGTATTCATTTTTTGGTGTAACTGCTCACTTCCACATATAAGAAACCTCAACTGGATACAAACACTTACTCTGACCAACTGGAATACATGATTATCCTGTTTGTTGTACCATGCCCGGGTTCTATTTTAACAGCTTCTCACCTTCTCTGTGACCACGATCCAGGTCCCCTTTATTAGTGGGTAAGCTTTCTGAAGCCATCTGCAGGAAACAGCTCTGCCCCCCTCCCTTTTTCTTACAGATCAAATGAGAACCTGCAGGGAGGTATCACTGAAACATATGGCTGGTCTTACTTGACATTCACACGTGACAGTGCAAATGAGCTCATCATTGGAACTGAGAGGAATCTGTAGCACTGGAGCATTCTGTTTAACAAGGAGGCTCCATTGGCCAGCCATAGCTAAAACATCGTCAGTTAGTGTCTTATTTTACCAAAAAATTGTTTCCCCTGCCTCTGAATTGCCTGAGCTTTCCTTGCACATCATTGGCACTTTTGGAATTTTAATTGTAATTGCATGGGCAAAAGCAAGATGTGAGAGATAGGAAATGGTGCTGTTTTGTTGTCTGGAACACCAACCTATTGACATAATACCTCCAAAGTGTCCAGAGAATCCTCCTTTTCCATGATCTTCTAGAATGTCTGCAACTCTGAGTTAGAGCCTCTGAGTTAAAGTGGTTCAAATGACTCAACCAGGCAGAGTAGGCCTGAAGGGCTGCATAGTCTACTCCTGCTCCTACTTTTTGTTCTGTTTTCTAAATTGCAAAGTTACTGCAAGTATTGTTATCTGAGACTGCAATGCATTCCATGGGTTAAGATGTAGGAATTACAGGAATGGAAGACACATTGAAGGACCACAATTAAGAATTCCATCTCCAGACATGATGTTGTGGGCTGTCAGGACCTACAGGGAGATTCTGTTTCCTGAGTATGAGGAGGAATCTCCTCCAGAAACAAGCAAACAGTCAAACGTGGCTTGAGGAGGTAAGCTGCAGATGTCTAGTCCCATGTTCCTGTATGCAGTTGTCAAAAGAGGTCAAGAGCCTTTATTAGCATAGGAAAGGCATGTTGCATTCATCTAAATTCTAATTGCAACTAACCTCAGGCACCTCACTCTGCCTTCCCAAACTTTCACACATGCCATACCTTATGCTTATATCTATCAATCTCATTTGACTCATCTCACAAACTCATCTGATCATCACTGACATTAACTTTTAAATTAATACAATGACATTAAATTTCTCAGAATAGCTCTCCACAAATATTTGCATCCATCCTCTCAAAACATTTCAGTTCTCACACTGAGAGTTTCCTTTTTCTCAATGGAAGAGAGAACTGGAGATGACCTTCCAGTCAACTGCATTTTGAATACCGGAGGCACTGGAGAATAATTGATAATCAACAAGCCTGGGCATTAACAATGAAGAGATGGATTCTCCAAATACCTAAAGACAGAATTAAACATCCCACAGTCTTGTAACACACAACATTCACTCATGTTAACTTCATGGTAGCAATGATTTGGAGATGCCGATGTTGGACTGGGGTGTACAAAGTTAAAAATCACACAACACCAGGTTATAGTCCAACAGGTTTAATTGGAAGCACACTAGCTTTTGGAGCGACGCTCCTTCATCAGGTGATTCATGGTAGTAAACATTGAAAACTGAAAATGTGTACAGTGATGACAATGAAGCATTTATGTCTTGTACCTCTTCCACAGGTACCTCAGCCTCACAGCAGGTGAATGCTGGAGGAAGATTTAATCTCCTCAGAGGAGGTCACTCACTCTGACAAAGCACAGTCACAATATGCACTGTCAACCAGTCCAGAGAGGAATAAATAGTTTAACAATACTTGGAAATGAATGTACTCATCATACTGGACCTCCATTTTGTGGTATATAAGACTTGTTAGATCTGTATGTTAATCAGAAGTTTTATTTATTTCTCCTTCTGGGACCTTGGTTATGCCACCTCACTTACACTGCCAAGAGTGGCAGTGATTGTCACATCATACTTCACACGTTACAAGTGAGTAGGAATAATTATTGAAGACTGAACAGCAGTGGAAATTCTCCATTAGTAGGCATGGTATACTTAAAGCCCTGCCCATTTGGATGTTGAAGACCATCAAATAGGAATGCTTTTGGAGCAGGAACATCATGTGACAGTTAATCAGCATGTTCAGAGACATTCTACATGATTTCAGAGAGTTTGGAGGAGACTAGCTGGCAGGACAGCCATGATGTTTTAGCTTTTAGTGTTGATATCTGATGCTCATCGTATGAGCGGCCACTTGCATGAAGATAATTGAAAGCATGTTAACAGTGGTCTACATGCTACGACCTTAATCTTTATGGAATTGAAAAATGCTCATCTTAGCCTTCAGGCCTCACTGAATAGTGAAGCAAAGAGTTCTCCATCTCTTGGCTTGCAAGGAAGGGCATGTGTGTCATAAAGTGGATGCTCTTCCCTCACCCTTTTGCCTTGAGCCCTGCCTCTGGATTGTCAGAGCCCCACCTGATGCTACCTGCCCTGATGACTAATAGTGCAGATGACATGGACATTGGCTGGGCCTTTCTCGCATCCAGATCAAGAAGATGTTGGCCAAGAACATCTGAGCAGTTAGCACAGGGATCTGAGGATTCTGTTTCAAGATCTGCTGAAATCACAGAGGTAATATATATAGGAGTGGTGAAAAAGGAAGATAAACAATTACTGATTTCACAAGGGTTTTCTCTTGGATGTTTACAATGTATTGAATGGTCACATGCAATGCAGCATCACAGTTATTTCATCATTCCTTTGATTCATTTTCTGCATTGTTACCTGCTGCCAGCAAACTGGTCTCTGCATTGTGTAGGACAAAAGCTAAAGATTCCTAATGGGTATCTGTGAAAGACATGGATTTCTGCCCATGGGGCTTCTTTGTGGTGGAAGCTGGCAGGTTCATATTGTTTGGAATTGCTGTGCCAGATGGCCGTACTAAAAACATTAACTGAAACAGTTGATGACTCCTATACTGATGGGACTTCAACCAGATCAGAAACTGAGCATGTGGCCTCATCAACTGCAAAAGTAATGTAACTGTTAGCCCTGACAGTGAGATTGATGACAGTGACAGCTGGGCCACATACTACAAGATTCTGAAAATTTCACCAGAAGATTTATAGTTGGAACCAAAGGCAAATGAATTGAGGAACTGAGGAATGAAACCAAGCAGTCAGTGCCACCCTGGAGTTTGGGAACTGAACATTGGTAGTTGTGCTGAAGCTGTCTCCCATCCATTAAACTGTAACGATGTAGAGATTCCGAGCTTCACCAAGACTACGTTAAACAGGACCCGTTCCAATTTAATAATAGCGACTTTGAGAGACACTGGCAATAAGATCCACCTGATGGACTTAAAGGAGATCTCCTACGGGAGTCAGCAATGACCTAACAAAAATGCCCAAGCGTCTTAAGATACCTGTGCCCAGTCATGTCCAGAAACGTTATCCTTTAGCGAAGCTATTTAAGGTCTGGCCTCCTGCAGCTGGAATTCTGTGTTTTATATCTTAGTAATGGGGAGGTGGTTAAGGAGAAAGTAGCTATTGTTATTGGTATTGTTAGAGTAGCCTGTTACACCAGCCCATGCTATGCCACAGAGAGAGTTTCCTGCTCCAGGCTACACCAGCCCATGCCATGCCTCAGTCAGAGGCCCACTCCATGCAGAAATGACAGTCCACTCCAGGCTTCACAGGCCAGCCAACCATCTCTGCAGTCAAGCTGCCTCTGAGGACACCACTGCCACTTTGGACCCCATCAAGTTGTCTCCTGCCGAAGAGCTCACTTTAGAAAATAGGTTTGGGGAAAAAAAGGGATAGAAGAAAACAGAAAACATAAAAATGCAGGCGAGGAGGATAAGCCCAGACACAGGAGCCTGAATGCTGCCTATTCCACTGCTGTCATCTTGCAAGTGCACTCTCTGTAACCCTATATACCAAAGCTATCTCATGTCCTCTTTTTGCCCTCCTGATTTCCCTCTTAAGTATTTTCCTATTGTCTTTATACTCTTCTAACGATTCGCCCTATCCCTGCTGTCTACACCTGACAAATCTTCCTTCTTATACTTGACCAAAGTCTCAATTTCCCTAGTCATCCAGTATTCCCTACACTGACCAGCCTTGCCCTCCACCTTTACAGAAATATATCTGTCTCTGGACCCTTGTTATCCATTTTTGAAGGCTTCCCATTTCTCAATCATGCCTTTACCTGTGAACATCCACCCCCAATCAACTTTTGAAAGTTCTTGCCTAATACCGTCAAAATTCCTCCAATTTAGAGCTTTAAATTTTAGATCTGGTTTATCCTTTTCCATCACTATTTTAAAATTAAAAGAATTATCTTCACTGGCCCCAAAGTGCTCCTCCACTGACACTTCAGTCATAGGCCCTGCCTTATTTCCCAAGAGTAGGTCAAGTTTTGCACCTTCTTTAGTAGGTACATCCACATATTGAATCAGAAAATGTTCTATTGCGCACACTTAACAAATTCCTCTCCATCTAAGCCCTAGGCATCTATGACAGTCCCAGTCTATGTTTGGAAAGCTAAACTCCTCTACCATAACCACCCAACTGAGATCTTCTTACAAATTTGTTTCTCAATTTCCTACTGACTACTGGGGGGTCTAGAATACAATCCCAATAAGGTGATTATCCCTTTCCTATTCCTCAGTTCTACCCAAACAAATTTCCTGGACATATTCCTAGGAATATCCTCCCAAAGTACAACCGTAATGTTATGTCTAATCAAAAACTATCCTTCCTATAGTACCTATGCCCTGAAACATTAAGCTGCCAGTCCTCTCCACCCTTGAGCCATATCTCTATAATTGCTATGATTTCCCAGTCCCAGGTACCAAATATGCCCTGAGTTCATCTGCCTTTTTTGTTAGGCCTCCTGTATTGAAATAAATGAAGATTAATTTATCAGTCCTATTTCGTTCACTGCCTTGTTCCCACTTTCCCTGTCTGTTTGACTTGCTCTTTTCCCAACAGTGCAGTCTCAGACTGATCTCTCTCCTCACTCTCTCCCTGGGTCTGCCTCTTCTACTCACTAGTTTAAATGCTTCCGAGTAGCTCTAGCAAATCTCCCTGCCAATATATTAGTCCCCTTCCAATTCAGGGTCAATCTGCCCTTCTTGTACAGGTCACTTCTGCCCCAGAAGAGATTCCAATGATCCAAAATGTAAATCCTTCTCCCTGCACCAACTCCTCAGCCACGCATTCATCTGCTCTATCCTCCTATTCCTACCCTCAATAGCTCCAGCATGTTGGCTCAGTGGTTAGTACTGCTGTCTCACAGCACCTGGGACCTGGGTTTGATTCCAGCCTCTGTCAGCTGTCTGTGCGGGTTTCCTCCCACCATCCAAAGAAGTGCAGTTTAGGTGAATTGTCCTTGCTAAATTGCCCATGGTGTTTAGGGATGTGTAGGCTAGGTGCATTAGTCAGGGGTAAATATCGGGGACGGGAAAGGTTGGTTACTCTTCAGAGAGTCGGTGGGGTGAAAGGGCTTGTTTCCACATTGTAGGGATTCTAATTCTAATCCAGAGGACCCTTGAGGACCTCCTTTTCAAATTCTTGTCTATCTTCCTATATTCTCTCCTCAGAATCTCAGCCTTTTCTCATCCTGTGTCATTAATTCCAATGTATACAATGACTTCCTACTGGTCCCTCTCCCCTTTGAGAACATTCTGCACCCTCTCCGAATGTCTTTGATCCTGGCAACAGAAAGGCAGCACAACATTCTAATGTTCACCGTCAGCCGCAGAAACATCTATCTGTGCCTTTTAGAACATAGAACATAGAAAAGTACAGCACAGAACAGGCCCTTTGGCCCACAATGTTGTGCCGAGATTTAATCCTAATGTAAAATATAGTAACTTAACCTATGCACCCCTCAACTCACTGCTATCCATGTGCATTTCCAGCAGTCACTTAAATGTCCCCAATGACTCTACTTCCACCACCACAACTGGCAACGCATTCCATGCATTCACAACTCTCTGCATAGAGCCCTTCGTGATCATTCTCCTGTACAATTATTTTTCTCTTCACAGCATTACAATCTCATTGAGAGGAATTATTATTTTAATTAGTTCTGGGATATGTGCACATTGGCAATGAAACATGGGACATTATATCAATAAAACTACTATGGTGTCACACCCAGATCTAAATCAATTGTTGCTTGCCTGGAAGATTCAGATACCCTCAGGGAAATGTAGAGCCACAATCATAACAGTTTTCTCCTGAAAAATAAATTTGATGAAGAAATAGAATCATAACAATCTAGACTGCTTGAAAAATTGAAGGCAAATAATGCTTTTATTGTTGTATTTAAACAGTTACAGAGGCATCTAAAGCAAAATCGGAAGCTATTTTGGTCTGTCAAGTCCATGCCACCTCTCCGCAAAGCAACCTAGTCAGAGTTGCCTGTTCGGGCCCTGGAGCACTGCAAGTTTGATTCTGTCAGTGTCCATCCAATTTCCTTTTGTATTTATTGATTGCTTCAACTTCCTTCATCCTTGGCCAGACAGTTCCAGTCATTACTAGGTAAATCATGGTTTTGTTAACTCATGTCTGACCAACTTAATCAAAATGTTTGGAGAGGGGAACAAGGTGTGTGGATAAGGGAAATGCTTTGGATGTTATGATTCTACTCAAGACGTTTGATAAGGTCCTGAAGGGAGGACTGGTAGGAAAAATAAGCCTTTGGGATCCAAAGAAATTTGGCAACTGGATCCACAATTGACTGGAAGCAGGTGGTGTTTTTCTGACTGAAAGCCTGTATCCAATGGAGTCCCACTAAATTCACAGATGATACAAACATTGGTGGGATGGTAAATTGTGAGAATAGCCTTAGATTACAGAAGGATATAGATGGATATAGATTAGTGGTAAGTAGAATTCAATTCAGAAAAATATGGAGGTCTTACACTTGGGCAAGGGAATACATGATGAACAGTAGGACCCTGGGAATCACCAAGAAGTGTATGTCCACAGGTCCCTTAAAGTAGCAGGACAGGTACATAAAACATAGAACTGTTCAACACAGGAACTGCCAAACACAACATCAAATTAAACTAATCCCTTCTGCCTACTTTTGGTCCATATCCCTCTATTTCTTTTATATCCATGTGCCTATCTAAAAGTACCTCAAACTTTTATCGTATCTGTGTCCTCCACCACCACCCCGACAGTGCATTCCATGTTCTTAAAATTCTCTGTGTAAAAAAATCTTATGCTGTGGTTCTGTTCGCTGAGCTGGAAGTTTTTGTTGCAAACGTTTCATCCCCTGTCTAGGTGACATCATCAGTGCTTGGGAGCCTCCTGTGAAGCGCTTCACAGGAGGCTCCCAAGCACTGAGGATGTCACCTAGACAGGAGACGAAACGTTTGCAACAAAAACTTCCAGCTCGGCGAACAGAACTACAGCAACGAGCACCCGAGCTACAAATCTTCTCACAAACTTTGAAAAAAAAACTTATCCCTCACATCTCCTTTGAACTTTCTCCCTCTTGCCTTAGTTTTATACATTTCAACTCTGGGAAAAAGATTCTGACCGTCAACTGTAACTATGGATCTCAAAATTTTACTGATTTCTGTCAAGTCTCTCTTCAACCTCTTCTGCATTAGAGAAATCAACCCATGTTTTTCTATCCTCTCCTTATAGTTCATACTCTCCAATCCAGACAGCATCCTGGTAAACCTCTTCTGCATGCTTGCCAAAACTACAGGGTATAGGTTTAAGGTGAGAAGGGAAAGATTTAAAAGGGACCAAACGGGAAACATTTCATGCAGAGGGTGGTGCGTGCATGGATTGAGCTGCAAAAGGAAGTGGTGGAGGCTGGTACAATTACAACATTTAAAAGACATCTGGATGGGTTTAGAGGGATATGGGCCCAATGTGGACAAATGGGGCTCGATTTATTTTAGGATATCTCATTGGCATTGATGAGTTGGACCGAAGGGTCTGTGCTGTACATCTGTATGACTGTATGACTTAATTTATTTCCTGCTGTATCTTCCAACAATCCTCCTTAGAATTCATAAGTCAACCAATCTTTGTATCATCCACAAACTTACCGCGTACACCAGCTACAATTTTCTCCAAATCATTTATATAGACCACGAGCAACAAAGGTCCTAAAAAGATCCCTGTGGAACACCACTAGTCACAACCCTCCATTCTGAAAAGCATCCTTCCACTGCTACCCTGGCTAAGCCAGTTCTGTATCCATCTTGCGAGCTCACCCCTGATACCTTGTGACTTAATCTTTTGGACAATCTGCCATGAGAGACTGTGTCATAGGCTTTACTGAAGTCCTTGCAAATAACAGCAACTTCTTTACCCTCGTCAATCATCTTCGTTACCTCCTTAAAAAACTCGATAAAGTTACTGAGGCATGACCTCCCCTGCACAAAACCATACTGTCTATCACTAATAGGCCTATTCGTTTCCAAATGCATATAGATCTTGTCCCTGAGAATCTTTTCCAATAATTTCCCTACCACCAATGTGAGGCTCACATGCATATAATTACCTCTCTCAATATTCTGGGATAGATCCCATCAGGACTCAGGGACTTATCTACCTTAATACTTTTTGAGATGGATAATACCTCTTCCTTTATAATTACAACTTGACTTAAAAACTTGACACTCCCTTCCCTGAGATCATCCTCCACCAATTCATTCTCTTTGGTGAATAGTGACACAAAATATTCATTTAGGACCTCACCCATCTCTCTTGGCTCCACACATAGATTCTTTCCTTTGCCCTTGAGTGGGCCAATCCTTTCCCTGGCTACCCTCTTGCTTTATATATAGGGATAAAAAGCTTTGGGATTCTCCTTAATCTTGTTTGCTAACGAATTTACATGACCCATTTCAGCCCTAGCAATTCCTTGTTATAAGTTCTTTCCTACTTTTCTTATATAGGTCAAAAGCTTCATCAGTTCCCATCCTCTTAGCCCTTACATATGCTTCCCTTTTCTTTTTGACCAACTCATAATAGCCTTGTCATCCAATGTTCACGTAACCTGCTATACATACCCTTCATTCTCACATGAATGTGCTGCTCCTGAATTCCTGTTAACTGCCTTTTGAAATATTCCCACTTGTCCAATGTAGATTTACACTCAAATATCCGCCTCCAATCAACATTGTCCAGTTCCTGTCTAATATATTTGTAATTTGCCTTCTCCCAATTCAAAACCTTCACCCGAGGACTGCTGTTATCCCTATCCATGAGTATTTTAAAACTCGTGGTATTAATTTCATTAATCTCCAGATTGCTCTCAATGCCATATGCAAGTGAATATAGAAATTCAGAAGAAAAGGCATATAACTGTGTGGCTGAAGACCAGGGTGGAGTAGGGATGGTCAGTGGGCTGGAGACCCAGGTGGAGTAGGGGTGGCCGGTGGGCTGGAGACCCAGGTGAAGTAAGGATGGCCAGTGGGCTGGAGGAGACAGCCAGTGGGCTGGAGACCTAAATGGAGCGGGGACTGCCAGCGGGCTGGAGACATAGAATACAGAACATAGAGACGTACAGCACAGAACAAGCCCTTCGGCCCACGATGTTGTGCCGAGGATTATTCCAAATCTAAGATAAAATAACATAACCTTCGCACCCCTCAATTCACTACTGTACATGTGCATGTCCAGCAGTCACTTAAGTGTCGCTACTGACTCTGCTTCAGCCCAGCTCTGCAACTTGTCTATATCACGCTGCAGCCTGCAATAGCCCTTGATACTTTCAACGGCACCTCCAATCTTTGTATAACCAGCAAATTTACTAACCCACCCCACAACTTCCTCGTCAAAGTGATTTATAAAAACTACAAAGAGCAGATGCCCAAGAACAGAGCCCTGCGGGACACCACTCACCACTGACTTCCAGGCAGAATACTTTCCATCTACAGCCACTCTCTGCCTTCTGTCAGCCAACTAGTTCTGAATCCTGACAGCCAAATCTCCCTGTGTCCCATACCTTCTGACTTTATGAATGAGCCTACCATGGGGAAACTTGTTAAATGCCTTGCTGAAGTCCAAATAAACCACATCCACTGCTCGACCTTCATCGACCTGTCTCATCACCTCCTCAAAGAACTCAATAAGATTTGTGAGGCTTGACTTGCCCCTCACAAAGCCATGCTGGCTGCCTTTAATCACGCTACATGTTTCCAAATAATCATAAATCCTATTCCTCAGAATTCTTTCCAATAACTTGCTGACCACAGATGTAAGACTGACTGGTGTGTAATTGCCAGGGATTTCCCTATTCCCCTTCTTGAAAAGAGGAACAACATTTGCCTCCCTCCAAACCTATGGTACAACTCCCATGGAGAGTGAGGAAGCAAAGATCTTCCCCAGTAGCTTAGTAACCTCCTTTCTCACTTCCTGGACCAACCTAGGATAAATCTGGTCTGGCCCTGGGAACTTATCAATCTTAATGTTTGCCAGCACATCAACTTCATCAATCTTGATCTGGTCAAGCCTGTTTCTTAACACCTGAAAGTTCTCATTCACAACAAGGACCCTTTCCCTTAGTGAAAACCGAAGCAAAAACTCATCCCGTGGGCGGCACGGTGGCACAGTGGTTAGCACTGCTGCCTCACAGCGCCTGAGAACCGGGTTCAATTCCTGCCTCAGGCGACTGACTGTGTGGAGTTTGCACGTTCTCCCCGTGTCTGCGTGGGTTTCCTCCCACAGTCCAAAGATGTGCAGGTCAGGTGAATTGGCCATTCTAAATTGCCCGTAGTGTTAGGTCGGGGTAAATGTAGGGGCATGGGTGGGTTGTGCTTCGGCGGGTCGGTGTGGACTTGTTGGGCCGAAGGGCCTGTTTCCACGCTGTAATATAATCTAATCTAATCTAATCTATCTGCTCAGACTCCATGCACAAGTTCCCTACGCTATTCCTGACCAGCCCTACCTTCTCCCTGATCATTCTCTTATTCCTCACATATGAGTAAAATGCCTTTGGGTTCTCCCTAATTCTTTCTGCCAAGCTCTCCGCAGTCCATTTCTGAGTTCCTTTCTAGTAAGCCTGCAATCCTCTAAAGTGGTTAGCACTGCTACCTCACAGCGCCAGAGACCCGGTTCAATTCCCGCCTCAGGCAACTGTCTGTGTGGAGTTTGCACATTATCCCCGTGTCTGCGTGAGTTTCCTCCAGATGCTCTGGTTTCTTCCCACAGTCCAAAAATGTGCAGGTTAGGTGAATTGGCCATGCTAAATTGTCCGTAGTGTTAGGTGAAGGGGTAAGTGTAGGGGAATGGGTCTGGGTGGGTTGCTCTTTGGAGGGTCGGTGTGGACTTATTGGGCCGAAGGGCCTGTTGCCACACTGTAAGTAATCTAATCAAGCTGTGCTAGATCCTTGTTTCCTCCACCTTATGTAGCTGCCTTCTTCCTTTTGATGTGAAGCTCCTCTGTTCTTGTCATCCAAGGCTCCTTAATCTTACCCCTTCTTGCCTGTCTCAGAGGAATAAATTTGTGCATCACTCACAACAACTGCCCCTTAAACAGTCTCCATATGTCTGTTGTGCCCTTTCTGTGGAACAATTGCTCCCAATCTGTACTTCCCAACTCCTGGCTGATAGCGTCATAATTTCCTTTTCCCCAATTAAATATCTTCCCTTGGTAACTGCTCCTTTCCCTCTTCAAGGGTAAATGTAAATTTATATGGTAAATGTGAGGCAGTTGTGGTCACTGTCACCAAAGTGTTTTCCCAGTGCAAGATCTAACACCTGTCCCGGCTCCTTGCAGAGCAACAAATCCAAAATGGCCTCTCCTCTCCTTTCCTGAAGAAGGGCTTATGCCCGAAACGTCGATTCTCCTGTTCCCTGGATGCTGCCTGACCTGCTGCGCTTTTCCAGCAACACATTTCCAGCTCTGATCTCCAGCATCTGCAGACCTCACTTTCTCCTCTCATTGGCCTATCTACATACTGAGTAAGGAAACCCTCCTGAACACACCTGACAAAAACGGCTCCATCCAAACCGTCTGTACTAAGGACGTTCCAGTCAATATTGGGAAAGTTGAAGTCACCCATAACAACAACCCTGCTACATCTGTATTTTTCCAAAATCTGCCGGCCTATGAGTTCTTAAATCTCCCTACTGCAATTAGGGGGTCTGTTGAAAACCCTCAATGAGGTGGCTGCTCCCTTGCTATTCCTAACTTCCACCCATCCTGACTCAGTCGACAAACCTTCCTCAACAACCTTCATTTCTGCAGCTGTGATGCAATCTCTGATTACCCATGCTACACCTCCTCCTCTTTTTCCACCCTCCCTGAGACCTGAGTGGAGTGGGATGATTGTTGGACTGGAGACCCAAGTGGAATGATATGGTTCTTGGACTGGAGACCCGAGTGGAGTGGGATGGTTGTTGGACTGGAGACCCGAGTGGAGTGGTATGGTTCTTGGACTGGAGACCTGAGTGGAGTGGTATGGTTCTTGGACTAGTGACCCGAGTGGAGTGGGATGGTTCTTGGACTAGTGACCCAAGTGGAGTGGTATGTTTCTTGGAATAGTGACCCGAGTGGAGTGGGATGGTTCTTGGACTAGTGACCTGAGTGGAGTGGGATGGTTGTTGGACTAGTGACCTGAGTGGAGTGGGATGGTTGTTGGGCTAGAGACCTGAGTGGAGCGGGATGATTGGTGGACTGGAGATCAGTGTTGGCAATCAGCAGCTTGTGAGCTCAGGCAGACCACATATGGAAGTCCCTGCACTGATCTATTGAAAGATTGTAATGCTGATATTCTTAACTTTATTCTAACTTTTCTAACTTATACCATGAACAACCATAAGTAGTGTAACTGATTTTTTTACTTTCTTTTTCTTTTATTCCTGCATTTTGTGTCTCAGATCTTTACCTTGGTATTTTGTTCAGTGACATTGGAAACACTTCACGCTCCTCCTGTACTTATGTACTTGAGTACATGTGACAATAAAGGATCCTCTATTCTACTTTATTCTATTCAAGAAGTAGAAAGCATGTAGAGGAGCAAATCTGCGAGGAAACAACAGAGAAATGACAACATTATGGAATAGTTATAATGGAGGACATCAACTAAACAAATATATACTGTTATATTGGTAGTATAAGGGGCAGTGAGGGACAATTGTTCCTAGATTGCATTAAGGAAAGTTTCATACAGCAGTAGGTTCTAGATTAGAGTGGTGCTGGAAAAGCACAGCAATTCAGGCAGCATCCAAGGAGCAGGATGCTGCCTGAACTGCTGTGCTTTTCCAGCACCACTTTAATCTAGAATTTGGTTTCCAGCATCTGCAATCCTTGTTTTTACCTATAGGTGTCTACTTCAACAAAAAAGGATACATTGTTTTTTTTGGTCCTTGAAAATGAGCTGGGTCAAGAAGACCATGTGTCAGTGGAGGAATATTTAAGAGACAGTGATCATTGTATTGTAAGACTCAGGATGAAAGTGGAAAATTATGTGTAACATTCCAGAGTGAGAAAAATTGATTTGCAGAGAGCTGACTTCAATGGGGCAAGAAAAGAGCTGGGCAGGATTGATTGGATTAAGAGGTTAGTGGGGAAAAGCAGTAACTGAACAGAACAGAAAGCATTTGAACAGTGCAACACATCAGATTTATGATTTAAATCAGAAGATGAAGAAAATTGGAAGAATTGCAAACAGTGAGGAGATAATGTGGAACACCAAAAGGTGATTGAAAAGTTGGATGGAAGGTTAAGTGGTAGATGCAAAGAAGAGTGCAGTGATGCACTTGAAAGGGAGAACATTGAAAGATAATATAAAATGGGGATAGAATAAGTAATGAGAAATGGTATAAGAAAAAAATAGAAGATTGCCACTAGGTAAAGATGCTTACTTGAAGAGCTTATATAGGAATGATGGGCTGAATGGCCTGTCTCTTTGTTATTACTGCTCTTTGATCCACACATCCTTCCTAAAGTATAGAGGAAGGACTGAATGTAGTGGCTCAGTTGAGCCCTAAGATTTAATACAGCTTCCCTACTTTTGTACTCAACAGGCAGGATTTTCTACATGGTCGCATTTCCCTAATCTTAATATACTGACCCATCTAGCCAAAATCATCAAACCAAATTAGGAGGTGATTTATTATATTACTGATTATAGGCTCTGACCATGTACAAATTGTTTGCTACCATTAGAATAAAAAATACAGAAAAGAAACAGAGACGGTCGAGGGAGAAAAGGGAGGAGTCTGAAATGGATCAGGTGAAGTGAGACCGAAGATTGCAAAGCATGGGGAAAGATGTTTAAGCTCGTGGCCACCCTTTCGACCTTAAGATTATGAGAGGAGCCAAAAGAGAAGTTAGTCAGGCTGAGGATGAGCTCGTCCAGGGTGGTTGATTGGGACAGTTCAGGCCTTTTACCTTGGTGGAGCAGCACTTACCTGTACTTCACTCAGTCTAGTCTCCTATATTCATAATCACAATGTGATCTCCTCTACATTGGAGAAATGAAGCACAGACTGGGTGTATGCTTTGCAGAACACCTTTGTCCTGTCTGCAAAAAAGGACCTGAGCTTCCAGTTGCTTACCACTTCAACACACCACTCTGTTCCCTGTTGTGGGCGGCACGGTGGCACAGTGGTTAGCACTGCTGCCTCACAGCGCCAGAGACCCGGGTTCAATTCCCGCCTCAGGCAACTGACTGTGTGGAGTTTGCACGTTCTCTCCGTGTCTGCATGGGTTTCCTCCGGGTGCTCCAGTTTCCTCCCACAGTCCAAAGATGTGCAGGTCAGGTGAATTGGCCATACTAAATTGCCTGTAGTGTTAGGGAAGGGGTAAATGTAAATGTAGGGGTTGGGGTATGGGTGGGTTGCGCTTCGGCGGGTCGGTATGGACTTGTTGGGCTGAAGGGCCTGTTTCCACACTGTAATGTAATCTAATCTAATCTAAAACATTGCTATCTCAGGCTTGCTGTAGTGCTCCAGCAAAGCTCAAAGCAAGCTGGAAGAACAACACCTCATCTTCTGCTTGGGAACCCTGTAACCTGTTATGACACGGAGGTAAATCCCTTGTTAATTAAACCAAACACCCAGAAAAGCTCACCTCAAAATCTGTGAAAATATGAGTGACACAGAACCCCCAAATTCAACTATTTAAAGAAAATAACATCAAATTATTTTTTAAATCTAAAAGTGAACGTTAAACAATGACTATTCACAGATCTAAGACCTGTTTCTTTTAACTGCATATTATCTGCCTCCAACTCCATAACAATATGCTATTCCAATAAGACACTTATTAAAATTACATCAATGTAATTTCAAAACCATACAGTTACTGTCGTCTTTGGTGTCTTCAGTTTTCCAGTTGCTGAATTCCCTGGATTATCTTCTTTCCTTTTATTCTGATCATGTTTCATATGATGAGGTACCTTTGATAGAGAGTGTTTCATAATTTCTTGGATCTATCTTGATGGCAGCTGTTCTCTCTGCAATTTTCAACATGTCTGTATTATTGTATCCCTAACATCAGATCATATTAATGGTTCAATGTTGGCAAAACAATAAATTCAAACTTGATTGGGTTTTAGTATCCTGCGGCATAATTTAAACTGGTTAAATTCAAATTGTTGTTAAAAAAGCAACCAAAACTCAGGTATCCATTTCACAGCCAAATGTTACATATTTTCAATTTCCAAGTGCATTCTGGGACTACCATCTAGTCATATACACAGGTGCTTATAAACTCTCAGTTCACAACAGCATTCATCCCTATTAAAGGTACAGTACATGCCTTCAACTTCATAATACCTCGCTGTTTAAGAAAAAATTGAACCATCATAATGAAAAGATGCCTTCTTGTTTTTCTTATTCTTAATCCTGTTACAATGAAATACATAGGTCATTAATCTAAGTTCATATTAATTTCTGCACACATATATATAAAACATTGGAATCTGTCCAATCTTATTTATACTTTTTCCTTTAAATCCACAATAACACATCTGTTATCATATTGTTATGGCCCCCAACATGTACAATTTGTAAATTAAAAGTCTGTAACATAGGACTCGAATGAAATAGTCTCATATTTTTGTCTTTAAATCTTTCCAAGAATGTAAGAGGATTGTGGTCACTGTATATAACTGTCTCCAACACATTGCTCGTGACATAAATATTAAAATGCTGTAAGGTCTGTATCAAACTCAATAATTCTTTTTTGACGGTAGAGTAGTTTCTCTGTGGGTGTTTCTTTGAAAAGTAGCCAATTGGCTGTTCAATTTCATCATCAACTTCCTGTAGCAGTACAGTTCCAACTCCTATATTGCTAGCAGAAACTGGTGTGGTGGTTAGTACTGCTTTTAGATTGTCAAATGCCTCCTGGCATTGTTCTGTCCATTGAAATTTTGTGTTCTTCATTCCAAAGGGTATCACTTTGAATTGATATAGCCCACTTGGGGTTAGAAATGCAGAAACGTCTTTCCTTTATCTGATAAAGGTACCTGCCAATAACCACACAGTAAGTCCAACTTTGTGATGAAAGTGGCTTGTCCAACTTTCTCTACACAGTCCTCCAAACTTGGTATTGGATAGGAGTCCAATTTGTTTAAAGCATTGACCTTCCGTTAGTCCACACCAAATTGTTGAGTCCTGTCAGGTTTGGGAACAAACACGATTGGCAAACTCCACTCACTCTGACTCAGTTTGATGATATTTTCACATCCACTTCCTTCTGGACCTGTGTTTCTTTGAAAGGATTAGCCTTGTAGTGGTGTTTTTTTTAATTGGAATAGTATTCCCTAATTCCACCTCATGCACAATAGTATTAGTCCTCCCCACCTTATTCCTTCATATGTCCTCATACTGCTGCAATACAATTTTCAACTGGATTCTTTGCTCCAAAGACAGATAGTTCACTAATCTATCCCAGTCCTCAAGGAGTTCCTCATTATTTAGTGTATTTTGAGGCACATCAAACTCCATAACATCTGTATTTGATTCCTCACTCTGCAGTAACTAACACCTGCTTCTCCAGTTCCCTGTCTCTATTATAATAAGGTTTCAACATATTCACATGACAGTTTTTTTTTTCTATCTGGCATCTTTACCAATCATTTAGCTGACTCAACTTTTTCTCAATTTGATAGGGACCACTAAGCTTTTCATTGAAATGATCTCTTACCACTGGTAACAATACTAATAAGTCATCCCTATGGGAAAAAGTCTGAATTCCAGAGTTTTTATCTGCCACTTGCTTCATTCTATGCTGTGCCCTTTTCAGATTCTGTTTAGCTAACTCATCTAACTGACTTAATCTCTCTCTCACCTCAGATACATAATCCAATGTGAGATCTCCGACTTCGATCCTGTCCATTTTTCTTTAATTAATTTCAAAGGCCCTCCTACTTCATGGCCAAGTATTAACTCAAAGGGAGTAAACTGAGATGATTCAATTGGGGCATCTCTAATGGCAAACAATATGAATGGGATACCTTTATCCAAATCATTCACGCAATCCTGACAATATGCTCTTAACATGGTCTTCAGAGTCTGCTGCCACCTTTCCAAAGCTCCCTGGGATTCAGAATGGTATGCGTTTGATTTAAAGTCCTGTTAAACTATCCATGACTTCCTTAAATAGCATAGCAGTAAAATTAGACCCTGAGTCTGACTGAATCTCTCTAGGTAGTCAATACCAAGTAAAGAAAGCTACTAACTCCTCCATCACCCTTTTTGCCTCAATACTCTTTAATGGAATGGCCTCCAGAAATCTGGTAGATGCATCCAATATGGTTAGCAAGTACTGGTTCCTGTTTTTAGTTTAAGGGAGGGGACCTACACAATTGAACATAACCCGCATGAAAGGCTCTTTGAATGCGGGGATTATTAACAAAGATGCTGGTTTTATTATTGCCTGTGGCTTACCTACATTTGGCACGCATGACATGTACAGCAAAATTTAATCACATCATTGTCCAGTCCAGGCCAATAGAAGTGCTTTTGTACCTTAGTTTGAGGCTTCCTCACACCTAGGTGACCTCCTACCCATGTGCTACCCATAACACTTCCTGTCTGTATGCTACCAGCAACACAACCTGGAGCACTTCCATTTCTCCTCTGCACTCACCTGCCATGGTCTCCATTTTAATCTTAGGATTCTATCTTTAAGATAATAACTCTCAGGAATACTTCTGATTCCTTTTCTGAGTACACATCTATTCCACAAATTACCACTTTCTTGGGTAACTTGTCAGAAAGAGTGCAAATGCGTTCATCTCTTTCTATTAGAAACTGATTAGATCCCTAAGAGAAAATGAGGACTGCAGACATATATATTTTATTGTCTCATCTTTCTGTTAAAAGTCCATTAGCCTTTCAGGACTAAACACTTCTGCCTGATCCTCTGCCTGTACAGATTTTTCATGCACCATTACATCAAAAGCTAACTGAACCTCAACTCCTTCATCTTGCTCTTTAGTTTATGCTTCGTGCTGTGACTTATAACAGTGGGATTTTGTTCCTGCATAATCTGGGAAAATTCCAGCGTATTTTTCTTTTAACTCGTCAATTCCCTGGTACTTTTGGCTTCTCCACCATAAGGGGTGTCACTCCCACCTTGGATCCTGCTGAATCATTCCTAAGAGCAAACTGGATTCCTGGAACTGACACTCTGTCAATCTCTCCCACTGTTACTTCCCCAGTCTTGATTTGGCTCTCTAACTAAATCTTACTCATGGGAATGCTAAATTTCTGTCCATTTATTCCACAAATTACCACTCTCTTGGGTAACATGTCAGAAAGCGTGCAAGTACGTTCATCTCTTTCTATTAGAGATTGATTAGATCCCAAGGAGAAAATGAGGACTGCAGATGCTGGAGATCAGCTTATGCCCAAAATGTCGATTCTCCTGCTCCTCGGATGCTGCCTGACTTGCTGTGCTGTTCCAGCACCACGCTCTCGACACTAATTAGATCCCGTATCTCTCAAAATTGTAACTTCTTTCCCTTCTTTTTCTGTTCTGCCTGGGTAAACTTTACTCACAGAGATGAAGATGGAGATTGGGCACTAATTCAATACCCAGCCCCCGCCTAGGCTGTACACAGGTGCTTGTAATCTCTCAGTTCAGAACAGCATTCAGTTTCTCTTAAAGGTACAGTAAATGCCTTCACCTTCATAACAAACTTTCTGGTCTCAATATCAAGTGCAACAATTTTATGGCTTGAGCACCTTTTTCCATGCTTTCCCACACACCTAGACATCAGACTTTGGCATCATAAGGGCTGCTACCACACAGTACCCATTGACAATCATGAATAGTCCCCAAACTGACCTTTAACTATTCCTTTGTTCAACTGTTTTTCTCTCTCTTTGGGCTTTATTTCCACCTATTCTCTCTCCTTCCTCCTCACCCCATCTTCTGTATTAAAAACCATCCTTTTCCTAGCTACGATCAGTTCTGAAGAAGGATTTCTATCCACAGATGCTGCCAGATTTGCTGAGATTTTCCAGTGATTTCTGTTTTTGTTTCAGACATCAGTCAGGCATTTTCATGCTCCTCAGACAATAACAGGAACCAAGCCAAACCAACCAATCAGTTTAGGTTAATTCTGTTTTCCATTTGTCCCTAGTATTCTTATTTGAAATGAAATACGATTAAATATGACAGTCACAGGTGAGGTGCCAGAAGACTGGAGGTTGGCTAACGTGGTGCCACTGTTTAAGACGGGTGATAAAGACAAGCCAGGGAACTATAGACAGTGAGCCTGACATTCGTGGTGGGCAAGTTGTTGGAGGAAATCCTGAGGGACAGGATGTACATGTATCTGGAAAGGCAAGGACTGATTAGGAATAGTCAACATGGCTTTGTGCGTAGGAAATCATGTCTCACAAACTTGACTGAGTGTTTTGAAGAAGTAACAAAGGGGATTGATGAGGGCAGAGCAGGTGCCCTCCATATGTGATCTATATGGACTTCAGTGAGGCACTCGACAAGCTTCCACATGGGAGACAGGCTAGCAAGGTTAGATCTCACGGAATCAAGGGAGAACTAGCCATTTGGATACAGAACTGGCTCAAACTGGTGGTGGTAGAGGGTTGTTTTTCAGACTGGAGGCCTGTGACCAGTGGAGTGCCACAAGGATCGGTGCTGGGTCCTCTACATTTTGTCATTTACATAAATGATTTGGACGCGAGCATAAGAGGTACAATTAGTAAGTTTGCAGATGACACCAAAATTGGAGGTGTAGTGGACAACAGGATCTTAACCAGGTTACAACAGGGTCTTAACCAGATGGGCCAATGGGCTGAGAAGTGGCAGATGGAGTTTAATTCAGATAAATGNNNNTGTGTTGCTGAACAAAGAGACCTTGGAGTGCATGTTCATAGCTCCTTGAAAGTGGAGTCGCAGGTAGATAGGATAGTGAAGAAGGCGTTTGGTACGCTTCCCTTTATTGGTCAGAGTATTGAGTACAGGAGCTGGGACGTCATGTTGCGGCTAAACAGGACATTGGTTAGGCGACTGTTGGAATATTGCTTGCAATTCTGGTCTCCTTACTATCAGAATGATATTGTGAAACTTGAAAGGGTTCAGAAAAGATTTACAAGGATGTTGCCAGGTTTGAAGGCTTTGAGCTATGGGGAGAGGCTGAATAGGCTGGGGCTGTTTTCCCTGGAGTGTCGGAGGCTGAGGGCTGACCTTATAAAGGTTTACAAAATTATGAGGGGCATGGATTGGATAAATAGACAAAGTCTTTTCCCTGTGGTGGGCGAGTCCAGAACTAGAGGGCATAGGTTTAGGGTGAGAGGGGAAAGATATAAAAGAGACCTAAGGGGCAACTTTTTCACGCAGAGGGTGGTACGTGTATTGAATGAGCTGCCAGAGGAAGTAGTGGAGGCTGTACAATTGATCATTTAAAAGGCATTTGGATGGGTACATGAATAGGAAGGTTTGGAGAGATATGGACCGAGTGCTGGCAGGTGGGACTAGATCGGGTTGGGATACCTGGTCGGCATGGACGGGTTGGACCGAAGAGTCTGTTTCTATGCTGTACATCTCTATGACTCTAAATCAAAGTATTTAGATTTTTGCATATTAGTGACTAAAACATAAGCAAGAGAATTGTGTTACATTTGGGCCTTGCTGCCGATGTGTGAAAGTGCAGCAGATTAACTAGAACTGTTTGGAAATGATAGGTATAAATTATATCATATTGCTTCTTGTCCTTCACAATTGTTCTATTACACCCAGGTCCCCATGAGGAAAGTTGATGAAGTTTCATCAAACTAATCTTTCGCAAAACGATCCATTCAGCACCCTCAGCTATTTCTAGATGTTTAGAACGTTACATATTGACAGTGAATGGCAGAATCGTACGGAACTGCCTTTATGAATGTATGAACTGAATCTCACGGCATCAACTCCCTATCCGTCCTATGTGGTGAAGCCGGCAGAGAAGTTTGAACCTGTGGTACAGGCAGCGAGCCGCCCTTTTCTCGGTGCTCCCCCTGGTGTTCTGCAGATGGCTTAGGAGATGCATTCATTTACTGGTTCTTTCTGGAAAACTGCAGCAGTTTACTCCAGCATCCAAGCTCATCAGCTCTCGTCCCTAATCTTTCCAGTTCGGTGAGGATTTTGCTCGCTGTGCCACAAGCACACGCACACACATATGTAGAAAAATATGTACACAAACTAAGAACGTGCTAATGAATGTAACTATCAGTCTCCCATCACCGTCCTATTGTTGTTAAGACTGATTGCAGGATCTCCGAGCTGAACAGCGCTTCGACCTGAGCTGGAGATATTGCACGGGGAAGGAGATTGCAGTTTACGAGAGGAAATGTTTCGTTTGCGGTTAGAAGTTGACGAAAGGGTATCTAGTGAAAGGTTAGGAAGTCCAACACCGAATCTTAACATATTTGTCTGCAGCTGGTAGGATCTTTCCTCTGATTCCTGATTCTGGGCAATGAACCACAATTCAAGGTGACAAGAACTAACTGGAGACTGAAGCCGTGCCAGGTGGTGAGGTATGTGCAGATTTTATTTTTTAATTATCTTTCAACAAATCAATTCGATTTTTCAGTGATATTTTGATAATGTTTAGCAATCGGAATTTAGCTCCTTACCGAGGAGTTTATTTTTGTAAATCAAGTTGCATTTGACGTTATTGATGTCTGGAATATCCTTGATCCCCAGTTAGCACTCCAGGCACCCCCACCCCTACCCCACCCAACACACATTATATTTTTGACATACAGTTGATTCTTAGAAAAATCTGCTGATGTACGGGAATTGATTGAGAAAATTCCACCTGAGCTCTGATCTGAATTTGCATTGTGACCTTGACTGAGAGCTGTCAGGAGAAATAAAAATTCTTCGGGACTGAGCTTTGAGGGGTACGGGCGGCTGATTCAGAATGCATCAGGGAACAACTTCATCTTTGCTTACCTTCATAAAGAAAAGCCTACTTACCTATTACATGAACACTGTTCCTGTGCTTTTAATTTGAGCCGCAAGCTAAGGACGGCAAAGGACGAGAGTGCCTCGTTTCAGTGGATATTTACTGATGGAATCTTTTTTGGAGTGGGGTTCTGTGAATGAGCGACAGGTCGCGCTGAATGAAAAAAATATATACATCGGATCAAGTGCAAGTACAGTACTTCGTTTTAAATGATCATTACAGCTATTAAGGGACACATGACAGATTCACCATCCACCACCTGCACCCAGTTGAAATTCAAAGGATAACGCAGACGAACGCGGAACCAGAGAAAAATTCAAAAGAAATGTGAATATCAATTAGGAAAAGATGCAGGGAAAAAGGATATTTATTCAGAATATTCATTAATATACACTGACCTTGGAAGAGCAGTATTTCGTTAAGTGCAGCATCATATCCCTGTCAATTCAACTCGTTTGAAGACTGAAGGATGGGTTGTTGGAGTTTAGTCAGTCCTCTCTTGGAGCTCTTGAACAATGACACTGAGGTCATTGGCAGCTTGGATTCCACTGTCTGAAGAGGCGCGTTTAAAAAATATGCAGTCGGCAGTGTGATGAAGGAGCTTTGCGTGAACTCTGTTGTACTTGTCAAATGAAATATATTCAGACGGAAAAGAATAATTCGGAACACCAGATGTCATTTTGGAAGTGAATTGAATTGACCTGGTAATGGGGGTTCCTTCAAGGTAACGTTTTCCAGAGCATTTTTTTTTAAATTTGGCTTGTAAAGCTATTTAAGTTGGGTTGTAAAGCCCTCCAAATAACTTCATGTGTGAAAATGTTGCCTCCAAGTTTTGGAAATTTTGGCGTTATTCTTGGCGAAGCTATGAGAAGCAAGTCCACAGATAAAAATCTTGTCTCTAATATTTCTCACGATTATCTCCCTAACAATTGTTTTATTCTTTCATGACCACTGTAAACGTTTAAAATGTGTTGATTGTTGTATTTATTTTAATGATATTTTCCAAACTAGAATAATGTACTTTATGTAACGAGGAAGGTAAATTAACTTCATTTTTGTATAATACTTAACATTATAGTGATAATTAATCAACAATTACCAGATGTCAGTGTATTGAGTATAGGAGTTGGGAGGTCATGTTGTGCTTGCACAGGATATTGCTTAGGCCACTATTGGAATACTGCAAGCAATTCTGGTCTCATTCCTATCGGAAGAATGCTGCAAAACTTGAAAGGGTACAGGAAAGATTTACAAGGGTGTTGTCAGGGTTGGAGGGTTCGAGCTATAGGGAGAGGCTGAATAGGCTGGACCTGTTTTCCCTGGAGCATTGGAGACTAAGAGGTGACCTTATAGAGGTTTATAAAATCATGAGGGTCATGGATAGGGTAAATAGAGAAAGTCTTTTCCCTAGGGTGGGGAGTCCATAACTAGAGGGCGTAGGTTTAGGGTGAAGGGAAAAGATTTAAAAGGCTCCTAAGGGGTAACTCTTTTACACAGAGGGTGGTATGTGTATGGAATGAGCTACCAGAGGAAGTGGTGGAGGCTGATACAATTGCAACATTTAAAAGGCATCTGGATGGGTATATGATTAGGAAGGGTTTAGAGGGATATGGGCCAAGTGCTGGCAAATGGGACGAGATTATGTTAGGATATCTGGTTGGCATGGACGGGTTGGACCGAAGGGTCTGTTTCCATGCTGTACATCTCTATGACTATGACTCTAAGTCATCACCCTAGACTTCTTAACAAATGGATGGAATGTTTTTTTTAAAAATCCAATTATTTGTTCCATTATTCTGGATGTTCCTGGCATTGAAGTAGACACACTTCAAACCACCTTCCTGCCTGCCAGCACTCTCCTGCGACCTTGAAACCTTATTCATGACCTCACTACTCTCAACCTCCTGTACCCTGGAGCTACAATTCTGGTTCCCATCCCCCTGCTGAATTAGTTTCAAGAAGAAAGGAAGAAAGTTATGCATGGAGTCAGAGAAAATGGGTAGGATTTTTAATGAGTACTTTGCGTCAGTATTCACCAAGGAGAAGGACATGATGGATGTTGAGACTCGGGATCGATGTCTGATTACTCTAGGTCAAGTTGGTATAAGGTGGAAGAAAGTGTTGGGTATTCTAAATGGCATTAAGGTGGACAAGTCCCCAGGTCCAGATGGGATCTGTCCCAGGTTACTGAGGGAAGCAAGAGAGAAAGTAGCTGGGGCCTTAATAGACATCTTTGAAGCATCTTTGAACATGGGTTCAAAGATGCTAATGTTGTCCCCTTGTTTAAGAAGGGTAGCAGGGATAATCCAGGTAATTACAGACCAGTGAGCCTGATGTCAGTAGTAGGGAAGCTGCTGGAGAAGATACTAAGGGATAGGATCTATTTACATTTGGAAGAAAATAGACTTATCATTGATAGGCAACATGGTTTTGTGCAGGGAAGATCATGTCTTACCAACATAATAGAATTTTTATGGGAAGTGACAAAGTTGATTGATGAAGGAAGGGCTGTAGATGCCATATACATATACATGGACTTCAGTAAGGCATTTGATAAGGTTCTCCATGGTAGGCTGATAGAGAAAGTGAAGTTGCATGAGATTCAGGGTGTACTAACTAGATGGATAAAGATCTGGATGGCCAGCAGGAGACAGAGGGTATAGTGGAAGGAAGCTTCTTAAAATGGAGAACTGTGACCAGTAGTGTTCCACAGGGCTGGTGTTGGGACCACTGTTGTTTGTGTTATACATAAATGATCTGGAGGAAGGTATAGATGGTCTGATTTGTAAGTTTGCAGATGGCACTAAGATTAGTGGAGTAGTAGATAGTAAAGGGGACTGTCAGAGAATACAGCAGAAATGGATAGATTGGAGAGTTGGGCAGAGAAATGACAGATGGAGTTCAATCTGGACAAATGCAAGATGATGCATTTTGGGAGATCCTAATTCAAGAGTGAACTATACGGTAAATGGAAAAGCCCTGGGGAAAATTGATGGACAGAGAGATTTGGGTGTTCAGGTCCATTTTATCCTGAAGTGGCAACGCAGATCAATATACGGCATGCTTTCCTTCATTAGACAGGGTATTGAGTATAAGAGTTGGCAGGTCATGTTACAGTTGTACAGGACTTTGGTTTGGCCACATTTGGAATACTGCATATATTTCTGGTCGTCTCATTACCAAAAGGATGTGGATGCTTTGGAGAGGGTGCAGAGGAAATTCACTAAGATGTTGCCTGGTATGGAGGGTGCTAGCTATGAAGAGAGGTTGAGTAGATTTCTTCCTCCAAGTCATTAACATACATTGCAAACTGATGTGGTCCCATCACTGATCCCTGTGGAACCCCACTGGTCATAGTATGCCAATCTGAAAAAGAACCCCTAATTGCCACTCACTGTTTCTCATCCATTAGCAAAGTCTCCATCTATGCTAATAAGCTCTAACACCGAAGGCTCTTATCTCATGACTTAACCTTTCTTGAGGTATCTTGTCAAATGCCTTCTGGATGTCCAAATGCAACACATTTACTGGTTTCTCTCTGTCACTCTTGTTGAGACTTTCTTAAAAAATTCTGAACAAATTAGACACAATTTCATTTTCATTAGGTCATGCTGACTCTGCTTGATTAGATTATGATTTTCTAAATGTTCTGCGATTAGTTCCTTAATAATTGATTCCAATACATTTCCAACAATAGATGTTAGACTAACCCTAACCCTACTATTACGTGCTTTTTCCCACACTCCTTTTTTTTTAATAGGGATGTTATATTAACAGTTTTTCAATCCTGTGGTACTTTCCCAGAATCTAACAATTTTTGGAAAATGACAAACAATGCATCCACTGTCTCTGTACCTTCCTTTTTTTAGGATCCTAGGATACAAGCCATCAGGGACAGGGGCCTTATTTGCCTTTAACCTCATTAGTTTGTCTAATACCACATCCCTAGTAATGATGGTAGTATTTAATTTTTCATCCATATTCTTTTGCATTAATGAGATATTCAAAATATATTTTACCATAAAGAATGATGCAAATATTTGTTTTACTCCTCTGTCATTTCCTTGTTCCCCAAAGCGTTTCCCCAGATTCATTTTCTAATGTCAAAAAATGACATCTTCCATGCCTGAAAATTGACTTTGGTTATCCTGCTAGCACCTCCAAATTTCACCTCTATCCATTGTTGGTAGGAAAACCAATTAGAAGAGTTGCCTTGTCTTCTGAGCAAAGCAAACTTAATTTTAATGCTTCTTGTGAGCACAATTTATTTAGAGTAGAGTATGCCTTCCTAAATACATTGAAAAAAAATTGTCACATGCATGGGTGAGTTGACAAAAGCCATGAAACTAGATATGAGTGTTGTTGATTGAAATTTGAAAATAAGGCTTGGAATTATTCCTTTAAGAGTGATAGAGTTGATGGCTATCCTTCTCTGCTGTTACACTGTGTCTGTGTAAATTGCTTATGCAACAGTGAAGTCAATGGTCCAAACACTCATTGAGGAAATGAGGAGCATTTTGTATTGAGATTTAATTCTTCAACCAGTTGCTCAGAGATTTTTCCCAAGATATTTGGTTAAAAAAATGTGCAGAATATAATCAGAACTAAAACAAATTAATTAAAAGTGTTTGAGATATATTCACAATGGTAGCAGTAATAAGTGAATTTGGCACCCATCTTGAATCACTATAACTTATGAAATTTAAATAAAAACTTTTACTATGATTTCTAACATGAAATATTACATAAATCATGTGTAAGTGCTGTTTAATTAATGTCATCATATGAAATATGGTGTGCACACTCACAAAATAAGAATTCTACAAATTACAATTGCTGTCCTTAAAACAAAGCCACAATGGAAAGATTATATTGAGTAGTATGGGATGACTTTGCTATAATTTGCAGGAATTATGTTCACCGTGTTATTGATTGAGAGTAGCAAGTATGTACAATGGGACCTTGATCCGATGGCCAGTGGGCTAAGGAATGGCTGATGGTGTTTAATTTAAACAAATGTAAAGTGTAGCATTACGATAAGGCAAACCAGGGCAGGACTTATGCATTAAATGGGAGGGCCTGGAGAATGCTGCAGAACAAATATGCAACTACAAATTTCCTTGAAAGTGGAGTTACAAGTAGACAGGATGGTGAAGAAGGCATTTGGCACTATTGCCTTTATTGGTCAGAACATTGAGTATAGAGTTGGAATGTCATGTTGCAGCTGTGCAGAAAATTAGTGAGACCGCTTTTACAATATTGCAAAGATTTCTGGCTGCCCTTCTATAGGAAGGAGGTTGTTAAATTTTGAGAGGGTGCAGAAAAGATTTACAATGATGTTGCCGGGACATCTAGAGTTGACATACAGGGAGAGGCTGAATAGGCTGGGGCATTTTTCCCTGTAGCTTCGGAAGCTAAAGGGTGACCTAGTAGAGATTCATAAAATCATTAGGGGCATAGATAAGGTGAATAACCATTGTCTTTTCCCTAGGGTGGGGGAGTCCAAAACTACAGAGCATAGGTTTTAGGTGAGAGGGCTATGATTTAAAAAGGATCTGAAGGATAACGTTTTCACAGAGAGGATGGTGCATGTATGGAATGAGCTCCCAGAGAAAGTGGTGGAGACTGGAACAACTATAGCATTTAAAAGGCATCTGGATGGGTATATGAATAGGAAGATATGGGCCAAATGCTGGGAAATGAGACAAGAGCAGATTGGGATTTCTAGTTAGGGCGGATGAGTTGGACTAAGGGGTCAGTTTCCACGCTGGATGACTCAATGTAGCTAAGAGAATGAGAGAATGTAGTAAGAACAAGCTGAATTTGCTTGCAGGTAACATAGAAGTTATACTTTTATATTTTACAATATCACTAAGTAAGCAAGCATTATGTTTCAAGACTGATTTGGAATAAAATTCATGCTGTTCATCTCGTTACAATGGAGTAGATTTCCTTTTTCAGATAGCTATTAGGGCAGCATCATAGGAGCAGTGCTCTGAATGCTTGTACTTCCAAATAAACTTATTGGAATATAACCTGGTGTTGTGTGATTTTTAACTTTATAGTTTAAGTAAGCATCCCTATTTTGATATCCATTTCCTTTGAAATAAAGATGAACATGATATTTGTATTATTTATTACTGACCAAACTTGGTTGCAAGCTTTTTGTGTTTCATGATCTGAGACCTCCAAAGTTCTTCTTGCTGCAGTTTTCTGCAATCTTTCTCCATTTATATAATAGTCAGCTCTCCTGTTCATCCTGAAGTGCATAACCTCACATTTTCTGACATTATACTCCATCTGTCTAGTTTTTGCCTATTCAATTAAGTTATATATTTCCCTATGCAGACCATTGTGTTATCCTCACTGTTTGCCTTCTCACCTGTGTCTGTGTCATTCACAAACTTGGTGATTGGTACATTCATCTCATTCAACCAAATCATTAACATATAGTGTAATTAATTGTAGTGCCCTGTGACGTTACACTAATTACATGTTTCAGACCTATCCCAACTCTCTGTCTCCTATTAGTTAGCTAATCTCTGTTCATGCTAATATTCTACCCCAAACACCATGGATTCTTATCTTACTAAGCATCCTTATTAGATTAGATTACTTACAGTGTGGAAACAGGCCCTTCGGCCCAACAAGTCCACACCGACCCGCCACCCATTCCCCTAAATTTACCCATTCACCTAACACTATTGACAATTTAGCATGGCCAATTCACCTAACCTGCACAATTTTTGGACAGTGGGAGGAAACCGGAGCACCTAGAGGAAACCCACGCAGACACGGGGAGTATGTGCAAACTCCACACAGTCAGTCACCTGAGGCGGGAATTGAACCCAGGTCTCTGGCGCTCTGAGACAGCAGTGCTAAACATTGTGCCACCGTGCCGCCCACCTTTGGTACACCTTTGAAAATCCAAATACAAGAATGGTCACTGGACCCTGCTTTCTCTCCGGAGATATTGCCAGACCTACTGAGTTTATGCAGCAATTTCTGATTTTATTTCAGATTTCTAACATCTGCAGATCTTTATTTTCTTTCTTAGTGTATTACATCTACTGATATCCCTTTATCTATCCTGCTTATTAACTCCTGGAAAAACTCACAAATTTGTCGAGCATGATTTCCATTTCAGGAAGCCATCTGCTTAATTATAAAATGTGTTTCTAAATGTTCTGCTTTAACATCCTTTATAATAGACTTTATAATAAAAAATAATATTCCCCTAACAGATTGACCTCTCTCAACCTTTTTGAATCAGTACAGTACTTTGGCAATTTTCCAATCCTCTGGGCCTTATCCCAAATTTAAGGATTCTTGGAAAATTAATATCAGTGCATCCACTGTCTCTGTAGTTAATTCCTTTAAAATTTTATGATGTAACCCATCTGGTCCAGGGGATCTATTGAACTATTGTTCCATTAGCTTCCTGAGTAATTTTCTCCAGTGATAGTTATTGTGTCTAGTTCCTTCCCCCTTTAACCCCTTAATCATTTAGTACTTTTGAAATGCTGTACATATCCTATATTGTGAAGGCTGATGCAAAGCATTTGTTCAACTCTTCTGACATTTCCTGACTCCCTATTGTTATTTCCCCAGTCTTGTTTTCTAAGGGACTAATGTTCACTGGGACTATGACTTTTATATATTTAAAGAAATTCTTAATATCTCGCTTTATGTTTTGTACTTTTCCCTCTGTTTATTTTCTTTCTTTTTATTCACCTTGCTGCTTACTTTTAAAATATAGAAATAATACAGCCCTTCAAATATGCTCCACAATTCAAAAAGCTCACTACTGATCCCCTATCTCAATTATATATTCTTGTTTTCTCCCCATATCTCTCAAAATCTAAAAAAACTAACTGTTTCTCAAAAATATTCAATGATTTGGCCTTCACCGTCTTCTGCAGCAGACAATTCCATGGTTTCACTATGCTTTGAGTGAAGAAATGCTTATTCCTCTCAGTCCTAAGAAGTTGACCCCAAACCTTGAGACTGTGTGTAGATTCCCAAATCAGGGTAAACACCCTCCCAATATCTAGTTTTCATATGTTTCAATCAGACCCCCTGTCCTCCTTTAAAACTCTTGTGGATAACACCCCATCAAACCAACCTCTCCTTATATATCAGTTCCCACCATGCCCAGGAAAAACCTAATGTATTTCAACGGCACTCTCTCTGTGACAAGTATACCCTTCCTTAGGTAGAAAAATGAAAACTGTACAAAATAACCCATATGCAGTCTCACCAAGACTCTGTATATAGCTACAATAAGATATCGTTACATCTGAACTCATATCCTCTTGCAATGAAGGTCATTATACAAATTCTCCACTGGTTGAAGCATATTTGGCACATAGGAAGATGATTGTGGTTATTGGAGGTGAGTCATCTTAGCTCCAGGACATCTCTGTAGGAACTGCAAAGGGTGAGAATAGAATAGAATAAAATAGAATCCCTGCAGTGTAGAGACAGGCCATTCAGCCCAAGAAGTCCACACCAACTCTCCAAAGAGCATCCCACCCAGACTCACCTCCCCCCATTCCCCCATCCCTGTAACCCTGCAATTCCCATAGCTAATCCACCTGACCCAATCCACCTAACCCACACATCTCTGGACACTGTGGGCAATTTAGAATGACAAATCCACCTAATTTGTGCATCCAAAGCTGTACAGGGAGGAAACTGGATTACCCAGAAGAAACCCACACGGGCACGGGGAGAATGTACAAACTCCACACAGACAGTCACTCGAGGCCGAATTGAAACCGGGTCCCTGGCACTGTGAGGCAGCAATGCTAACCATGAAGCCACTGTGCCACCCCTGGTAGTGTCTTAGGCCCAGCCATCCTCAATTGCTTCATCAATGACCTTCCCTCTATTGTAACGTCCGAAGTGAGGATGTTTGCCAATGATTACATAATGTTCAGCTCCATTCCCAACTCATCAGATACTAAAGCAGTCCATGTTCAAATGCAACAAGATCTCGTGGGCGGCACGGTGGCAGGTGGGCGGCACGGTGGCAGGTGGGCGGCACGGTGGCAGGTGGGCGGCACGGTGGCACAGTGGTTAGCACTGCTGCCTCACAGCGCCAGAGACCAGGGTTCATTTCCCGACTTAGGCGACTGACTGTGTGGAGTTTGCACGTTCTCCCCGTGTCTGCGTGGGTTTCCTCCGGGGGCTCCGGTTTCCTCCCACAGTCCAAAGATGTGCAAGTCAGGTGAATTGGCCATGCTAAATTGCCCGTAGTGTTAGGTAAAGGGGTAAATGTAGGGGTATGGGTGGGTTACGCTTCGGCGGGTCGGTGTGGACTTGTTGGGCCGAAGGGCCTGTTTCCACACTGTAAGTAATCTAATCTAATCTAATCTAATCTCAACAACATCCAGGCCAGGGCTGACAGGTGGAAAGGAACATTCATATCAGGCAAAGACCATCTCCAATAAGAGACAATATAACTACTGTGGCTTGACTTTAAATGGTGTTACTGAATCCACAGCTATCAACATACCATTGACCAGAAACTCAGCTGGACCCACTATATAAATACAGTGGCTACAAGAGCAGGTTAAAAGCTAGGAATATTGTGAGAGTGACTCAGTTCCTGACTCGCCAAAAGCCTATCCATTATACAAAGGCACAAGTCAGGAGTGTGATGGAATAATCCCTCAGTTGCCTCCATGAGTGTGGTTCCAATAATACTCAAGAAACTTGACACCATCCAGGACAAAACCACTTGACTGGCATCATGTTCACAAGTATCTGTGCCCACCACCACCGATGCTCAATAGCAGTATTATCTGCAAGATGCACTGCAGAAATTCACTTAATATCCTCAGAAAGCACCTTCCAAACCAATGATCACTTCCATCTAGAAGGACAAGGGCAGCAGATATATGGGAACACTATCAAATACAAGTTCCCCTCCAAGCCATGCAGCATCCTGACTTAAAAGTATATTGCCATTCCTTCACTGGCACTGGCTCAAAATCATGAAATTACCTCCCTAAGTGCATTGTTAGTCTACATACAGCAAATGGTTTAAGAAGGCTGCTCACACTACCTTCTCAAGGGCAACTAGGGACAGGCAGTAAATGTTAGCCAGTCAGTGACCCACCATCCCAGGAGTAAATAACAAAAGTGACATTCTCAAAAATGTCTAGATTAGTTAAGCATGATTTCCCTTTCATAACCTCATTCTGATTTTATCTAATCTCGTTAATGTTTTCAAAGTATTTTGTTATCATGTGTTTTATGATAGACTCTAGTCGGTCGCCCACAGCTGATGTTAGGCTAACTGATCAGTCATTCTGTTTTTACTTTGCTCTTTTTAAATAGTGGGGCTACATTGGCCACCTTCCAGTAAGTAAGAGTTCTTCCAGAGTCTACAGAATTTTGGAAGATAGCCACTAAAGCATCCAATATTTCTCGGGCCACTTCCTTTACTATGCTGGCATATAAATTAGCAGGCTCTGATGATTTGTCATCCTTTAACTCCATTAATTTCCCCAGCACTACTTTTTTTTACTGCTACTGATTTCCTTTCACTAGACTCTTTATTTCCTAACATTTCTGGAAGATTATTTGTGCCTTTTTTATGTGAAGACAGTCCAAAGTATGCATTCTGTCATTTCTTCATTCCCCATTAAAATTTCCTCAGCTTCCTACTGGAGGAGATTGACATTTGTCCTTCCTAATAATTTTCTCTTGACCTATTTATGGAAGCTTTTATAGTCAGTTTCTTTGTTTTATGCAATTTTGCCTTCATATTCTGTTTTCCTCCTCTTGATCAAACCAAGAGTCCAACAGCATGGAGACAGGCTCTTCAGCCCAAACTGGTCCATGCCGACCAAAATGTCCATCCATGTTAACCCCATTTCCCTGCACTTCACCCAAATCCTTCTAAACCTTGCCTATCCATGTATTTGTCCAAATGCCTTTTAAATGTTATTAATGTACCTGCCTCAACCATCTATGCATACCACCCTCTGTGTAAGAAGGTGCCCCTTAGGTTCCCTTTTATTCTTTCCCCTCTAACAAGAAGGGCTTATGCCCGAAATGTCGATTCTCCTGTTCCCTGGATGCTGCCTGACCTGCTGCGCTTCCAGTAACACATTTTCAGCTCTGATCTCCAGCATCTGCAGACCTCACTTTCTCCTCAAAGATAATGCCTTATACATTCTCATCTAAATCATTGATGTAGATAACAAACAACAATGGGCCCACCACTGACCCCTGAGGCACTCTACTATTTACAGCCCTACAATCCACAAGCATCCTTCCACTATTACCTTCTGCGTCCTACCTGCAATAAGTGTAATTTTCAAATGTTTGCTCTTTTCACATAATTGCTTTTTAATCTTCATTACAACCAAAATGGTTGCCTCCAAAATATTGTACTCTGTGCAACAAGCTATAGATATCTATTATATGCCAACATATACAATTTGATTGATTTTAATTGTAAATGATTCAATGCAAATAAAATAAGACTAGCAATCCTGGAATGTTTTAGTTGCAAACTCACGCATTGTGCAAATAAAAATGAAGTAATAGTTAAAAAATATAATGCTTACGCATAAAGTAATGTGATGATTATGGAATGTAGCAAACAGAACAATCATTCTGCTCTGTCAAAGGCTTAATTTCTCCGAGACTCTCCACCGAGTATCTAAAGTGACATCAGGAACCTGGATCGATAATTCCCACCCTCACTTCAAACAGATCCTATTTTCACCAGGAAGAAAGCCGAAGTGCCTCAGCAAGGCTATTTGAAGTCTTTCCTGATGAAGCAAGGAATGTTTGAGTTAAGAGTTTTTAGTATAGACATAAAAGTTTGCAAAGGATGCTTAACATCTATGGGACTCTCAAACTGTTAAGTGATTTTGATACACTGCTATTTAAATTTTGGATAAAAAAAGTTATGGACCAGACCAAACTCCCTCAAAATATTCAGAAGATAGTCAAGACCCTAACTACTTCTTATTTTAAAGTTGTTGAATTCCAGATTGGAATAACTTAACAGAATAATAATTACAATAACTATTACTAATTAACTGTTCCAATATAGTAAGATCCCATAATTACACCCTTGGCAAAATGCAGATTGTTTCACATGTAACCCCAGTAGGCCAGGCGGAAAAAAAGTCAAGAAAATTGTGAGAGAGTGTAGCAGCTGGGCGAGATTTACTGCAGCTTCCGACCCTGCTGAGACACCGACAGCAACTGCAGAAAACTAAAGCTAAAAATCCTGGTTCTGTGAGAGCTTAACCACACCCATTATGGAGGATATGGAGGATAGTGGGTTAGTATAGGTTAGGTGGGCTTGGATCGGCGCAACATCGAGGGCCAAAGGGCCTGTACTGCGCTGTATTGTTCTATGTTCTATGCAATTCGATTGGTCAAGCTACTGGATTTAGAGGAAAATACTGTTCATTCATCCACTATAGTTAAATGACACAAAAGAAAGAGGAATTGGAATAACTTAACAGAATAATAATTACAATAACTATTACTAATTAACTGTTCCAATATAGTAAGATCCCATAATTACACCCTTGGCAAAATGCAGATTGTTTCACATGTAACCCCAGTAGGCCAGGCGGAAAAAAAGTCAAGAAAATTGTGAGAGAGTGTAGCAGCTGGGCGAGATTTACTGCAGCTTCCGACCCTGCTGAGACACCGACAGCAACTGCAGAAAACTAAAGCTAAAAATCCTGGTTCTGTGAGAGCTTAACCACACCCATTCAGGCTGCTTCTATTGTTCCAACTTAAAATAAAACCAAGGGTTTACAAGCTGTTAACTCTAATGACTCTGGTAGACTGTTCATCACCTTTGCCTTAAACCTCTCTTTAAAATAAGCCAGGACAAAATACAACTCTCATAGTATTGTCACAAAATTTAACAGCTCAGATCTTCTGACAGATTATTGTCACAGCAATGTAGATAGGCATTGCATAGCAGGACCATGTAGAAATCCCAAACACAGCAGCAAACTCTGTAAGAATTGTCCAGAAAGTTTAACAGCTCAGATCTTTTGACAGATTATTGTCACAACAATGTAGATAGGCATTGCATAGCAGGACCATGTAGAAATCCCAAACTCTGTAAGAATTGTCCAGAAAGTTGAAAATTGTAGAAGGCTATTACTCAGCATTCAGACCAATACAAAGAAGACCCCAATGAATTGAAGCTGAAAATCTGGGAGGGATGATTGAATTATCTTATCAGTTACCCAAAGAAATGAGAGGAATTAAAACCTAATTATTCTAATTCCTGGATAACCCATTATCATCAGCAATCACTTGCTAATAAGTATGATTGTTCACCTAGGAAAATGATTGAGCATGGATTTTGAGGGTTCTGTGTGGCTGATGAGCCCAATCTTAGAGTGACACATCTGACCAAATATTTAGCAAGTGTTTCCAGGAAGTGAAACTGTCCTCGGTTTTGAGACTGCTGCCATTCCTTTGTCTGGTTCCTTCACCATATGTCTTTTGCCATTGGTTATTCTCAAAGAATTACATCCCTTCATATAGGAGTTTCCTCAAAGTTGGCTTCTTCTGAGCAAAGGCCTGCCATGCATTGATATTTATGTTACATTTTTTAGGGTAGCCTTCAGGGGTTCTTTGAAATGCTTCCTTTGTTTTCCTCTCATTTGCATGCCTTCCTTGAGCTGGGTGAACAGAACCTGCTTTGGAAGTCAGATCTCACGCCTTTTTTATTCATTTGTGGGATGTAGGCATTCTGGCTGGCCAGCATTTAATTTCCATCCCTAGTTTCCCTGAGAAGGTGGTGGTGAGCTGCCTTCTTGAACCGTTGCTGTGGGTTGACTCGCAGTGCAGTTCGGGAGGGAATTCCAGGATTTTAACCCATTGACAGTAAAGGAATGTCTATATATTTCCAAGTCAGGATGGTGATTGGCTTGGAGGGGAACTTGCAGATGATGATGTTCCCATGTATCTGCTGCCTTTGTCCTTCTAGGTGGAAATAGTCATGGCTTTGGAAGGTGTTGACTGAGGTTCTTTGGTGAATTTCTGCATTGCATCTTGTAGATAGTACACACTGTTGTTATTGAGTATCAGTGGTGGAGGGAGTGGATATTTGTGGATGTGGGGCCAATCAAGCAGGCTGTTTTGTCCTGGATAGTATCTAACTTCTTGAGTGTTGTTGGAACTGCACCCATCCATGCAAGTGGGGAATATTCCATCATATACCTGACTTATGCCTTGTAGATGATGGACAGCCTTTGAGGAGTCAGGAGGTGAGTTACTCGCTGCAGTATTCCGAGCCTCTGATCTGCTCTTCTACACTGTATTTATGTGGCGGGTCCAGTTGAATTTCTGCTCAATGGTAACCCCATGGATGGTGATAATGGGGGATTCAGTGATGGTAACTGAGGCTGAGAGTTACACCATCAGGGCCGAGAGGTGGCAAATGGAGTTCAATGCAGATAAGTGTGAGGTGATTCACTTTGGGAAGAATAACAGGAAGGCAGAATACTGGATTAATGGAAAGATTCTTGATAGTATGAATGTGCATAGGGATCTTAGTGTCCATATACATAGATCCCTGTAAGTTACCACCCAGGTTGATAGTGCTATTAATAAGGCATACGTTGTGTTAGGTTTGATTGGTAGAGGAATTGAGTTGATTGGATTAAATTAGATTAGTTTTCCTACAGTGTGGAAACAGGCCCTTCACCCCAACTAGCCCACACCGACCCTCCGAAGAGTAACCCACCCAGACCTATTTCCCTTTGACTAATGCACCGGACATTGTGGGCAATTTAGCATGGCCAATTCACTTGACCTGCACATCTTTGGACTGTGGGAGGAAACCGGAGCACCCGGAGGAAACCCACGCAGGCACGGGGAGAATGTGCAAACTCCACTCAAGGCTGGAATCGAACCTGGGACCCTGGTGCTGTGCTAACCACTGAGCCACCATGCCACTGCAGTTCCAGAGCCATGATGTCATGCTGCAATTACACAAAACGCTAGTGCGGCCTCACTTGGAATATTGTGTATAGTTCTGTTTGCCCCATTACAGGAAGGATGTGGAAGCATTGGAAAAGGTGCAGAGGAGATTTAACAGGATGTTGCCTGGTCTGGAGAGAAGGTTTTATGAGGAAAGGCTGAGGGACTTGGGCCTGTTCTCATTGGAGAGAAGAAGGTTGAGGGGAGTTAATAGAGACATACGAAATAATCAGAGGATTAGATGGGTAGATAGTGTAAGTCCTTTTCCTAGAATGATGATGTCAGCTTGTATGAGGGGGCATAGCTGCAAATTGAGAGGTATTAGATTTAAGACAGATGTCAGAGGCAGGTTGTTTATTCAGAGAGTGGTAAGGGCATAGAATGCCCTGCTGCCAATGTAGTTAATGTAGCCACATTAGGGGCATTTAAACAGTCCTTGGATAAGCATGTGGATGATGATAGGATAGTATAGGGGGATGGGCTTAGATCAGTTCACATGTTGGCACAACATCGAGGGCCAAGGGGCCGGTTCTGCGCTGTATTGTTCTATGTGTTATGCATGTCAAGGGGGTAGTGGTTAGGTTGTTTCTTATTGATGATGGTCATGGCCTGACATTTGTGTGGCACGAATGTTACCTGTCACTTGTCAGCACAAGCCTGGCTATTGTCCAGATCTTGTTACATTTAAACTTAGGCTGCTTCAGTATCTGAGGAGTCACGAGTGGTGCTGAACAAACCATAAAGTTCACTTGGGGAGTTTACAGCCCAATAGCCTCAATATTGACTTCACCAGCATCAAAGTCCCTCCACCCCCAGCCTTATTCCATGCCAGCCGTTCTCCTCCTCCTCACCTAACCTGTCCATCTTCCTACTAACTCATCTGCTCCAGTCACAATAACCCCTACCTGCATCCACCTAGCATCATCTGTCCTACCCTTCCCCCAGCCCCACCTTCCTCTTATTTATTTATAGGTTCTGCACCCTCCACATGCCCCATCTTGATAAAGAGCGGAAACATTGACTTTCCTTCACCTCAAATTCTGTCTGACCTGCTGTGCTTTTCCAGCTTTATATCTCACTTCCAGCATCTGCAGTCCTTATCTTCGCCAAGTTGATGTAATTGGCTGGGTTGGATTCATCCTGCTGTTTATTTTTTTTTTGCCCTTCACTTCAGAGGGCAGTGAGACTCCAGTTTAATTTTTATTTTTAAATTTAACCCCCACACTACCACCTAAGTGCGGTAGTGCTTATTTTATCCCCAGCACCCATGGTGTGTGTGTGTGCAGGTGTGAGATACAGTGAAAGACACAAAGTGCACGAATCTTTATTCAATTTCCACCACCAGGAAGATAGGAAAACACCCGGGTGGCCAGTGACAAACACTGCCCTTTCCTGCTGTTTATATATATTTTTTTTCAAAGGGCAGTGCTGTGTGATCAAAACAGTGAAGGGGAGGGAATTCCTTGTTAATTTTTTTTTTCTTTTCTTTTTTTCTTTTTTTCCATTTAACCCCCACACTACCACCTAACTGCGGTAGTGCTTATTTTTTTCACCCAGCACCCATGGTGTGTGTGTGCAGGTGTGAGACACAGTGGAAGACACAAAGTGCACGAATCTTTATTCAATTTCCACCACCAGGAAGATAGGAAAACACCCGGGTGGCCAGTGACAAACACTGCCCTTTCCTGCTGTTTATATACAGAGGGACCTCAATTATCCAAACGAGATGGGCGGGCACTATTTTGTTGAGATAATTGTTTGTTTGGTTAATCGATTCAATGCCTCTCCTCTGGAGCTCGGAGTTTTCTGAAATTTGTTTTTTCCTCTCTCTGTCTGCCTTGCTCCATATCTGCCTCAGGGTTTGTTTCTGAACAGGCACACACTTGTGTGTAAAGGACCTGCAGCATTACTCAAGCCTTACCCCCATCCCCCTCACCCCCACCCCAGTCGGTTCAATGGGAGTGACACAGTGAGTATTTGCTAAGTCCTCTCCCCGTTCAGAAGACTAGGCAGCAGCACATTGCACACGAGTCCCGGCCCTGCCGTGTGCCCCCACACCCACCCCCCTGTGCAGCAC
>NC_057718.1:73377190-73378460 GCF_004010195.1 Chiloscyllium plagiosum | reverse complement strand
CCAACCCCATCCACTCTGCCCCCTGTCCAACTGCATCCCCACAATGTCAATCAGAACTGAGCTTCAAAAAACGTTACAATCGATGATCAATGCTGTACCCAGATCTCTTTTATTAAAACCAGGTGTCAGTGAGATTCTGCCTGTACCATGCACATCTGTTATGAACCAGGCCAGAACCCCTCAAAATATTTTAAGAAGGTAGCCCACACCCTATCTTTTTCTTATTTTTAAGGCAGACGTGAAGCAGATATACCACGTGTGATGCAGCTGGTCAAAATACTCGGCAAAACAGAATTTATTTAAACATTGCAGTTGAAATACAAACAAAAGAAAACAGAATTTAGAATAACTTAACTACTAGAAAGCTTAACTGACTTTATACAGCAACTTAACTGAGGAACTGTTCCAATTCCCATAACATCCCATAAACATTACCCTTGGCAAAAGGTAAATTCAAACATAGGTTCTTACAGGCAGAAGAGATTTCAGAGAGACAAGCCAGTGAAGAGTCATCTGCTGAAACATGGAACCTGTATGCACTGTAACAGCTTCTGCTACAGCTATCAGCAGCTTCTCTGCTACAACTAAACCAAACTAGAAAACACCTGAGCTAAGAGAACTGGCCACTGCCTTGCCATTGTTAAACTTGTTGGACTGTAACCCGATGTCATGTGATTTTTGATATTGTTAAACTGGGCATTTCCAGACATTTTGACACCTCTGCCTATACGACCGCTCTTTAAAAAAGCCAAGAACAAATAACCTTGTTGAAGTGATAGCAGCATCAGACTTCCTTCCATAAAAGAAATTCTTCAGTATACAAAGATGACTTCATTTTAAATCCCTTAGTCTTACTCTGTTAGTAATTACAATACATATGCTTTACATTGATTATAACCATGCAAACATATACATAGAACATAGAACATAGGAAAGTACAGCACAGAACAGGCCCTTTGGCCCACAATGTTGGGCCGAGATTTAAGCCTAATGTAAAATATAGTAACTTAACCTACGTACCCATCAACTCACTGCTATCCATATGCATGTCCAGCAGTCGCTTAAATGTCCCCAATGATTCTGCTTCCACCACCACAGCTGGCAACGCATTCCATGCATTCACAACTCTCTGCGTAAAGAACCTACCTCTGATGTATCCTTTATACTTTCCCCCTAATATCTTCAAAATATGACTTCTCGTACCAGTCAATCCTGCCCTGGGGAAAAGTCCCTGGCTATTGATTCTATCTAGTCCTCTTATTATTTTGTA
>NC_057718.1:73357572-73377103 GCF_004010195.1 Chiloscyllium plagiosum | reverse complement strand
CATTTGAGTTCGACCTTCCAAAATGCATCACTTCACATTTATCCAGGCTGAACTCCACCTGCCATTTCTCAGCCCAGCTCTGCATCCTGTCCATGTTGCGCTGCAGCCTTCAGTAGCCCTCTATACTATCGACAACACCTCCAACCTTTGTGTCATCTGCAAATTTACTAACCCACCCCTCAACCTCATCATCCAAGTCATTTATAAAAACTACACAGAGCAGAGGTCTAAGAACAGAGCCCTGCGGGACCCCACTCAACACTGACCTTCAGGCAGAATACTTCCCATCTACAACATCAGCCTTCTGTCAGCCAGCCAATTCTGAACCCAGACAGCCAAATCTCCCATACCTCCTGACTTTATGAATGACTACTACTTTACGAATGAAATACTATTACATTCTATTTCAGTCCGTTAACTCTTGCCACCAAACGTCTCTGTTTTTTATCCACATCTCAACAGTATGTTGTCAATTACATTTTCTCGTCCTACCTCATGTATAATTTTCAAATTGAATAGCTGCAATAATAAGCTCTATGTAAACAGTCTGGAATTTTTGTCCTTCAATTTCTCCAAAAACGTATGGTCACTATATATTATTATGTCAGACACATTACCGTCAACATAAATGTTGAAATATTATAACACAAACAACAAGATCAAAATGTCTCCTTCTCAATTGTCGAATATTTTTGATGATGAATGTTCTATTTCCTTGAGAAATATTTGATAGATCTTTGTATCTTCTCATCATCTTCCTGTAGGAGTACAGCACAAACACCAAAATCACTGGCATCAATAGCCACCTTGAATGGCTTTGTGTAATTAGATGTGGCTAATAGTAGGGCAGTGGTTAACACAGCTTTCAGGCTGCCAAATGCCTTTTGACAGATGACCATCCACTAAAATTTCCTGCATATCTTTAGTAATTCAGTGGTTGGAGCAGCCACACTGCTAAAACTCATTGCAAGTTTCTGATAAAACCCACTCAAACCCAGGAATCGTTCCATGGGGCCTTCTGTCCATGTCTGATAACATGGCCTAGGAAGATGACTTGGGCTTTGGCGAATTCACTCTTAGTCAGGTTTACCGCCAAGCCTGCCTCCCAAAGTTGATCAAATAATTCTGATAAATGCTGCAAATCTTTCTTCCATGTGTGTCAAAAAACCACCAGGTCGTCGATGCATACCACATAATTGCGTAATCTAGAAATGACTTTATTGCTTAGTCTTTGAAATATAGGTGGTGCATTTTTCAGGCCAAATGGCATGACTTTAAGTTGATTTGGTCCATTCAGTGTTATGAAAGCTGAAATTGCCTTTGCTCTTTCGGATAAGGGTGCCTGCCAGTGTCCTTTGAGTAAGTCCAATTTAGAAATATAAGTTGCTTTTCCCACCTTCTCAATACAGTCCTCCAAACGTGGAATCAGATATGAATATGGCTGTGTAACTGCCTTGACCTTGTAGTAGTCTACACATAACAGTTGGGTACTATTTGGTTTTGGCACCATTACTATGGGTGAGCTCCATTCACTTCAACTTTGATTATGCTGTCTCAGAGCAATCTCCTCCTGAACCTGTGTCACTTACCACTCATGGCCTTTGAGTTCCACAACGCTAATTCCAAATTGGAATGATCAAATAAATCCCGACAAAAGCTTTCAATCTGTTATGGGCCAGGCCAGAACCCCTCAAAATATTTTGAGGAAGGAGCCCAAACTTTAAATATTTCTTATTATAAAGGCAGATGTGAAATGGATATTCCAGGTACATTTCAGCTGACCAAACCACTCGGCTTTAAGCAAAACAGAATTTATTTAAAAACAATAGTTGAAACATGAAGAAAAAAAAACAGAATTTAGAATAACTTAACTATTGGAAAGCTTAACTGATTTGATATAGCGACTTAACTGAAGAACTGTTCTAATTCCCATAACATCACATAAACACATCCCTTGGCAAAAGGTAAATTCAAACACAGGTTCTTACAGGCAGGAGACATTTCAGAGAAAGAAGCCAGTCAAGAATTATTTGCTGAAACATGGAACCTGTATGCACTGTAGCAGCTTCTGCTACAGCTATCAGCAGCTTTTCTGCTATAACTAAACCAAACTAGAGAAAACTTGAACTGGGAGAACTGGCCACTTTCCTGCCATTGTTAAACTAGACATTTCCAGACATTTCACCACCTCTGCCTTTATGACCTCTCTTGAAAAAAACTCAAGGACAAAATAACCTTGTTAAATAACTATCTAAATAGGGAGAAAATTCATAAGTCTGAAGTGCAAAGAGACTTGGGAGTTCCAGGTAAAAGCAAGGACTGCAGATGCTGGAAACCAGATTCTAGATTAGAGTGGTGTTGGAAAAACACAGCAGTTCAGGCAGCATCCGAAGAGCAGGAAAATCGACATTTTGGGCAAAAGCCCTTCATCAGGAATAGAGCCCAGTCCAGGTTCTCTCAAGCTAAACTTGCAGGCTGAGTCAGTAATTAGGAAGACAAATGCAATGATGGGATTTATTTTGACAGGACCGGAACATAAAAGCAGGGATCTACATCTGAGACTCTATAAGGCTCTGGTCAGGTCACATTTGGAGTATTGTGTGCAGTTTTAGTACCCATACCTCAGGAAGGATGTACTGGTCCTGGAGCATGTACAGAGCAGGTTCTCGAGAATGGTCCCAAGAATGAAAAGATTAACATATGAGGAACCTTTGAGGTCTCTGGGTTTATACTTGATGGAGTTTAGAAGGATAAAGGGGGATCTAACTGAAACATACAGAATGCTGTATGGTTTGGACAGAGTGGATATTGGGGAGATGTTTCCATTGGTAGGAGAGACTAGGATCCGAGGGCACAGCCTTAGAGTAAAGGAAGGGTCTTTAAGAACAGAGATAATGAGAAACTTCTTTAGCCAGAGAGTGGTGAATCCATGGAATTCATTGCCACAGAAGGCTATTGAGGCCAGGTCATTATGTACATTTAAGATTGAGATAGATAGTTTCTTAAGAATCAAGGGGATCAAGAGTTACAGGAGAATGGGGTTGAGAAACATATCAGCCATGATTGAATGGTGGAGCAGACCTGTTGGGCTGAATGGCCTAATGTCTGCTCCTATGTCTTACAGTCTTATGGTCTAAAGCGTCAGCATTGTTGCACCATGTTCTTGTTCTCCTCAGAGGACGTCTCTTCGGCCAGTTCCTCTGCATTCAGGACATTGCCCATTGCATGCTCCGAAGTACAGCACACCAGGATCACGTGAATCTTTTGTCCAGACTATACTGGAGGGCATACCCAAACTAATCTGAGCTGAAAAACCTCATTTTTAGCACCACTATTATCTGATCTATCAAGGCCTTGGTTGAGGCATGACATTAAATCTAACTCTTTATCACTCAGTAAATGGGTTGCACAATGTTGTTATGAGCCATGATACCCCAGTAGCCAGGTCTGTAATGCACCTCACTCCTCAAATGCACCAAGTGCTCGAGATGTGTTTCAGAATGTAGGAATCACGGCAGCTGCTAGAGTAGCAAGTATACACTACAGGAAGTGGTAACAAATCACCTGGGCATTAAGAGCTTGGAATACCTTCTTGTTGATGAATTCTGCAGCATTGTGATACATGGGCCACATGTGTAGAGTGGATGGCACCCTGCATCTGGGGAATCGCAGTTATGTTTTTTGAATCCTACTACTAGGCTGCAGTACTGACATTGTCATAATGGAATGAAATAAACAAGTGTGACCTTGTACAGATGGTATCAGTTTCTGTCCTAATGCATTTAAGAGATCCCAGCCATGATTCCTGTTGCTCCTTGGAAAGACCCAGTCACAAATACGTTCAACAACACAGTGACCTTCACAGCCATTGGGAGAGGATGGCCTCCTGCAGCTGCCTGTCTGAGGACCTGTTCCAGCATTCAGGCACTGTTCTGTCACCATGTCTAGATCATATAGTGCCTGCATCAGCCCTGTGCTTGCTCATCTCCAGGAAATGGATTTGTGGCCAGAAAACTATCTAACTCTTGCTCACTCCACACATCCTGAGAGGCCAGCAGCTTTGACCTCTCCCTGAATTGGGTGATCCTCACCTTCTGTGGTGACCTGCTGATGCTCCTGGACTTGCCATTGGTCCTGTTCCTCCTGCATTTATTGTTGTCTTCTCACCTAAACAGCAAACAACATCCCACTTTGGTGGAAGATTGGGTACAGAAAGAGCAAATGAGTTTCTTAGGGGCAGGAATCAGGGGCATACTCTCTAGATGAGGGCTGAGCATAATTCAGCACCCAGTGAGATATGTCTGCACTGGGCATCCAGATTCTGCCTCAGCACGTGCAATCACTGAAGGTGCTGTGCCAGCTGAGTAACCACCACATGTCAACCAAAAAAAGGGCCTGTCTGCAGCACAATTTTACCCTCCAAACCGTACACCCACATCAAATGCTGAACTTCACACTACATTGTGCGCAATGGTTGCACTTAACTTATTAGATGAGGACTGGAATTTGTGTGTCTCACATAGAATTCTTGGAGGTGGAACTAATAGTCATTTGCCTTCTGCCAGAAGTAGCTTTTTATCCTTTACCATCATTGCTGCTAACTTCAGTATTATTGAGATGCCCAGGTTCAATTTTCAAGCACTCATGGCATGTTGCCTTTGAACAGCATCTGTCCCTGCAGCATTGTTAATCTGAATGCATATAAAACAGGCAATTCAATGATTGCAAATCCAAAGTAGCCGCACTTTCCTAATGGCTGCTTCATGCTTTTCTTGTGACAAACATAGATCCTGCACTTTCAGCCATCAAACAGATGCTTGTTTTGCCCATCCTGAGTGTTGTTCTTGCCATTTGCAAATAGCACTTCACTTCTCGAGAAGGGAAAGTAAATCAGATCGCACTGCATACCATCAGCAACGGACCCCACTGGCTGCAAGGTACCACACACACAGTCTGCACATCCCTGATAACCTCACATTACCCCAACAGCATATTTCAACCCATTCCCCAAGTGGGGAGACTCACAACTGAACATCATCCACAACTGTTCTTTCTGCCCCGAACCGTGAATTACACTTTTTTAATGCCCATCCTACTCCTTTACACTCTCCTTGTAGAGACCACAGTGATGGTCACAATAAATAACACCATTTCTATAGCCTGTCATGCTCTTTGTTGATGTTCTGAATTCTGCCCATTGAAGTTGAGTTTTCTACAGTATGTATGATCTAAATGTCTCTATTATAAATTATTATTATACGATTATAAATGTCTCTGCTTTCCTCTCAGCCTTGACTTCACCTCCCTTTCTGTCACTGATTCTCCCCACTGTCTCTACCACTCGTCACATTGAACCCTCCTGATCGGTCAATGGACAGACACCCAGGATTGCATTTGTCCCAGACCTTAATGAACAGTTCCTAGACACGACTGATCCAACCCCTGACTGACTGGTCAATAACAACGACATAATAATTCTTATCCCACTTTTCAGCACTTGGCCAATAGACTTGGATGCTTTGCCATCGCAGATATACATCTAAATATTTCTTAAATGTTGTAAAGGTTTCTGCCTCTACTATCCTTGCAGGCAGTGAGCTCCAGATTCACACTACCCTCTAGGTGAAAAATTATTTCCTCACCTCCCTCCTAAACCTTCTGCTTCTTCCCTTCAATGGCCTCTGGTTGTTGATTCCTCCACCATGGAGAAATGTTTCTTACCTTATCTAAGCCACCCATGATTTTATACATCTTAAATCATACACCCACATAGTTTCCTCTACTCTAAGGAAACCAATTCATGTCTATCTAATCTCTCCTCATACCTAAAACTCTTCAGACATTCATCATGCATCCCTTGCCGTGTTTTCCTGCCCAAGCACATTACTTCACAATTATCCAAACTGAATTCCCATTTGCCACTGATGGGCCTATCTGACCAACCCATCTATATCATCCTGTAAGCCAGGACTATATTCCTCGTTATTTATCACCCTACCAATTTCCATATTATCAGCAAACTTACTGATCAGCCCTCCTGCATTCAAGTGTAACTCATTTATATATACCACAAATTGCAAGGGCTCCAACACAGATCACTTCAGGATCCATTGGACTGCTTCCAGTCATAAAAACACTCTTGACCATCACCTTCTGCTTCCTGCAAAGGTCAATCTGGATCAAATTAGCCAAATTTCTTTGGATCTCTTGAGCTTTTACCTTCACTATTAATCTCTCATGTATGACTTTATCAAAAGTCTTGCTGAAGTCCAAGTAGACACATCAAATGCATTGCCCTCATCTACACACTTGGCTACGTCTTCTAAAAATTCAGTCAAGTTGGTTAGACTTAATAAAAACTATGCTGACTGTTTTTGGTTAATCTTTGCCTCTCCAAATGCAGACATTCTGCTCCTCAAATTGCTTCAATAGTTTCCCCACCACTGACTGACTGTTCTGTAGTTTTCTGGTTTATCCCTTCCTTCCTTCATTGAATAATGGTACCACATTGGCTATTTACTACTCTGGCCAAAAAGGGATTGGAAAGTATTCCCAACATCCCCAGGAAATCCTCCCAGATCCAGTCAATACTGACAAGCATCTAACTGGCTTTGGTTGGAGTGCTAATACGCTCACAGGAATGGCATAAGGTGAGGCCAGGCCTGGTATGGATGTTGTGACAATGCTGGTAGGCACAAAATGAGCAATTGCTATGAGGGCAAGCAAGTAGTCCTGAGATGGGGTCTGGTCCAGCTATTGAGCTGGGTGTCTGTCCAGGTGCAGAAAGTTTCATTGCTGCAGCCTTTTCAATGCTAGTTGTCAGTGTACCTTGCAATGCCACATGTGTGGTCTGGCACCGTATCGGAGAGGTACTAGGATAGTCATGAGGGGTTAGCAGATGCGGACACCATTGTCCAGAAATGTCCAATGTTACTGAGGCTTGTGCCTGTCAATCCCTCCCTGAGATATTGAAGTAGTCCATGTCCAGCTGCAACAAGATCTTGACAATCTCCAGGCTAGGGCTGAATATTGGTAAGTAATATTCACCCCAGACAAATTCCAGGTAATGATCATCTCCAGTAAGAGACAATCTAAGCATCACCCCTTGACATTCAGTGATTAGATTAGATTACTTACAGTGTGGCAACAGGCCCTTCGGCCCAACAAGTCCACACCGAACCTCCGAAGAGCAACATTTACACCTTCACCTAATACTACGGGCAATTTAGCATGGCCAATTCACCTAACCTGCACATCTTTGGACTGTGGGAGGAAACCGGAGCACCCAGAGGAAACCCACGCAGACACGGGGAGAATGTGCAAACTCCACACAGACAATTTCCAGAGGCGGGAATTGGACCCAGGTCTCTGGCGCTGTGAGGCTGTGCGGCAGCAGTGCTAACCACTGTGTTACCATCACTGAATCGCCCATTATCAGCATCCGTGGGGTTACCACTGAGGAGAAACTGAGCTGGAATCACCTGAAAGTAAACAAGCTACGAGAGTCAGAGGCTAGGAATACAGCAGCGAGTAACTCACTTCTTGACTTCTCAAAGCCCATCCACCATCTACAAGGCACAAGGCTGGAGTATAATGGAATACTCCCCATTTGCCTGGATGAGTGCAGCTCCAACAACACTCAAGAAGCTTGACATCATCTGGGACAAGCAGCCGACTTGATTGGCATGATATCCACAAAAGTTCAATCATTCCATAACTGATGCTCAGCAGCAGCAATCTACGTTGCAGAAATCCACCAAAAATCCTCAGATAGCACCTTCCAAACCCATGTCAAAGAGTGTGGTGCTGGAAAAGCACAGCCAGACATTTTGAACATAAGCCCTTCATCAGGAATGAGGCTTAGGGCCCACGGGGACTGAGAGATAAATGGGCTGGGGATGGTGGGCAGGTGGGGGGATGGGGGGAAGTAACTGGGAATTCCTCCTCCACTGCATCAATGACTGTATCAGCACCACCTCATGCTCCCACAAGGAAGTTGAACAGTTTATCAACTTCACCAACACCTTCCACCCTGACCTCAGATTCACCTGGACCATTTCGGACACTTCCGTCTCCTTCCTGAACCTCAACTCAGAAATCCACTACAAACCGACAATTCCCACAGCTACCTGACTACACCTCCTCCCACCCTGCCTCCTGTATACACGCTATCCCTTATTCCCAATTCCTCTATCTCCATCACATCTGCTCCCATCATAGATCATCCCAGATGGCCTCCTTCTTCAAAGACTGCAATTTCCCCTCCAACATGATCGATGATGCCCTCAGCACATCTCCTCCACTTCCCACACCTCTGCCCTTGAACACCACCCGTCCAACCATAACAAGGACAGAACACCCCTGGTCCTCACCTTTCACACCACACACCTCCAGACACATCGCATCATCCTCCGCCATTTCTGCCACCAACAAACAGACCCCACCAGCAGGGATATATTTCCCTCCTGAACCTGTGTTCTGGAGAGACCATTCCTTCCACAACTCCCTTGTTAGGTCCACGCCCCCACCAACCCACCCTCCATTTCACTCATTCAATCAATAAATCAAACTGCATTCATTCATTCATGAATCAAACTTCATTCATTCATTCAATGAATCAAACTTTGCTCAATCAATGAATGAATCAAACTAAATTCATCCATTCAATAAATCAAACTTCACTCATTCATTCAGTGAAGCTAACTTCATTCATTCATTCAATGAATGGATCTTCACTCCCAGTATCTTCAACTGCCACCACAAGAAATGCAAAACCTGCACCCTCACCTCCGTCCAAGGCCCCAAAGGATCCTTCCACATTTGACAGAGATTTACTTGTATTTCCATACATGTCATCTACTGTGTCCATTGTCCCCAATATGGTCTCCTCCACATTGGGGAGACAGGCTGCCAATTTGCAGAACATCTCTGGGACACACGCATGAAACAGCCCCACTGCCCTGTGCTGAACACTAACTCCCCATCTCACTCCACCAAGGACATGCAAGTTCTGGGCCTAGTCCATTGCCAAACCCTTGCCACTCAACACCTGGAGGAAGAACACCTCATCTTCTGCCTTCGAACCCTCCAACCACACAGGATCAATGTGGATTTCACCAGTTTCCTCATTTCCCCTCCTCCCACCTTATTGCAGATCCAACCTTCCAATTTGGCACCCCCTTTTTGAACTGTCCTACCTATCCATCTTCCTTCCCACCTATCTACTCCACCATCTTCTCTGACCTATCACCTTCACCCCTCACGTTCATCTACCTATCACATTCCCAGCTATTGCCATTCCCCCACCCTCCCTCCCCTAGCCCTATCCCTCTCTCATTTATCCCTCAGCCCTCTTGGGTGACAGCTCTCTTTCCTAATGAAGGGCTTATGCTCAAAACATCAATTCTCCTGTTCCTTGGATGCTGCCTGACCGGCTGTGCTTTTCCAGCATCGCACTGCTGGACTCTAATCTCCATCATCTGCAGTTCTCACTTTCTCCTACCTTCCAAACCCAAGACCGCTTCCATATAGAAGGACAAGGGCACCTGTTACATGGGAACATCTCCCTCCACAAGTTCTCCTCCAATACATACATAATCTGACTTGAATTTATTTCACTATTGCTGGGTGAAAATCCTGGAATTTCATCACAATAGTATTGCAGGTCTACCTACGGCTGATGGACTATAATGACGCAAGAAAACTGTTCACCATCAGTTTCTCAAGGGCATCTAAGGATGGACGTTAAATGCCAGCTCAGCCAGTGATGCCCATGTCCCACGAGTGAATGAAGCAAATTACTATTCCCTGTGTTCCAACTCTTAGTGGGCATTTTTTCCTTTATTTTATCTATCCATATTCTATGACTGCACTTATCATAGCTACTTATTATATATTATCATCCTGCAATGTCAGCAAAACAAAAGCACTGATCATTGACTTCAGGAATAAAGGAGGAATACACGTCCCCATTTACATCAACAGAGCTGAGATGGAGAGGGCCAAGAACATCAAGTTCCGGGAGTGATGATAACCTACAACCTGCCCTTGACTTCCCATGTAAATTTCTTCATCAAGAAGGTACAGCAAAGCCTTCTCTTCCTTAGGTGTCTTGGGAGATTTGGCATGTCCATAAGGGCCCTTGCCAATTTTTACAGATGCACTATAGAAAGCATACTATCTGGGTGCATAACCACCCGGCAAGGCAACTGCTGTGCCCAGGAACACAAAATAAAACCACAGAAGGTGGTTACACAATCATCAGTGCTAGGACCCCTGTTGTTTGTCATATATGGAGATGATTTGGAAGAAAGTTTTGTTGGTCTGATTAGTATGTTTGCGGATGACACAAAGATGGGCAAACAGCAAATAATAAGGAGGATTGCCAGAGAATATAACAGGATATTCATAGACTGGAGACTTGGGCAAAGAAATGGCAGATGGAATTTAATCCTGACAAATGCACGGTGATTCATTTTAGAAAGTCTAACGTAAGTGTGTATATAGTAAATGGCAGAACCCTTCGTCACCTTCAGAGGGATCTTGATGTTTCCTGAAAGTGGCAGCACAAAGTGGAATAGGTGGTCAAGAAAGCATATGGCATGCTTACCCTCAGCTGTCGGAGCATAGTGTATAAAAATTAGCAAGTCATGTTTCAGCTGTACAGAACTTTATATAGGCCATATCTGCAATATTGCATACAGTTTTGGTTGCCACACTACCAGAAAGATGTGGAGGCTTTCAAGAGAGTACAGAAAGGGTTTCGGAGGATATTGCCTGGTTTGGAGGATATTACCGATGAGGAGAGATTGGATAAATGTTGTTTGTTTTCACTGGAATATTGGAGGCTTAGGGCCTATCCAAGCGTAAAAAGTTATGAGGCTCGGATAGAATGGATAATCAGAGTCTATTCCCCAGGACAGAGATGTCAATTACTAGGGGACATAGGTTTAAGATTAAAGGAGGAATGTTTAAAGGAGATGTGCCAGACAAGTTTTGTCTCAAGTTGGACTATGGCTTGTAGGCACTTCTGATGGTTACATCATTAATCCCACATACAAGGCGGTCTCTCGGCATTTCATTATAAGTGTTAAAACAAAGCCATAGCCAGTCATGTTAACCTAATCAAAGATCTCTATGCGGATTCCCATGGTTCTCAAAGTGCCGAGTGTAACCGATAACATCTCAGAATTAGAGAAGGCTTGAGGTGGCAATATTTCTTAACTAAATCTGTCAACTGATGAAAGGTTTTGGTATGTGGTGCTTCATGGAATATTAGGCTCCTAATAATTGAAAAAGCTACAGGTCTAGAAGATAGCTCGAAACCTGGGCCCAATCTACAATGGCAGGATCGAATGAGTTAAACTTCCCATATAATGGCATGAAACCAGAAAAGCTTACCCCAACTCAAAGATGACTGTTGTGAGTGAATTTCTTCAGGAGCCTGCTTTTCTCTCACTACCACTGAAATAACTCCACAGAGGCTGGTATTCCATCACCAAGTCCCCTTTTACTTACACATGGAAAGTCCTTGAAACTGATCCAGCTTCCTCTGAGCCAGCTCTCCGTGTGATCAGAACCTCTGGCACTCCTGTTTATTTCTGTCAGCCAGGGCTCCCTGATTGAACCAAATTAACAGCGCTAATCAGGGAACTCATTTATGAGGTCCACCTGTCTGACCTCATTAAAATCATTACAATAGGGATACAGACAGCATAGAGGCAAAAGATTCTTAGTTTAGAAAGTCGACATGGGTCAGTGCAGGTTTGCTCGGTCGAAGAGTCTGTTCCTGTGCTGTATTGTTCTTTGCTCTTTGAAACTGGAAAATGTTAAAATTGCGTTGATGTACAGGTCATGTAAGTGGCGGAACAAACAGTGGAGACATAAGCGCAATCTATTCACTCAATAAGGGGCTAGAATCTGGAATGCAGTGCCTGAGTGTAGTGGATACAGGTGCACTCAATTCAACAGGAAATTGTAATGTTACATGAAAAGAAGAATGTGCAGAGCTACAGGAGGAATGGAGGAATGATGCTGTTTGCTCCTACAGACAGCTAGTGCAAACACTAGGTGCTGAATGGTCTCCTTCTATGTTGCAATAATTCTGATTCCATGGAAGATATAGCTCAAATCATAAATGTAGTTTTTGAAGATACGGGACAAAATGACTTGTTTGAAAGATAGGGCAGGAGCAGGCTGAAAGGATGAGTCTACTAGGGTGATCGGATATGTGTATTTGACAAATGGTGGGGTTGTATCAATGTTACTGGATGAATAATCCAGAGACCCAGACTAATATTCTTGCGAAATTAGTACAAATTCCACCACAAATCTGGAATTAAAAGCTAGTGCCACTTATGATGTCAATTAAACTAACATTGGTTGTCATATAAGCCTATTTGGTTTCCTCATGCCCTTTAGGGAAGGCACGGTGGCACAGTGGTTAGCACTGCTGCCTCACAGCGCCTGAGACCCGGGTTCAATTCCCGCCTCAGGCGACTGACTGTGTGGAGGTTGCACGTTCTCCCCATGTCTGCGTGGGTTTCCTCCGGGTGCTCCGGTTTCCTCCCACAGTCCAAAAGATGTGCAGGTCAGGTGAATTGGCCATACTAAAATTGCCCGTAGTCTTAGGTAAGGGGTAAATGTAGGGGTATGGGTGGGTTTCGCTTCGGCGGGTCGGTGTAGACTTGTTGGGCCGAAGGGCCTGTTTCCACACTGTAATGTAATGTAATCTAAAAATGTAATGAAATCTGCCATCCTTCTCAGGTTTGGTTTATGTGTGACTTCAAACTCACAGAAGTGTGGTTGATTCTTAACTGCTCTCTGAAAAAACCAAGCAAGGCTCTCAGTTCAAGGACAAATAAAAGTGAGCAGCAAATGTTGGCCTTAGCAGTGTCACCCATATCCATGAAATAATGAAAATAAAATATAAAGATAAGCTGTGCAGGTTTGGGGAACTATGATTTGGAGTTCATGGAGGAAAGATCTTCAGAGAAGATAAAAGTGACAAGTTTGAGGATTGGTGATTTGTTTGCTGGTGAGTTGTTGTGCAGGAGAGGTAGACAAAGTGTAGGCATTTAGCATCTGCACATTTGAGGCTAGTTCAGCAAATAACAATGGCATCTTTGTCAGCAAATTTGATGACAACGTTAGTGATCTGAGTTTGCATGTTCAGAGGAAGCTAAGTTATGTTGAGTAAAGGGTGTAGATATTTCAGTATCATATTTTACCATTCTCAAAAAAATGAAATGGCGTTGGGAAGTGAAGGCGATTTCTAGAGCAGCTAAAAGAGTTGACTGTGCAGGGAGCTGAATACCTAGCCAAAGAAGTGGTGCAGAAGCAAAGGTAACAGAAGAAGAGCTGAGTATCATGTTGAACTCAAAATTCTTTGAATCGCGGTCGTAAGGGGATGAAACTGATTAAGGGAAGGTCAATCATGATCAGAGAAGTGCAGGTTGGAAGAAATAAAGAAACAGGGCAAAAGATAAAATTAGAAGAAAGGACGCATCAGAGTAAAGACAGGTAAAGAAGGATTTGGAATAATGTTGGTATTCAAGATCTGTTGAAGCTTGCAATCTGTTGTAGTTAAATGAAAGAAAAAGTACAGTATGAGATAGAGGATGAATTGAAATTGTAGACCTGTACAACACTGGGATGAGGAGATTGTTGATAAGACCATAAGACCATAAGACATAGGAGTGGAAGTAAGGCCATTCGGCCCATCGAGTCCACTCCGCCATTCAATCATGGCTGATGCGCATTTCAGCTCCACTTACCAGCGTTCTCCTCGTAGCCCTTAATTCCTCTAGACAACAAGAATCTATCAATCTCGGCCTTCAACTGGACTTCATTGAGTTGTAGAATCCTCAGCCGTTTTTCATATGTTAGACCTGTCATTCCAGGGATCATCCGTGTGAATCTCCGCTGGACACGTTCCAGTGCCAGTCTGTCCTTCCTGGGGTGTGGGGACCAAAACTGGACACAGTACTCCAAATGGGGCCTAACCAGAGCTTTATAATGTCTTAGTGGTACATCTCTGCTTTTATATTCCAACCCTCTTGAGATAAGAGACAACATTGCATTCGCTTTCTTAATCACGGACTCAACCTGCATGTTTACCTTTAGAGAATCCTCGACTAGGACTCCCAGATCCCTTTGTGCTTTGGCTTTATTAATTTTCTCACCATTTAGAAAGTAGTCTATGCTTTTATTCTTTTTGCCAAAGTGCAAGACCTCGCACTTGCTCACGTTAAATTCCATCAGCCATTTCCTGGACCACTCTCCCAACCTGTCTAGTTCCTCAGTACTACCTGCCTGTCCACCTAACTTTGTATCATCGGCAAACTTCGCTAGAATGCCCCCGGTTCCCTCATCCAAATCGTTAATATATAATGCGAACAGCTGTGGCCCCAGCACCGAACCCTGCGGGACACCTCTCGTCACCGGCTGCCATTCTGAAAAAGAACCTTTTATCCCAACTCTCTGCCTTCTGTTAGACAGCCAATCCTCAATCCATCCCAGCAGCTCACCTCGAACACCATGGGCCCTCACCTTGCTCAGCAGCCTCCCGTGTGGCACCTTATCAAAGGCCTTTTGTAAGTCTAGATAGACCACATCCACTGGGTTTCCCTGGTCTAACCTACTTGTTACCTCTTCAAAAAATTCCAACAGGTTTGTCAGGCATGACCTCCCTTTACTAAATCCATGTTGACTTGTTCTAACTTGATGTTGGAGACAAAGAGGTTGAGAATATGTTTGTGACACTGCAAGGTATTGGTTATGGTTCTTGGGAAGTAGCAGTAGGAGAGTTCAAGGAGCACTAAATATCTTGGAAACACCTATTCTTGGCTGATCTGAAACATGAAGTGTGGAACTTCATGCTGGGTGACTGCTATAACAGAATACCATATAACTTTAATGAATTTAATATTTTAATATTAACCCATGATGAGAAGTGTTTGCTCAATGGTGCCATTTGATAATATAAAGGTTACAGTCTATATCTCTTCAAAGTTAAATATCACACAACGCCAGGTTATAGTCCAACAGGTTTATTTGGAAGCACTAGCTTTCGGACTGCTGCTCCTTCATCAGGTAGCTGCAGAGCATAATCATAGGACACAGAATTTAAAGCAAAAGATCACAATATCATGCAACTAAAACAATATATTGAGCAAACCTAGATTGCTGTTAAGTCTTTCATCTTTTAAAATGGGTTGCAGGTTTTGGTTCATTAATATATATTCAAAATAAACTTGTTGGACTATAACCTGGTGTTGCGTATTTTTTAACTTTGTCCATACCAGTCCAAAACTGGCACCTCCACATCATAATCCTCTTTAAGTATACCTTATCTTCAGTGAGCTGGAGAATACATCTGACTGGCATTCACCAACACTTTCACTTATGCTGATTACATTTATCCCATAAGTTGTCACATGAATTCACGGACTCCCTTCTCTGATAGGGGCAAATATTTGTTTAAACAAATCTGGAGACAAATGTATGATAGTTCTGTGGTATGTATTATTAGAGGATAATGAAAAGTGCCATTTGGATTAACATAATTCACTCATCGAGGAAAGTCTATAGTGCCTCACTGTAACATTTTAGCAACTGTCAATGATACCATGGACTATGGTTTGACCCGTGTGTGAGTACAGCTCTCTATCCCATAACTGAGTCTTAATTGCCCTGGTCAACTTCATCTGGTGATTCTGATATGGACAAGTAAATAATCTCATAGCAGTGCCCCTAGTCCCAAGAATCTTTGTTTCTTCTTTCAAATAATACCTTCAAAATAAAGAAAGATTTGAGCTCCGTGGCCTTTGCTGGGAGCCTATCAAGGGGCATAGGATATTAAGCAACATAGATAAATTAAACATGATGCATGGACTATGGGCAGAAATTTCCCCTCCCTGAAGTGGTGAGAGAATGGTGAAAAAGGGAACTAATTAGATGAGTTGACCTAGAGAGAAATGTTCCACCTTCTCACCATCTCTTCAATTAAGTGCTAGAAGTAAAGGTGCATAGGCAAATTTCACAACACACCAGTGATGAAAGCCCTTAAGAAGCAATTAAGGGCCTCAATCTATCATTTCCCTCATCACAAGCCTCCCCAGTAGATGGGAAAGGTGGCTAGTTTCCCAACTGGAAAACCAACATAATCTGCCTATTGAGTTAGGGAAATGTTGAATTTCCCCAATCTGGGGGTAGTTGGAAGTACAGATGGGGGCTTTGACCAATTCTTGCATTCATCCCCAGTTCTCATGACCCCAGCCCATGAAAAGAAGAAAGGAAGGACTCATCTTCTTGTTGCTACATTCCTCAGTGATTCGGCTTCAACAGGCAGACTTTAAGATGCAGAGACATCTGGCCTCTGATAAGTCAATTGGCACGTGATCTGGAGAGTCTTTATGACTTTACATAAAAGTCCATCTCAAGGCTTTCGTAAACCTTACATTTGCCTGCCAATAGTTCAAAAGTCCACTTGGCTCAGATGACTTGATTTAATACATCAGATATAATTTATCTATGCTGTTTAATATTTTATGCCCCTCCATAATTTCCCAGCAACCAACTTACAAGGCTGAGTTCAAAACCCAAGGAGAAAGTGAGGACTGGAGATGCTGAAGATCGGAGTCAAAAAGTGTGGTGCTGGAAAAGCACAGCCAGTCAGGCGGCATCTGAGGAGCAGGAGAGTCGACGTTTCGAACAGAAGCTCTTCATCAGGAATATGGGGTGGGGGGGAGCCCAAGGGGGTTGAGAGATCAATGGAAGGGGGCTGAGGCTGGGAGGAAGGTAGCTAGGAATGCAGGAGGATGGCGATAGATCGGAGTGGAGGGTGGAGAAGATAAGTGGGAAGGAAAATGGACAGGTCCTACCTGTCATGGATGTTTGCCATTATTATACAAAATATTGGCCATAGTAATGTTACAGTGATTCAGTGATAAAAATGTTCTTTGAGCACATAAACTACTTTACAGCAAAGGCAGCCCTGTGAACCCTGCAAAGCCCTCCTAACTAACATCTGGGGGGCATGTATAAAATTGGGAGCACTGTCTCCACAGATTTCATACGTTTGCCAAAGATCCTTAGACAGCACTTTCCAATCCCATACCAACTTACAGCTAGAAGGATAAGGACTTCAGACACATGGGAACATCACCACCACCTGCAAGATCTGCTCTAAGCCACTCATATAGAATCAAAGAATTTTGCAATATAGAAGAAGGTCATTCAACCTGTTATGCTTCCGAACGAGCATCCAGCCATCCCATTTTCCTGTCCAATCTCTGTTGCTCTCTAAATTCATCATTTTCAAATACATATCCAGATGTCTTTGAAATCTCCTGTCGAATTCACTTCCACACTGTCCCAGGCAGCACATTCCAAATCTAAATAACACTGAGTAAAGACATTTCTTCTTATCTCACTCCTAGCTCTCTTGCTGGCAATCTTGTCATTGTGACACCGAGTTCTAATTCGTGAAAACTTTACTCTGTCAAAATTGTTAATAATTTTGAACTTCAATAAGGTAATTTCTTTTTCTTATCTGTTCCAAGGTGAATAAGCCCAATTTCTCTAACATTTCCTTGTATTTAAAATCTCTCATTCCTGTTATCATTCTAGTAAGTCTCCTTTAAACTCTTTCCAGTGCTTTAACATCCTTCCTTAATTATGGTGCCCAGAACTGAACACAATACTCCAAATATGTTTTGACTAATGTCTTGCTTTTGTACTCTATGTCTCTATGTATAAATGCAAGAACAATATAAGACTTCTTAACAGCTGTTTTATCTTGCCTGGACACCTTCAGAGAATCATAGACAAGAACACCGAATTCCCTCTGCTCCTGTACTTCCGTCATATTGTACCATTGAGCCTGTATCGCTATCCATGTTTCTTCTACCAAAATACACTACCTCATCTACCAGGTGTCTGACCATTTGGCCAACTTGTGAATGTCCCTCTGAAGTCACTCAGTATCACCCTCAGTATTATCCCTCGCTGAGAATCATTGACAAATTTAGAGATTTTGCCCTCAACATCACAACTCTAAACCATTTATAGCAGAAAATACAAGGGTCCCAACACTAATCCTTGGGGAATACCACTTTCAATTCAATGAGAAATGCCCATCTATACCCATTCTCTGCTTCCTGTCTTTTCACCAACTTTTAATCCATGCTGCCGAGGAACCATCAATTCTAAACTTTTTAAATTTGCTAACCAACCTGCCATATGACATTGTATCAAATGCTTTCCAAAAGTCCAGATAGACAACAATAACTTTCATCCATTGCCAGTGTCACCTCATCAAAGAATTCAATTAAATTTGTCATGCATGATCTGTTTTGCAAAGTTGGGTAGAGTAATTCTGGATTGGAGGCAGGAAATTAGAATTTAGTATTTGTCAAATTGTAAAATGCTAGGGGGGAAAGCATTGCATGATCCCTTTAAAAGATGATGCTTTTTCAGTATTCAAAAATTTTAAAATGGATGTCAGTGACCAATAGCTTGAAATTTTGCAAAGACACAGAGAGCCTGAACTAAAACATTAGGATGGCACAGTGGCTGAATGGTTAGCACTACTACCTCACAACATCAGGGAACTGGGCTTAATTCCAACCTTGGGTGACTTTGTACCGTTTGTACATTTTCCTTCTGTCTGGGTGCTCTGGGTTTCTTCCCACAGTCCAAGGATATGCAAATTAGGTGAATTGGCCACGGTAAATTCCTCATAGTGTTCAGGAATGTGTAGGTAGGTGCATTAGTCAGGGGAAATATCGGGGAATGGGTCTGGGTATGGTACTCTTAGGAGGGTCGGTATGGGCTTGTTGGGCCAAATGGCCTGTTTCAACACTGTAGGGGTTCTATGATTCTATGGTATCGAAAGGCCATACAGTTAATAGGCCACACAGCAGTTTTTACCAAGACAAGGTTTTTGAATTTAGCTAATCAATTTGAACCAAACACTTAGATACCAAAACCTATCAAATTTTAATCTGATGATTTTGACAACATTGGACCAACCCTATGTAAGGAATATTAATCTGTAACCAAGGGTATAAAAAAAGGGGCTGGAAATGTGTTGCTGGAAAAGCGCAGCAGGTCAGGCAGCATCCAGGGAACAGGAGAATCGACGTTTCGGGCATAAGCCCTTCTTCAGGAATGAGGAAAGTTTGTCCAGCAGGCTAAGATAAAAGGTGGGGAGGAGGGACTTGGGGGAGGGGCGTCGGAAATGTGATAGGTGGAAAGAGGTCAAAGTGAGGGTGATAGGTCAGACTGGGGTGGGGGCGGAGAGGTCGGGAAGAAGATTGCAGGTTAGGAAGGCGGTGCTGAATTCGATGGATTTGACTGAGACAAGGTGGGGGGAGGGGAAATGAGGAAACTGGTGAAACCCGAGTTCATCCCTTGTGGTTGGAGAGTTCCTAGCCGGAAGATGAGGCGTTCTTCATCCAACCGTCGTTTCGCTGTGGTCTGACGATGGAGGAATCCAAAGACCTGCATATCCTTGGTGGAATGGGAG
>NC_057718.1:73346412-73356547 GCF_004010195.1 Chiloscyllium plagiosum | reverse complement strand
AAGTCCCTCCTCCCTACCTTTTATCTTAGCCTGCTGGACAAACTTTCCTCATTCCTGAAGAAGGGCTTATGCCCGAAACGTCGATTCTCCTGTTCCCTGGATGCTGCCTGACCTGCTGTGCTTTTCCAGCAACACATTTCCAGCTCTGAACTCCAGCATCTGCAGACCTCACTTTCTCCTATAAAAAAAGGGGGCAAAGATCCCAGAGCAAGCTGCCACCTGCCAGAACCAATGGCCCTCAGCTCTCAAGAGAGAATCTCTGGCTCTCACAGCCTAACCTACCTCTTAGAGAAAGCTCCATCTAAATAACAATGGGACCAATGATGGAGAAGGCATTCCTGACAGAAGAATCGACAGAAAAGGCATTCACATCAAATGAATCATTGGAGAAGGCACAGAACATTCCGGAAGAAATATAACATTGCTGTAATTTTGAGAGACTAAATTCTTTTTTATAGGGGTGGGATTTATATTTATTGGAACAGCATACCATTAGAATATTGCCTTATTCAGGAATAATTAATAGTTAGAAGGGTTTTATTCGGTTTGTTTATCATTTAGGTATTTTGTTCACTGTTAAAGTTATACAAATAAATTGTTACTTGTTGATTTTAAAATGAGTGATGGGAATTTATTTTATTTAACCACAAGAAGTTTCTGAAAGAAAGGTCACAGCACTTTTCATAACCTCTGCTTTATAACACCTACCCTGTTAAAAGCCATGTTGGCTGTCTAGTATTAACCTATTTCTCTCTAAATATATATTTACCTTATCCCATATTACAGCCTCTATCAGTTTTCCCAATGATGTCAAGCTAACAGGTCTATTGATTCCTGGGTTAACCTTTTTCCTGTTTTAAACAACAGTATCAGATTGGCAATTCTCCAGTCCCACAGGACTATGTATGTGTTCAGAGAGGCCTGGAAATTTCTGTTAATTGCTCCACGATTTGCCCCTTACCTTTCTCAGTAACCTGACAAGCATCCCATTTGGGCTTGGTGACTTATCTACCCGGAGTGCTGCTAGCCTTTTTAGCATTTTTAAAATTTATCACTATACTGCTCAGTTGCTGAATACCCATGTTTTCAACTAGACCATTGTCTTTAGCTTCTAATTTGGTAAAGATAGAAACAAAATGTTTATTTACTACATCTGCTATATCCTTTGCATCAATGGGCAGCTTACCCTGCTTGCTCCTTATGGGTGTCACACTAGCATTCATTAATCTTTTACTATTAATATGTTTCAAGAATATTTTATTCTCTGATTTATTGCAAACTGCCATCCTTCCTCCTCACCTTCCTTATTCCAGCCTGAGACTCTAGCCTGCATTTGAGATATTTTCCTGATTTCTTTTGCTATTGTTAGTCTAGTACACATCATATGCTTCATTTTCCTTGTAACTTCCTTATCAATATCCTTAGGTGCTCTAGCTTTGCCTATCCCATATTTATTTCTCTTGGCAATGTATCTAGTTTGTACTCTATTCATCTCTCCTTTGAAATTCTCCCATTTTTCATCTATCATTTTATTTATCAAACTACTTTTGCAATCAATGTTCAACTTTGAGACACCTAAAATCTGCATTTTTCCAATCTGGGATTTTAATCATTGACTGGTTTTCATGCTTTTTTAACTTAATATTGAAACTTATTATATTATGATTGCTATTTCCAAAATGCTCCCCCACTCTGATGTTCCCTACATTCCTTCATTTCCTAGGACCAGATCCAGCACAGATCCCTTCCTGGTATGGCTGGAAATGTATCATTCCAGAAAGTTCTCCCATATACATTATAGGAATTTCCCCTCCTCCATGCCCACGCTCTACTTTTTTTCCAGTCTACCATTGGGTAATTGAAAACACCAACTACCACAACCCTACTTGTCCTGCAGATTTCTATAATCTGCTTATAAATGTTCACTTCTACTTCCTCCCACTATTTAAAGGTTTGTAATAAACACTCAGCAAGGTCACCGCTCACTTCTCATTTCTCACTTCCAACCACTTAGATTCTAACTCAGGAGCTGCATCTCATTCACTCACCATCCTGACTTGGATCAAAATTAAGATGGCTACTTTTTAACTTTTGATTATTCACTGTTCCATAGAGTAAAGTCAGTTGTGCTGGAACCCCGCTGGGAGGGGTCCTTTCAGTCTCCTCTGTGTCTTGAAATATTTAAATTTTCAAGCCTGCATTGACCCATTGCGTTCTCCAGGGACTAATCAAATTCTAAAAGACTTCCTTTGTGATTAGTATTGAGATGATTTACCGGCCTGTCTGTATCTTTGGTTGAAGTGAATCAATATGTGGTTCCTGGAAGCCACTGTTGAAATTGCTATGCACATTTCTAAAAAAAAATCAAGCTAGACTTATTTATAAAATATATAATAGTCCCATGATTGTGACAATTGCTTTAGTAAATTTACTGTATTGCAGTTTCATTTGCTGCATGTAATATCTTTGAACAATGCTGTACTGGGTTTTCTGGTGGAATTTAAAAATAAAGCTGAATGAATTAGCTTATCGTATATTCTATTTCACGTAAATTTCTTCAAAACACAGAAATTTGTGATATTTGCCATTCTAGAACATAGATAGAACATAGAACAGTATAGCACAGAACACGCCCTTCAGCCCATGATTTTGTGCCGACCATTGATCCTCATGTAAGGTTAACCTAATGTACGAACCCTCAAATGTCTATGACCGTATGCATGTCCAGCAGTCTGTTAAATATCCCCAATGACCTCGCTTCCACAACTGCTACTGGCAATGTATTCAATGCTCTCATGACTCTCTGCGTAAAGAACCCACCTCTGACATCCCCTCTATACTTTCCGCCAACAGCTTAAAACTGTGACCCCTCATGTTAACAATTTCTGCCCTGGGAAAAAGTCTCTGGCTATGCCTCTCATTATTTTGTACACCTCAGTTAGGTCCCCTCTCTTCCTTCTTTTCTCCAATGAAAAAAGTCCGAGCTCAGTCAACCTCTCTTCGTAAGATAAGCCCTCCATTCCAGGCAAACCTCCTGGTAAATCTCCTCTGAACACTCTCCAAAGTATCCACATCTTTCCTATAATAGGGCGACCAGAACTGGACACAGTATTCCAAGTGCGGTCTAACCAAAGTTTTATAGAGCTGCAACAAGATCTCACGGCTCTTAAACTCAATCCCCCTGATAATTAAAGCTAAAACACCATCTGCTTTCTTAACAACCTTGTCCACTTGGGTGGCGATTTTAAGGGATCTATGTACCTACACATCAAGATCCCTCTGTTCCTCCACACTGCCAAGAATCCTGTCTTTAATCCTGTACTCAACTTTCAAGTTCGACCTTCCAAAATGCATCACTTTGCATTTATCCAGGTTGAACTCCATCTGCCACCTCTCAGCCCATCTCTGCATCCTGTCAATGTCACGCTGCAGCCTACAACAGTCCTCTATACTGTCAATGACACCTCCAACCTTTGTGTCACCTGCAAACTTGCTAACCCATCCTTCAATCTCCTCATCCAAGTCATTAATAAAAATTACAAAGAGTAGAGGCCCAAGAACAGAGCCCTGTGGAACACCACTCACCACTGACTTCCAGGCAGAATACTTTCTTTCCACTACCACTCGCTATCTTCTGTCGACCAGCCAATTCTGTATCCAGACAGCTAAATTTCCCTGTATCCCATTCCTCCTGACCTTCTGAACGAGCCTACCATGGGGAACCTTGCTGAAGTCCATATACACCACATCCACTGCTCGACCCTCATCAACCTGTCTAGTAACATCCTCAAAGAACTCAATAAGATTTGTGAGGCATGACCTGTCCCTCACAAAGCTGTGCTCACTGCATTTAATCAAGCCATGCTCTTCCAGATGGTCATAATTCCTATCCCTCAGAATCCTTTCTAACACCTTGCAGACGACAGATGTGAGACTGACTGGTCTGTAATTGCCGGGGATTTCCCTATTTCCTTTCTTGAAAAGAGGAATTACATTTGCCTCCCTCCAGTCCTCAGGTACGACTCCGGTGGTGAGTGAGGATGCAAAGATCTTCGCATGTGGTGAAGCAGTCACATTTCTCGCTTCCCAAAGCAGCCGAGGACAAATCTGGTCTGGCCCTGGCGACTTGTCATTCTTAATGTTTGTCAAAATTTTCAGCACATCAGCTTCCTCAATCTCTATCCGTTCCAGCATTCTTACCTGCTCCTCAATGGTTTCATTCACTACAAGGCCCTTTTCTTTAGTAAAGAAAAAAGCAAGTAACTCACTTAAGGCTTCCCCTACCTCCTCAGACTCTATACACAAGTTCCCTATGCTATCCCAGATCGGCTCTACTCTTTCTTTGATCATTCTCTTATTCCTCACATACATGTAAAATGCCTTTGGATTCTCCCTAATCCTTCCTGCCAAGCCTTTTTCGTGTCCCCTCCTGGCTCTCCTCAGACATTTTTGAGCTCCTTCCTCGCCTGCCTGTAATCCTCTAGAGCTGAGCAAGACCCTTGCTTCCTCCACCTTACGTAAGCTGCCTTCTTTCTTTTGACAAGAAGCTCCTCCGCTCTCATCATCCAAGGTTCTTTTATCTTACCCCTTCTTGCCTGTCTCAGAGGAACACATTTATGCATCACTCTCAACAACTGTTCCTTAATAGTCTCCACATGTCTATAGTGCCCTTTCTATGGTGCAATTGCTGCCAGTTCATGCTTCCCAACTCATGTCTGATAGCATCATAGTTCCCTTTTCCCCAATTAAATATCCTCCCATTGTACCTGCTTCTCTCCTCCTCCATAGCTATGTAGAATGTGAGGCAGTTGTGGTCACTATCACCAAAATGCTCTCCCACCGCAAGATCTGACACCTGCCCGGCTCATTGCCGAGCACCAAATCCAAAATGGCCTCTCCCCTCATTGGCCTGTCAATGTACTGAGTTAGGAAACCCTCCTGAACACACCTTACAAAAACTGCTCCTTCCAAACCATCTGCTCGAAGGAGGTTCCAATCAATATTGGGAAAGTTAAAGTCACCCAGAACAACAACCCTACTACATTCGCCCTTTTCCAAAATCTGCCAACCCCTAATGAGGTGACTGCTCCCTTACTGTTCCTAATTTCCACCCATACTGAATCAGTACGCAAACCCTCCTCGACGATGGTAACTTCTATAGCTGTGATACCCTCTCTGATTGGGACGACATTTGTCTGTTGAAAAAGAATACTAGAACTTTCATTGAAGTAGAATGAATAGGAGGTAGTTTTTTTGTCAATATGATAGATTACAAATTATTGTTGTACTTCCAGTTACCACATACAATATAGAACAGTACTGCACAGGAACAAGCCCTTTGGCTCACAATGTCTGTGCTAACCATGATGCTATTCAATATTTCAGGAGGCTAAGGAAATTTGGCATATCCACAATAAATCTTACCAATTTTTATGGATGCACCATAGAAAGCATCCTATCTGGATGCACCACAGCAATCTGTGCCCAAGACTGCAAGAAATTTCAGGGCATTGTGAACGTAGCCCAGTCCATCATGAAAACCAGCCTGTCTTCCAATGATTCTGTCTAACTTCCTGCTGCCTTGAGAAAGCAGCCAATATCATCAAAGACTCCCTCCCACTCCGAATGTACTCTCTTCCACCCTCTTCCATCAGGCAAAAAATGCAAAAGTTTGAAAACAAGCAAGTTTAAGAACAGCTGTGAATGGTCAGACATGTGAATGGTCCTCTCACATATTAGAGTTTACCTTTCTCTGCAGCTATAACAGTATAATCTGCATTTTGTTCTATTTCCCTGATGTACTTATTTAAGGTATGATTTGTCTGTTTAACATGCAAAACAAAAGCTTTCACTGTCTCTTAGTACATGTGACAATAATAAAATCAAATTAAATCTGCCTGCACTTTGTCCATATCCTTCTCTTTCCTGCCTTAGGTTCATATATGCTGGAAATGTGTTGCTGGAAAAGCACAGCACAGCCTTTCTTCAGGAAAGGCTTATGAAAACTGCAGGAGGATATCAATAGACTAGTCAGGTGCACAGACAGCGATAAATAGAATTTAAGCTGGAAAGATGTGAGTTAGTGCACTTCGGGAGAACTAACAAGGCAAAATATGCAGTAAAGATGGTAGGAGGCAAAGCTTTTAGAACTGAAATGCTCATACTGAGTTGTACCTATCTCTATGTTAATTCATTTCTGGTCATGGATACATTTTTGTATAACAATATTGTCTCATTTTATGTTTCTCAGGGTGGAAATATCAATTATTAGGGGCACAGGTTTAAGGTGAGAAGGGAACGTTTCAAGGAGATGAGTGAAATAAATTTTTATGTAGAGAGTCGTAGGTGCCTGAAATATGCTGGTCGGGAAAGTAGTTGAAGCAGATACCATCATAATGTTTAAAAGGTATATATGAACCTAAGGAGAAAGTGAGGTCTGCAGATGCTGGAGATCAGAGCTGGAAATGTGTTGCTGGAAAAGCGCAGCAGGTCAGGCAGCATCCAGGGAACAGGAGAGTCGACGTTTCGGGCATAAGCCCTTCTTCAGGAAAGGCTTATGAAAACTGCAGGATTGACGTTCTTTCCTTTGTAACTATATTATAAACATGCATAGCAGCTTGGAAATGTATTTTTTATATTCTTCCCTCTGCCATTCTATACTATTCTCATCTGTATTTGATGGCATCAGTTCTAATGCTAACTTCCTTTCTATTCATTCACCTTCAAGTCAAGGCTTGCCAGGTCATAGGAACCCATATTCTTCTATTGATATCCTCCTGCAGTTTTCAGCTGTCCTCCATGTTATTTACCACCTTACTAATTTTTGTTTCTTCTGCGAACTTCTTGATCATACAACGTTTAAGTCCAAATCATTAATGGACACCACAAACAGCACCAAGCCTTGTGGAACCCCACTGGAAACAGATTTCCAGTTACAGTAAGATTCCTCTATCAAGATAATAATAAAACAAAGTACTGTGGATGTTGAAGATCGAAAACAAAAACAGAAATTGCTGCATAAACTCAGCAGGTTTGGCAGGATCTGTGCAAGTTAACGCTTTGATTGCAAGGACTTCACCAAAACTGTTAGTAGCTAGGAAAAGTGGTAGTTATGCTGAAGCCAAAGTGGAGGAAGGGAGAAGGGGGTGACTGAGTGGATGGGTGTAGATGGAGCCCAGACAGAGATATATGTAGGGGGTAAGTAAACATGGAGCAGGCCAGGACAGAAGGAAAACTGAATCAGTGATAATAAAAGCAGAGGGTAAGAAAATGGTTTGGCTATGCTACATGCAACCTATAAACTGTGATAATGGGTGTGGGAGTATGTGGAATGGGTTACTATGCTAACAGCAACCATGTCATAACAGGACTAGACATAGCATGGGTAAAAAGAAATGGAAGGATGAAATCAGGCCATCAAGTTATTTAACTGGAATTTGAGTCTTAGAGGCTGAAGGGTTCCGAAGCAGGAAATGAGACCTGTTCTTTGAACATGTGCAGAAGCTCACAGAAACTCTGCAGTAGGCCTGCCACAGAAGTGTTGCTGTGATAACACACGGTGTGTTGAATTGGCAGGTAACTGGAAGCTTATGGTCAGTTTTGCAGACAGAGTTTTGGTATTCAGCAGAGCAGTCACCCCTACCTCCACTCCATTTCCCCTATGTAGAGGAGACCACATTGTAAACAGCACATACAATAGACTAGATTGAGTGAAGTCCAGGTAAATTGCTGCTGAACTGGAAGATGTGCTTGGGGCCTTGAGGGGTAAAGAGGAAGAAGTTAAATTGGCAGGTATTACATCTTCTGCGATTGTAAAAGTATCAGGGTAGTGTGAGGAGATATTGGGAATAAAGGGGAGGGTGAGCAGCCAGAAGTCATGGTACACATCAATACCAATGACGTAGCGAGGAAAAAAATGAGGTCATGAAAAGTGAAATTAGGGAGTTAGGAAAGAAGCTAAAGAGAAGGACTTAATGGGTAGTAATCTCTAGGTTGCTGCCTGAGCCATACGCTAGTGAGGGCAAGAATAGGAAGATATGGCAGACAAATGCATGGTTGAAGAGTTGGTGCAAGGCGCAGTGTTTCAGATTTGTAGATCATTGGGTTCTCTGCTGGGGAAGGTATGACCTGTACAAAGGGACGGCTTACACCCGAACTTGAAAGAGACCAATATCCTGGTGGACAGGTTTGCCAGAGCTTTTAGGGAAGCTTTAAACTAGAACACTTTATCAGAATTCCCATAATATTCGAAAGAAAATCTATGAAATTGTTGTGCAAATCAGTACAAAGTGGTATTACAGAAACATGGGTGCAGGATGGTGATGACTGGGAATTAAATATCCATGGGTATCAGGTATTCAGGAAGGATAGGCAGGAAGGTGAGGGAGGTGGGGTTACTCTCTTAATTAAAGGTGAGATTAGGACGATAGGGAAAGACAACATAGCATCAGGAGCAAAATGTTGAATCCATTTTGTGGAGATCAGAATAATAAGGGGGAGAAGTCATTGGTGAGAGTAGTCTATAGGCTACCTAATAATAATACTACAGTAGCACACAGTCGATCAATCAAGAAATATTTGACTCATTAAGAATGGAACGGCATCAGTCATCAGGGACTTTAACATGCACGTTGATTGGCCGAATCAAGTCCGTAGAGGCAGACTTGAAAAGGAGTTCATAGAACTCATCTGTAATAATTTTCTTGACCAGCATGTTACCGAACCTACAAGGGGGCGTGCAATCTTAGATCTGGTCCTGTGTAAAAGACAGATAAAATTAATTGTAAAAATCACATAACACCAGATTATAGTCCAACAGGTTTATTTGGAAGCACTAGCTTTCGGTTGACAACCACCTGATGAAGGAACAGTGCTCCAAAAACTAGTGCTTCCAAATAAACCTGTTGGCCTGTAACCTGGTGTTAAGTGATTTTTAATTTTGCACACCCCAGTCCAACATTGGAAACTCCAAATCATGTGTAAAATTAATGATCTTGGAGTTACGGATCCTCTTGGAAAGAATGATGACAGTATGATTGAATTTTGGATACAGATGGAGGGTGAAATAGTATCATCAGGGTGTTGTGTTTAAACAAGGGAGTCTATAATGGGATGAGGAAGGAGTTGGCTAAATTAAACAGGGAGCACAAGTTATATGGTGGAATAGTTGAACAGTGGAAGAATTTCAAAGCGATTTTTCACAGTGCTCAATGAAAGCATATTCCAGTCAAAAACAAGGATAGTAAGGAAGGAACAGCCAGTCTTGCATAACCAAGGGAATAAAGGAATGCATCTAATTAAATGCTCAAACTTACAAAGTAGCCAAGAGTAGTGGGAAACCGGAAAATTAGAAAAACTTTAAAAAGCAACAAAGAACCATGATGCAAGCAATAAAGAAATGTAGAAGAAAGGATTGCGAGGATGATTCAAGAGAAGAGTAAAAGTAATAGGGTGGTTGTTATGGGGGCCTTTAACTTTCCTGATATTGATTGGGAAAGCTATAGCTCAAGTTCGTTAGATGGGTCAGTGTTTGTCCAATGTGTGCAGGAGGGTTTCCTGACACAATATGTAGATAGGCCAACAAGAGGTGAGGCCATACTGGATTTGGTTCTGGGTAACGAACCAGGCCAGGTGTTAGAATTAGAGATAGGCGAGCACTTTGGGGACAGTGACAACAATTCGGTGACTTTTACTTTAGTGATGGAGAGGGATAAGTGTGCACTACAGGGCAAGAGTTATAGCTGGGGGCAGGGAAATTATGATGCGGTGAGGCATGACCTAGGATGTGTGGCCTGGAAAAGTAAGCTTCAAGGCAAGGACGTAATTGATATGTGGAGCTTGTTCAAGGAACAACTATTGAGTGTCCTTGATAAGTATGTGCCCGTCAGGCAGGGAGGAAAGGGTCGTGTGAGGGACCCGTGGTTTAATAAGGAATTGGAATCCCTTGTTAAATGGAAGAAGGCGGCCTATGTAAAGATGAGGCGTGAAGGTCCAATTGGGGCGATTGAGAGTTATAAGGTAGCCAGGAAGGACCTGAAGAGAGAGCTAAGAGCAGCAAGAAGGGGACATGAGAAGTCCTTAGTTGGTAGGATTAGGGAAAACCCTAAGGCTTTCTAAAGGTATGTCAGGAATAAAA
>NC_057718.1:73338995-73345800 GCF_004010195.1 Chiloscyllium plagiosum | reverse complement strand
GATCCTCTTGGAAAGAATGATGACAGTATGATTGAATTTTGGATACAGATGGAGGGTGAAATAGTATCATCAGGGTGTTGTGTTTAAACAAGGGAGTCTATAATGGGATGAGGAAGGAGTTGGCTAAATTAAACAGGGAGCACAAGTTATATGGTGGAATAGTTGGACAGTGGAAGAATTTCAAAGAGATTTTTCACAGTGCTCAATGAAAGCATATTCCAGTCAAAAACAAGGATAGTAAGGTAGGAACAGCCAGCCTTGCATAACCAAGGGAATAAAGGAATGCATCTAATTAAACGCTCAAACTTACAAAGTAGCCAAGAGTAGTGGGAAACAGGAAAATTAGAAAAACTTTAAAAAGCAACAAAGAACCACGATGCAAGCAATAAAGAAAGGAATGATAGATTATGAATGCAAACTAACACAGAATATAAAAACAGGTAGGAAAAGTTTTTATAAATGTATAAAATGGAAAACTGTGGCTAAAGTGGACGTAGATCCCTTGAAGGCTGAGAAAGGAGAATTAATATTGCATAACGCTGAAATGGCCGAGACTTTGAATAAGTATTTTGTGTCAGTCTTCACAGTGGAAGATGTGTCTAACATTCCAAAGATACAATGTTAAAGATACAATGGGAGGTGAGGACCTCAATTGAATTGCCATCACTAAAAGGGTAGTGTTGAGCAAACTTGAGGATCTAAAGGTAGATCCTGATGGAATGGATCCCAGAGTACAGAAAGAAATGGCGAAAGTTATGGTAAATGCATTAGTGGTTATTGAGCAAACTTCCCTGGACTCCTGGCAGGTCCCGGCGGATTGGAAGATAGTGAGTGTCACATCGCTGTTTACAAAATGGTGTAGGCAAAAAACAGGTAACTATAGACCAGTTAGCTGTGGTCAGGAAAATGCTGGAGGCCATCATTAAAAAAGAAATAGTGAGACATCTGGATAGAAAGAGTTCCATCAGGCAGCCGCATCATGATTCAGGAAGGGAGGATTGTGTTTGACATACTTACTGGAGTTCTTTGAGGATGTAACAAGCGCGGTGAATGTAGGGGAACAGGTGGCTGCTGGTGTAGTTGGATTTCCATAAGATCGATAAGGTGCTGCATAAAAGATTCGTTCATAAGATAAGAATGCATAGAGTTGCAGGAAATGTACTAGCATGGATAGAGGACTGGTTAACCAATAGAGAGAGTTGTGATAAATGGGTGTTTCTCTGGTTGAAGATCAGTGGTGAGCAGGGTGCTGCAGGAGTCAGTGTTAGGCCTGCAACTGTTCATGATATAAATAAATAATTTGGATGAGGAGACCGAGTGTAACATATCCAAGTTTGCTGATGACACTAAATTGAGTGGAAAGGCAACTGTGCAGAGGATGTGGAGGGTCTGCAGAGAAATTTAGATAGGTTAAGTGAGTGGGCAAGGGTCTGGCAGATGGAGTAGGCATCTTTCACAGTGGTGTAGCAGTGCTGTAAAATGTTCGGGCCCCCGGTAGGGCAGGTAATGTCCTGGTGGTATTTGGGCAACACCTTTCTTAGATTGGCTTGATTGAAGTCGCCAGTTACAATAAACAGCGCCTTGAAGCATTCCGTCTCCAGGGTGTTAGTGGTGGAGTACAGCACATCCAGAGCTTTGTCAACTTTTGCTTATGGCGGTATGTATACAGCAGTTGGTATAGCAGCGGTAAATTCCCATGATAGATAGAAGGGGCGGCATTTGATGGTGCTCAAGGTTTGGGGAGCAGTGGCTGCCCAGGGTTACAATGTCCATGCACCACAAGTTGTTGATTAAAAAGCAAACCCCTCCATCCTTTGTCTTATTCGAGGACGCTGTACGGTCCATATGATAGAAAGAAAAACCATCAGCCTGAATTGCGCAGTCAGGAATAGATCAGTTGAGCCAGGTTTCTGTGAAGCAGAGTGCACAGCAGTCCCACAGTTCATGCTGGAAACTAAGCTGTGATCAGGCAACATCCTAGGCATACCCTATCAACCTGAGTGGCAACTTTCAGGGATCTATGTACATGGACACTGAGATCCCTCTGCTCATTTACACTACCAAGATTCTTACCATTAGCTCAATACTCTGATTTCTTTACTCATTCCAAAGTGAACCTTTCCAAAGCTTCCACATCCTTCCTATAATGCAGTGACCAGAACTATATGCAATACTCCAAGTGTGGCCGTACCAGAGGTTTGTTCAGCTGCAGCATGACCTCATGGCTCCAAAACTCAATCCGTCTGCCAATAAAAGCTAACACACCGTATGCCTTCTTAACAACCCTATCAACTTGGATGGCATCTTTCAGGGATCTATGTACATGGACACCGAGATCCTTCTGCTCATTTACACTACCAAGAATCTTACCATTAGCTCAATACTCTGATTTCTGTTACTCATTCCAAAGTGAATCACCTCACTTTCAGCATTAAACTCCATTTGCCACATCTCAGCCCAGCTCTGCAGCTTATCCATGACCCTCTGTAACCTACAACATCCTTTGTCACCATCCACAACTCTACCAACCTTAATCTCATCCACAAATTTATTAACCTATCCTACTACACCCTCATTTATAAAAATAACAAACAGCAGTGGACTCAAAACAGGATGGACGTTTCCCATCAACCGCCACCATCTATCTTCTTTCTGATCCAAACCGCCAAATCACTCTCATTCCCATGCCTCTATATTTTTTTCAATAGCCTACCTTAGGGAACCTTATCAAATGTCTTACTGAAAGCCATATGCACCTTTATCCTCATCCACCCGTTTGGTCACCTTCTCAAAGAACTCAATCAGGTTTGTGAGGCATAACCTACACTTCACAAAACCGTGCTGACTACTTCTAATCAACTTATTCCTCTCTAGATGACTATAAATCCTATCACTTATAGCCTTTTCTAACACTTTACCCAAAACCAAAGTAAGGCTCACTGATCTATAATTACTAGGATTGTCTCTAGTCCCGTTCTTGAACAAGGGAACAACATTTGCTATCCTCCAGTATTCCTGTAGACAATGATGACAAATAGATCAAAGCCAAAGGCTCAGCAATCTCCTCCCTGGCTTCCCAGGGAATCCTAGGAAAAATCCCATCCAGCCTGAAGGCTTATTTATTTTTCCACTTTCCAAATTCCTAACACCTCCTTGTGAACTTCAATCCCATCTATTCTAGTAGTCTGTATCTCAGTATTCTCCTCGCCAACATTGTCTTTTTCTAGTGTGAATTCTGACACAAAAAAATTAATTTAGTGCTTCCCCTATGTCTGACACCACTTATCTATATTGAACTCCATTTGCCATTTCTTGGCACACTTCCCCAGCTGATCAAAGTCCTGCTGCAATTTCTGACACCTTCCTACTGTTCCTTACTTTAATGTCATCTGCAAACTTACTAATCATGCCTTACTGATGAAGGGCTTTTGCCTGAAATGTCGATTCTCCTGCTCCTCAGATGCTGCCTGACCTGCTGTGCTTTTCCAGCACCACAGACTTGAAACTTACTAATCATGCTTTGTACATTTGGGGCAGCACAGTGACTCAGTGGTTTTCACTGCTGCCTCACAGCACCAGGGACCTGGGTTCAATGCCTGCATTGTATGACTGTGTGTGTGGAATTTGCATGTTCTCCCTGTGTCTGCATGGGTTTCCTCCCACAATCCAAAGATGTGCTGGTCAGGTGACTTGGCTATGCTAAATTGCCCATAGTGTTAGGTGCATTAGTCAGGGGTAAATATAAGGTAGGGGAATGCGTCTGGGTGGGTTACTCTTCAGACTGTTGGTGTGGACTTGTTGGGCCAAAGGGCCAGTTTCCACACTGCAGGGAATCTGATTCTCATCCAAATCATTGATATAGATAACAAACAGTAATGGGCCCAGTACCAACCCCTGAGGCACCCCACTAGTCACAGGCTTCCAGTCCGACAAGCATCCTTCCACTATTACTCTCTTCTTCCTACCATCAAGCCAATTGTGTATACAAATTTCCAACTCCGTCTGGTTTCCATGCGATCTGACCTGTCAGAGTAGCCTACCATGTGGAACTTTATCAAAAGCCTTACTGAAATCCATATAGTCTATGTCAACCCTCCTGGTCACTTCACAAAGAACTGTAACAAATTTGTGGGGCATAATCTTCCACGCACAAAGCCATGCTGGCAATTGATCATCAAAACCTGTCTTATCTTTCAGAATCTTCTGTCAAGTAACTTACCTACCACAGATGTTAGGCTTACTGTTCTATAGTTCCCAGGTTCCTCTTTGCAGTCCTTCCAAATAAGGGGAGAACATTCGCTGTCCTCCAGTTTTCCGGAACCTCACCCATGGCTAACGATGATGCAAAAATATCATCTCTCTCTCTCTCTCTCTCTCAATGTCAATGGGCCCTATTCCTTGCTACTTATTTGCTGCTTCCAGTCCATTTAGGCAAAACTATGTCTTATTTTCGTAAAATTAGCCTTTCTTCAATTCATCAGATCATAGAATCCTATATGCATCTCTCTGTCCGTCGCCCTCTGCTGGATGTTCATCCTCCAGCTGATCACGGGGGCTGTTACCACATGATCCACTCTTCAGTTCCTTTTTGACTCATCATACTTTTGAAACAGAAACCAAATCGAGCCAGGATTGCTAAGCAACAATCAGCACAGATGTCCCATAATCTCTTCACAAGTCAGTTTTTACCAGAAATTTAAGCCAATAAGCCCTTTTTACTTCAGAAACTGTCCAAACAGTTCAATTTATTTTTATTTTTCACATTGTTCAAAAAGATATTTATTAACAAAGCAGAAAGCATAATTCTGAAGCTTTTAAGATTTGCAGTGGTAATTTCACGATATCAGGCACCAAATCTTGAAATTTCAGCACCATTATTTTTATTTCAATTCCCTATTTATAAATATTTGTTTTAATATTTTTCACTGCTTTTTATATGGATAATACATAGTCAATATCAAGTTTCATAAGGCAAATGTTATCGTGGCTAACACTTTGACTTGAGGAGTCATGTAAAACAAAGTATCACATTACCATGGCACAGTGATGGCATAGTGGCTCAGTGGTTAGCACTGCTGCCTCACAGCACCAGGGTCCCAGGTTCCATTCCAGCCTTCTCCCTGTGTCTGTGTGGGTTCGCTCTGGTTTCCTCCCACAGTCCAAAGATGTGCAGTTCAGGTGAATTGGCCATGTTAAATTGCCCATAGTGTTAGGTGCATTAGTCAGAAGGAAATGGGTCTGGGTGGGTTGCTCTTCAGAGAGTCAATGTGGAGTTGTTTGGCCAAAGGGCCTGTTTCCATCACACTGTAGGGAATCTAATCTAACATGGTGAGTTAGACTGAAAAAGAGATGTAAATAAGCTTCTCAATACTCAACTGTGAGATTCTGAACTGGTGTGATGACATAATTGGGCATGCTTTTCCTTGATGTTGAGAATCTGAGTTTTGGATTTTTGCCCAATTAAATCAATTTTACTCACCTTTATTCTCATCATCTGAAAGAGGGGAGAATTCCATTCTGGGAGAAAGTGAGGTCTGCAGATGCTGGAGATCAAAGTTGAAACTTTATTGCTGGAACAGCACAGCAGGTCAGGCAGCATCCAGGGAACAGGAGATTCGACGTTTCGGGCACAGGCCCTTCTTCAGGAATCCATTCTGCCTTTTGAGTTTATGATAGGTGTCTAAATTCATTTCAGATACAAAATGGCCAGCACTCACTGTGATGAATAGAATTAAATAATCAGTGGAGCCATGCACTTCCAGGATTCCTTTCCACAGTTGAGAAATTCATGGCTCATAAACCCAAATGGTAAAACAGAGAGGGTGCTGACAACATGCTTGTCAGTACCATTGCAGCTTGTGGAATGGCTGCGCTAGCCACCTCATGACTCTTTACATTAAACTGCTTCTTCACAAAGTGCCTCCATGGTCAATGCCCACACTCTTTCTTGACTTTTTATCCATGAGTCTCACAAATTAGCATACCTGCTCTCAGCCCAACTCAACCATGACTTAAGGTCTTCAAGCATGTAGACCTTAAGATCATAAGATACAAGAGAACAATTGAGCTTTTTGGCCTGTGATGATGCTGTTATTTTGTTATTTTGCCCGTGGTTTTTGATTTGAAGAAAGATCGTAAAGGTAGAGATGCTGAAGAGTCTAATTTAACAATGGAAGGGGAGTGGCCAGTTCAGGTTTGTTCTAGTTTGTTTTTAGCTGTAGCAATCACAAGATGGTTACATCCAGGGGAGTTGCAAGCTTCAGTAAAGAGTTGCTTCTGGTTGCCAGTTCCAGTTGTTCGTTGAAGTGATCAATTATATTGGGTCAATAATCGGAAGCAGCAGGAATGAAATCAAATAAGTTCCCACTGATACAGGACAGCAGTGTTTCACAGGAGACTTCACATTACCGAAGATATCACATAGAAAAGGGATGAAATGTCTGCAAACCAAATTCACAACTTGGTGAACATACCCACAACAACTGCATCTGGCACCAGAGCTACAAAGCTTTGCACAATCCTTGAACAAAGATAGATAGGTTCTTGATTAGAAGGGGATTACTGGGAGAAGGCAGGAAAATGGGGTTGAGAAATATTTCAGCCATGATTACATGGTAGAATAGACTCAATGGACCTGTTATAGACCAGAGCTGAAAATGTGTTGCTGGAGAAGCACAGCAGGTCAGGCAGCATCCAGGGAACAGGAAAATCGACGTTTCGGGCATAAGCCCTTCTTCAGGAATGAGGAAAGTTTGTCCAGCAGGCTAAGATAAAAGGTAGGGAGGAGGGACTTGGGGGAGGGGCG
>NC_057718.1:73320489-73336461 GCF_004010195.1 Chiloscyllium plagiosum | reverse complement strand
GACCTCTCCGCCCCCACCCCAGTCTGACCTATCACCCTCACCTTGTCCTCTTTCCACCTATCACATTTCCGACGCCCCTCCCCCAAGTCCCTCCTCCCTACCTTTTATCTTAGCTTGCTGGACAAACTTTCCTCATTCCTGAAGAAGGGCTTATGCCCGAAACGTCAATTCTCCTGTTCCCTGGATTCTGCCTGACCTGCTGCGCTTCTCCAGCAACACATTTTCAGCTCTGATCTCCAGCATCTGCAGACCTCACTTTCTCCTGTTATAGACCAGGCCAGACCTCTTCAAAACTTTTTAAGAATGTATCCTAGACCTTCTTATTTTAAAGGTAGGTCGATTAATTGGTGTCTCGAGCACTCCCTCTCGTCCTTTCTCCTTCCGTATAATAATTTCAGCCACCCTCTTGCTGCTTGTGGTGTGGCTACCTTTTCCATTGAATCTACCTGCTGAACTATTGCTTGAGTCATTATGCAGGCTAGGAAGATACCTGGAACACCCTTTTCTAGTGTTCCTCTCTCATCTCTATCCCCTGGCTCCTCCATTACAAGGTGAGGAAACAATTTTCAGTCCTACAAGGTCACTTCTTAACAGCGGATCTACTCCTTTGACTGGCAAATTGTGAATCACCCTACCGTTATATCCCCTAACAAGATGTTGTAGTCCAGCCTTATTGTGTAACTGGAATGTATACTCCTCCCACCCTACTTCTTAGTAACTTGGTTTTCATCAGACTTTCAGTTGGAAAAGCTAAACTGTTCTTTGATAGTAAAGTTTGAGATGTTCATATTTTCTTTGAAATTGCTATAGGCTTTGTCCTTCGTTTAGAAGTAAAAGGCCTCACTGTATCCTTTGAAAAAATCCCTGGTATCCTTCACTTATTTTGTTTCCTTCTACCTTCTTTGCAGGATTCACCACTGTCTTTTTATCTTAGCCACTACTACTGGCTGGCTCAGGGTGCTTTCTTCCTTAATTCCTTTTCCAGCTTCTCCTTGCTGAATACCAATGGCCCCCATTGGCTTCCTGCAGCTTCTCAAGCAGTTGCCTTAATGTGCCCTACCTTCTGCAGTGAAAACATGTTTCCTGCTTCCTCCTCTGCTCTTGATCATAACTGCATTACAGCTAGCTGAATTAGGGGCAGCACGATGGCTCACAGTGCCAGGGACCTGGTTTGATTCCAGCTTTTGGGCAACTGTCTATGTGGGATTTCCACGTTCTCACTGTGTCCACATGGGTTTCCTCTGGCTGCTCTGGTTTCTTTCATGATAACCAACCATTTTTACCTACTTATAGTACCCACAACAAAATTTCCCTTCCCAATTCAACCTCTCTCCTCATATGTCAGTCCCACTATACCATGAATCAGTGTGATAAACCTTCACTGCACTCCCCCTAAAGCAAGAACTTTCTTTTTTTCAGATAAGGAGACCAAACCTCCGCGCAATATTCCAGGTATGATTTCACTTAGGCTCCGTATAACTGCAGCAAAACACCCCTACTCCTGTACTCAATCCTGTTACTAACATAACATTTGCCTTCTTTCCTGCCTGATGTATCTGCATACTTACTTTCAACAACTGGTGTATGAGGACACCCAGGTTTCATTGCACATTACCCTCTCTCACTTTATAGCCAGTCAGGTATTAATCTGCCTTCCAGGTTTTGCTCCCAAAGTGGATGGCCTCACATTTATCCACATTATACTGCATTTGCTCACTCACTCAACAGAACCATCTCTGCATCCTCCTCACAGCGCACCCTCCCACCCTGCTTTGTGTCATCTGTTAATGTGGAGATATGACATTTAGTCCCCTCATCCAAACCATTAGTACATATTATGAATGGATGAGGTTTTGGAAAAAGACTTGTTTAGCCCTGTTCTTTCTTCCTGTCTGAAAACCAGTTTCTATCCATCTCAGTACACAACACTCAATCACGTTTTAATTTTACACACTAACCTCTTACGTGGGACTTTGTTGAAATCATGCATTGACTCCCCCTCATCAACTCTGCTAGTTCTATTTCCAAAGAATTCCAGTAGATTTTTAAAGCATGATTTCCCTTTTGTAAATCTATCTGACTCTGCCTAATCCTGTCACTGTTTTCCAATGCTTAGCTATTCATTCTTTTATAACGGACGTTAACATTTTTCACATATCGAGCTGACTGATTTGTTTTGATGGGATGAAATCCACCTGAATCAAATTGGAACAAGGGTCCTGGTGGATTGCATGACCAGGGTAGCAGATAGGGCTTTAAAATAAATACTAGGGCATTGCAGATCTCAGTTGCATACTGAGTTAGAAAATCAAAGATAAAGGAGGAGATAGAATTGTCAGTTAGTGATGAGGCTGATTGCTACCAGAAACTTAAAGGCAAGATCAGAACGTGTGAATGTCATACTGCACCAAGGAACCATAAAAGCGCAGAGAAACACAATGATAGAACAAATTTAAAGACATGTAATCTAAATGCTCGAAACATTGGGACTAAGATAGATGAACTAATGCCACAAAGCACGATAAATGAATGTGATCTCATAGCTACCACAGAAAGATGCTAAGAAGGAGATAAAAACTAGAAATGTAACATTCAGGGAAATGTGATCTTTCAGAAAGACAGGAGGGATAGAAACGTTGGTGGGATAGCACTCTTAACAATAGATGAAATGAGAACAGTTGCAATAGATATTGTACGTTCAGATAATGTAGGGAAAGAAAATGGTGGGGGTAGTGTATAGGCCCCCAGGCAGTAGCCACTCTGTATGAAAGGCTACAAGTCAACAAATAACAGTTGAATGTAAAAGAATAGAGTAATAATATGGGTGACTTTAATCTTTAAGTTGATTTGGGTTAACAAGTTAGAAAGAATAGCTGCGGTCACAAATTCATAGAGTACATTAGTGATCGTTTCTGAGTCCAATATGTCATGGAGCCAAGGTATGCTACCTTGGATTTGGTAATGTGATGATGTACTTTAATAAATTACCTCAGTAAAACATCTCTTCGGAAGTAACTATCATAACATGATAGAATTTAACATTCATTTTGAGAGTGAGAAACACGGGTCAGAAACAATTGTGTTTAATGTGAATAAAGGGAATTACAGTGAAATTAGAATACAGCTGGCTAAAGTGAACAGGCAGATAGATTCGCAGGAATGATACTAAGCCAGCAGTGGCAGATATTTAAGGAGATAATCCATGATTCTCAGCAAAAAGAAATCCCAATAAGGAGAAAGGTTCCTGAGAGAAGGGTAAATCAACCATGGCTAACCAAGGAAGTTAAGGATAGCATTAAATTGAAAGATACAGGATATAAGGAGGCAAAAGTCAATGAGAGCCATGAAGACGAGGACAAGTTGAGCATCCAGCAAAGCAGGAAACAGTTAATAGTGGCAGAGAAAACAAAGTAGGAGGGATAACCAGTGAGGAATATAAAAACTGACATAAAAGAGCTTCTTCAAATATGTAAGGAAGGAAAGGTCAAAGTGAAAATCAGTCCCCAGAAATTGAGTTGGATGAGACAGTTATGCGCAACAAGGAAATGGCAGAGGAGTTAAACAGATATTTTGCATTAATCCCCATGATGGAATACCTACTTCGAACATCCCATTAATACTAAAGAATGTAGAGGATGAATCAATGCCATCACAACCATGACATAAGTAATATGAGACAAATTATTGGTGCTAAAGCCAGAAAAGTCCCTTGCCCTTGATTACTTGCATCTTTGGTTCCTAAAAAAGGTAGCCTCGGGGATGGTAAATGCATTGATTGTAATATTCCAAAAATCCTTGAATTCTGGGGAAGTACCAGAGCACTGGAAAGGGAGGGAGACAAAAAAATGGTTTTGGCTGATTAGCCTAACATCTATTTTTGGAAAAGTATTGGAATCAATTATTAAGGAAGTAATAGCAGAACGTTTGGAAAATCATAATCTAATCAAACAGAATCAGCATGCTTCATGAAAGGGAAATTGTATCTGACTAACTTATTCGATATTTGAGGAATTTGTAATCAGAGTGGATAGTGGAGCACTTGTAGATGTGTTATACAGGGACTTCCAGAAGATGTTCAACAAGGTACTTCACAAAAGGTTAAGCTATAAGATATGAGACATGATATTAGAGGCCGAATATTGGTATGGATAGAGAATCAGCTAATGGGCAGGAAACAGCAAATAGAGATCAGGCATTCTTTTTCAGGTAGGCAACCTGTAACTATTGGGGTTCTAGAGGGATAAATCAACCATGGTTAACCAAGGAAGTTAAGGATAGTATTAAATTGAAAGATAAAGGAGATAAGGAGGCATTCGTCAATGAGAGCCATGAAGGCAAATTCCAAATCTAGCAAGGGAGGAAAAAGATAATAAAGACAGAGAAAATAAACTAGGAGGGCAAAGTGCTGGGGGCCACAACTGCTTACAATAAATATAAATGTCTTGGAGGAAGGAAGCGAATGTACTGTGAAAAAGATAATAAAGACAGAGAAAATAAACTAGGAGGGCAAAGTGCTGGGGCCACAACTGCTTACAATAAATATAAATGTCTTGGAGGAAGGAAGCTAATGTACTGTTGCCAAATTTGCAGACAACACAAAAAAAGGTTGAAAGGCAAGTTGCAAGAAGTATACTAACAGTTTACAGTGAGAGACAGATGTCAATTAAGTGGGCAAACAAATTGACAAGTGGAGTATAACGCAGGCAAGTGTGAAGTTGCTCATTTTGGAAGGGAGAACAAAAGGACAGGACATTACTTAAATTGAGAAAGCCACAACACAAAGGGATTTGGGGGACTGGTATATAAGACACAGAAAGCTATCACACAGGTGCAGCAGATATTCAGGAAGAGTTTGGAGTATAAGAGTGGGGAGTTTTACTGCACTGCACAAGGTGCTGATGAGACTAATTCTTGGGTACTATGATCGGTTTTGGTCCCTGTATTCAAGGAAAAATATCATTTCACTGGATGCTGATCAGGGAAGGTTCATGAGGATGATCCTTAGTGTGGAGAGATAGTCTTATGAGCAAAGGAGTTTAAAAGAATAAGAAGTCATCTCATTGAAACAAATAGGATTCTTAAGGGACTTGACAGGGTAAATGCTGAGAGGATGTTTCCCCTCATGGATGAGTCTAGGACAGTGGTGGGGCTGGGGGAGAGGTGAGGGTGCATAGTCTCAGAATAAAAGGATGCAAAAAGTCTAAGATGAGGAAGAATTTCTTCTCTCAGAGGGTTGTCAGTCATCAGAACTCTTTTCCACAGAAAACTGTGATGGACAAGGCCCTGTGCACATTAAAGGCTGAGATAGATTAATCCTTGATCAGTTGAGAATTAAAAGTAATGGGGATAATGCAGGGGAGTGGAGATGAGGAATATTGGATCAGTTACAATCTCATTGAATGGTGGAACAGGCTTGAATGACTGCATGGCCTACTCATGTTCCTATTTCTTATGGTCTGATAGATTATATTAGCTACCTTCCAACCTGTTGAAACTATTCAAGAGTCTGTACTATCTTGGAAGATGATGACCTATGTAACCATTATTTCTAGGGCCCCTTCCTTAGATATTCTGAGATGTAGACTGTCAAGACCTAAAGAATATTCAACCTTCAATCCCATCAATTTCCTCTGCATGGGTTTCTTCCAGGTGCTCTAGTTTCCTTCCACAATACAAAGATGTGCAGGTTAGGTGAATTGGCCATGCTAAATTGCCCATAGTGTTAGGTGCATTAGTCAGGGCTAAATGTAAGGTAGGGTAATGGGTCTGGGTGGGTTACTCTTCAGAGGGTCAGTGCGGACTTCTTGGGCTGAAGGGCCTGTTTCCATACTGTATGCAATCTAATCTAAACTTAGGAATGCTAAGGGTGCATCTACCCTACTGGGAGTGTATTATAGGCTCCCAGAAAGTCAGCGGGAAATACAGGAGCAAATATGTAAATAGTTCACAGAGGTGTGTCAGATGATAATTATACTAGGGGATAATTATACAAGGGGATTTCAACTTTCCCAATATAAATTGGGATAGTCATAGTGTTAAGGATTTAGAAGGGGCAGATTTCTTGAAAAATATCCAGGGAAGTTTTTGTATCAATACGAAGAAGACTCAATAAGGGATAGACCAGTGCTGGATCTGGTTCTGAGGAAAGAAGCTGGATAACTGTTCGATGAAGTAGTGAGGAAACATTTAGGTGATAATGATCACAATACAGTATGGTTAAAATTTGTTCTAGACACCGAAAAGGCTGGCCTGCAAAAGACAGCTTTGGATTGAAAGAAGGCAGATTTTATTGGTTGTTATGTCAGTTGGGTGGAAGGACCTTTGCTACACTGCATGAACCTATGAATCCTACTGCATTACAACATGACTACACTTCAGAAGTATTTATTTGGCTATGAAGCTATTTTGTTCATTACAGTGCCATAACTTATTTTATGCAACATCTATGAAATCAAGCTATGGTATGACTGGGATGCTTCAGAATAGCCATCCAGCATCGCACTGGCTCAAGTTTTCTCACTTTTATGTACCATTGCGCTGGTTGTCAAGTGCTGACATCCTTTCAAAGCAAGACCAATCATTTCTACCTGAGGATTTGGTATGCATTCCTTATCCAAAAAAAAATTGCATATGCGAGAAATCAGAAATAAATTCAGAAATTGCTGGAAAAACTCAATAGGCCTGGCAGCAACAGCGGAGAGAAAACAGAGTTAACATTTTGGGTACAGTGATGCAGGAGGATCACTGAATCATAAACAGTTGACTCTGCTTTCTTTTCACATATGCTGCCAGACCAAGCAATGTCTGATTTTACATCTCTTATCAGTTAGGCACTCAACATTTCTCATGTATATGATCCACCTGATAACTCCTAGTCATCCTAGATTTCTTCTGATCATCACATTTTTGGAAGTTCACGTAGGGAAATCCAATGACTCTTATAGTTATACGGTAGAGAGAAAAAAGAAAATAATGAAATAATTGACAAAAATTAACGATAAAACAATATTAGAAGAAAGACTGATAAAAGTAAATCAGAAGCGGCCTCGAAATGTCAAAAGCCAGCTGCATGGGAAGACAGCTGTCACCTCATTATCACTGGAATCATTCTTCCTATCTTCATGTACAGCTGTATGCTCTTCTACTCTCAGTGGTGCACTGATTTCCGGAATGCCCTGATAAGTCTAACTGCAAAAACATTGCTCCTCTATAAGACACAAATAATTCTATTTGAGCCAATAGGTTCAGTTGATAATGTTTGAAATGTGAGCCCCTTCTGCAGTTCCACTTGACCTTGCTGGAAACAAATATTTAGTTATTTAAATTTAATGTTAAGAACAAATGGAATCAAAAAGAAGCTGCGCAAAGCATGTTAGTTTAGAGGAACATTACTAAGGAAGTTGAGTTGGAGGAAAGCTTGCAAAGGACGGTTGCTCAGATGATCACTTTCATTTCTGAAAGGAAAACCCTCCTTCAGGGTGAAACCTAATCATTCTTTTGAGTGAGCGATTATAGAAAAAAATCTCAAGATTAGATTTCTTAATCAAGCTGTGACTGCAGGACTTCAGAGACAACTGCGAATAATAATAATTCGACCATACAAAACAGAACATCAGAGCAATAGACTCCAGAATATTCTGCACTTTTTTGTTTTGCCTTTAAGAATAATCCATTGATCAAAGTGCTTTTTTTTTCCAGAAAGCCAATCTCTGCAGCAAAATCTGTTTTTTTATTAGATTTCCAATATTCAGAGTAACACACATTTACACATCTTTACTGCTGAGTATGTTAACTAATTACTGTGACTTCAATAAATTACTTTCGTTTCGATTAAAAAAAATGTGTTTATTAAGAAACCTGGCTGATAGATTTTTTTATTTAAAACCTGTCATAGATAGATATGCACTTGGTCATTTAAGTAACTAGAAAAAATATTTTTATTTTATGGATGTAGGTTTGCTCGCTGAGCTGAAAGTTTCATTTCCCGATGTTTCATCACTCTACTAGGTAACATCATCTGTGGGCCTCAGGCAAAGCAATGCTGAAAATTCCTGCTTTCTATTTATATGTTTGGGGTTATTTGGGTTGGTGATGTCATTTCTTGTGGTGATGTCATTTCCTGTGATGTTATAGTTCTTGCACAGTATTTTGTAAATAACTAGAAACTAGACAAACTTACACAAAGTAACAACACTGACAACACAGAAGCATGGATAAAAAACTTATCTGACTGACCCTTAACAGACGCTGAAAAAGCCATCTTAGTAAGAGGATTAAATTACAACTGCCAGGATGCGGACAAGAAAAATTTCTTAGCAGCATTAGAAACAACACTAAAAGACAATCAACTCACAGAAGAAACCCAGCAAGCCATCAGACAGGTAGTTGCACCAACATTAAGCAGAAAAAAGGAAGGAAACACACTCAACACACAAGAAAGGAAAGCACTGGAAAGACTAAAAAAAGATAAAAATATTGTTATCCTACCTGCAGACAAAGGATGCTTGACAGTCATTCTAAATTGAAGAGACTACATTGAAATACCAACACTTACCTACAAGTGGTGATAGACCCAACCCCACAACTAGAGAACTGAATCACAGCCTTACTCAAAAACCTTCAGAAATCTGGAGAAATAAATAAGACTGACTTCCAAAAAATGAAACCAAACAGATCCAACACAATATCCTTCTAAGAATTACCCAAAATTCACAAACCTGGAGCCCCCCTCAGACCCATAGTCTTACTACCTGGAACACCAACTTACAGATTAGCCAAGGAGCTACACCAAAGACTAAAATGCTTAGTAGAAGACTCACGCCACTCCATCCACTCCACCCAAGAATTCCTGAAGACCATCAAAGACACTAAAACAGAAGAGGATTAAATAATGGTCTCCTTTGATGTAACAACCCTGTTTACATCAATCAACATTAACCTGGCCTGGTAAACACTGACTACATTATTAGAAGACCCAAAGACACATACACGAAACACCACTAACTTAATCAGCAAGGACAGTATCGTCAACCTACTGGACCTATGCCTTACCACACACTTCACCTTCAACAACTAAGCCTATAGACAAACCAAAGAACACCCATGGGATCTCTGATATCAGAGGCAGTTCTTAGCAGAGGCAGTAATGCATAGACTCGAACAAACAGCTCTGCCAACTATCCAACCCAAACTTTGGGTCTGCCATGCGAATGACACCTTTGTCATCACTAAACGAAACAAATTAGAGGAAACCTTCAAGACCATCAATATTGTCCTTACTGGCATAAAATTCACTAAAGAGGAAGAAAACAACAGCAAACTGTCATTCCAAGATGTCACATTAGAGCGAACAGCCAATGGGCAACTTCAAACCAGCATCTACAGATTAACAACACATACAGACCAAATATTGAACTACAGAAGCAATCATCCAAACATCCATAAATGAAGCTGCATCAGAACATTATTTCAACAAGTCAACACACACTGCAGCACAGAGGAACTACGCAGAGCAGAGGAAAATAACCCATACCGTGTATTCAAAACAAATGGGTACCCAATGAACACTGTCCGCCGATTTTTCAGCAACAAGCCCAAACAAGCAGATAAAACGCGTCCAGAAACCCCAACCACTCTCCCCTACATCAAAGACATCTCGGAAATGACTGCCAGACTACTCAATGTGGCATCATGGTAGCCCACAAATGCACCAACACACTAAAACAGCAGCTAATGAACTTGAAAGACCCTATACAGACAACAAGCCAAACTAATGTCATTACAGAATACCATGCAAGAACTGTAACAAACACTACATTGGACAAACAGGCAGAAAACTAGCACCAGGATACGTGAAAACCAACTAGCCACAAAACGACATGACCCTCTCTCACTCATATCCTTACCTACAGATGAGGAAGGACACCACTTTGACTGGGACAACACATCCATCTTAGGACAAGCCAAACAGAGACACACACATCGAGAATTCCTAGAAGCATGGCATTCCAACCGGAACTCTATCAAAAAACACACCGAGTTAGACCCCATCTACACCCCCTGAGAAAAAGAACAGGAAATTGCATCACCACAGGAAATGACATCACCAACCCAAAGAAACCCAAACATATAAATAGAAAGCAGGAACCATGTACAGTGCTTCACCTGAGGCCCACTGAAGATGTTACCTAGTAGGGTGATGAAACGTCTGGAAATGAACCTTCCAGCTCAGCGAGCAAACCTGAGCTGCAAATCTTCTCAAAACTCATTATTTTAACTTGGTGTTGTGATCCGTGGACTATTAGCATTACAAGAACATTGCATTCCTCCAATCTTAGTCTAACACACTGCAGAAAGGAAATTTTGCCTTGGCAAGACTTGAAGAAGAGTTACACCTGAAATATTGATTTCCAGCCTCCTGCTTGTCTATTGCAGTAGCTACTCCTGCCAGGAGATCTGCTGTATTGGTATGCCATACTGGTCTGTCTTGTTTCATCCTCACACAGCCACTAGAGTTTTTCTGCAACTATGCCTTTTCTGCTACCTTGCAATTTGCCCTTGTTGTGGGTAAATCACAAGTTATCTTTAAGCCAGCTACACATTATGAACTCTCACAATCAAGTACTGAAACAATGATTTAATCTTTATTGCATGTAGCTACCAAAATAAGACCCTTCAAGTAAGCAAGTTTAGCCTCATGACTCAGCTTGACCATTACCCAATTAATGGTGGAATTTACCTACGATTCCAACCAACATTGTTCTCTAACGTCCAGGATTTGATCCTTATGCAGTGTTATCCTTTGAAGTTCTACTGAAGAAGAGTTCTGGTATTGGATTGTTATACAGATTTTCATCCTTCAGGTCTATGGGGTGATATTATCGATGATCTTTTAGATTTTTTTCATCCAAGATATTGCAAGCCTGCCTTTTTATCAGAAGTAACTTCTTTGCTCCTTGTGAAATATCTGTAGGAAGAAAGACACAGCTTTCCTGCAGCTAACTCCTTAAGTTCTTCTGTAGGGCAATCAGATGTCCTTGTGGCCTAAGGCAGCCAGATATCAAGCAGGTGTCACACAGTTTTGTTCATTTTGTCAGACTTGGCTAATCACTTTCAGTTGTTTGCCCTTGTCGCTTAAACGTTTAAACCAGAAAGAATTATTGCTGCTTCGTTCAATCCATGAAAAGTTGTTAAAGTTCTGAAGTTTATAATATCACACTCTCCAGAAGAGAACTCCGTAGCTTTTCATTTCCGAGCAAATGCTGATATTGTCTTTTCTAGATGTCACTTTCTGGAATTCTTTTTCTTCTTGCAATTTCAAGTTCCTCTTCATTTGTTTTATTGTCTGTATATGGAAATCTTAGCATCATGTTTTAACACCTCATTTCAAATTTATTATTTTATTCCTTAGAGCCAGTCTTTCATCATGTCTATAATTTTCCCATTCCTGGAATAATTTTGGCAAACTTACAACTTTTTGTTGACTGTAGCTTTCATGTATTTTCAATACGTAATATATATAGCTCCAAATGGAATTTTTAACTGGACCTTTAGAATTGTTTCATGAAACTGTGGCTACAAGAATTTGTCAGAGGCTGTGAATAGGTACATTTCTAAATTCCTAAAGCCTGTCCATCATCTACAAGGCATATGGCAGGAGAATGTTGGAGTACTTTCAACTTTCCCAGATGAATGTAATTCACTAAATCTCCTTCAACAAATGCACTATTTTCAGCCTTAGAGCAAATTCCTTTGATATCATGGCACGGTGGCTCAGTGGTTAGCACTGTTGCCTCACAGCACTAGGGACCCGGGTTCAATTCCCATCTTGGGTAACTGTCTGTGTGGAGTTTGCACATTCTCCCTGTGTCTGCGTGGGTTTCCTCCGGGTGCTCCGGTTTCCTCCCACAGGTCAAAGATGTGCAGGTTGGGTGAATTGGCCATGCTAAATTGCCCTTAGTGTTAGGTAGATTAGTCAGGGGTAAATGTAAGGGAATGGGTCTGGGTGGGTTGCTCTTCAGAGGGTCGGTGTGGATTTGTTGAGCCAAAGTGCCTGTTTCCACACTGTAGGAAATCTAATCCAATCTTATCTGCCAAACCCATGACCATTACCATCTAAACGGACAAGGGCAGCAAATGCATAGGATTGCCGCCAGCACAAGCTCCTCCCCAAGCTACACACCATCCTGACTTGGAAATACATATCATCAATCCTTCACTGATGTGAAGGTGCCGGTGCTGGATCCAATCCTTCACTGTCACTGGTCAAATCCCTGAACTCCCTTCCTGACAGATATATCTATGCCCAAGGGCTGCAGTGGTTCATGCATGTGGCTTACCACCACCTGATCAAAAGGAATTAGGAATGGGCAACACATATACATCTAGCCAGTGATGCACCCATCCTGTGAACAAATAATAAAGAAAAAGAAGTGCAAGGAAAAGATTTACATTAATGGGTCCGCCATGAAATGTGAATCCAATACTAGCTGATGTGCTACAGGTAAATTCATTGTTTTTCACTTTATCAGTTGTCTTGTTTCCCTGCCTGTAGTAACATTAGAGTATTTGGTGTAACATATTTGTGGTTCCAGCTGGTAAAATGCATGAAACAATTTAAACTTATCATTAATTCACTGTCTGGTCTAGTTTCACGAATGAAATGATATTATTTCCAATTTCTTTCTCTTGTATTTCAATACTGTTCTTTAATTTGTCCAACCCAGTCTAACACTGGCACCTCCATATCATATTCTTTAATTTAGCATTCCTGAGTAACATTCCCTCTAAACTGTCAGCCATATGACCGTGCAACCACTCAGAAAGTCCATGCATGCTGATTTGTGTGCAGATGCATTGACTTCTGGATCCAGAAGTTTTTGCCACAGGTGGACCTCGGAGACCTATGCACAAGAAAAATTAGTAGGAACGCAGCTCATGAGATGATGATGATAAAATTTGTAGTGCATTTTCTTGCCTCCAGACTCTATTTAATGTTCTCCTTGGTAGTCTCCAACCTTCCATAAATATTTTAATGAAACCTAACCCATAATAAAACTTTCCAGCTCAGGCAAATCCTCATAAATCTTTTCTGCATGTTCTCCAGTGTAATCACATCCTTCTACATTGTGGATTCCAGAACTGCACACAATACTCTACCTATGACCTAACCAATATTTCACATAGTTCCAACATACCCTCCCCTGCTCTTAAATTCTATGCCTTAGCTAATTAAGGCAAGTATCCCATTTGCCTTCTTAACTAGTTTATCTATTTATCCCACACTACCTTAAGGGAATGTTGGACATGGACACCAAGGTCCCTTGGATCCTCAGTGCTTCCCAGTGTCCTACCATTCATGTATTCCTTTGCCTTATTTGTCCTGCCCAAGTGCATCACCTCACATTCATCCAGATCAAATTCCATTTGCCATAATTTACCCTATAGGTGATCCTGTAATCAAACAGGAATTGTGACAGTTTGGTATGAGTGAAGCTGTAGGCTGTAGGATTGTGCTTTCCACCGGGGGTGGGACAGTTTTTTCTAATGTGCCCCACCTCTCGGCACAGGTGGCACCGCACGCCGTCCGTAAACAAGGAGACACGGTAGGCCGCGCCCTCGTGGAGGAGTGTGAAAGAGCCCTCGGTGACCTCCTCCCGGGCCAGGCAAATGAACACCTGACGTCGGAAGGAGTACACGTGTCGGAGGGCGGGGTCCTTAAGACTGAGCAGGAGTGGTTGGATACCCGACCGGATCTGCCCCAAGGTGGTGAGATGGGGGAGAAGGAGCTCACTGGCAATGAAGGGCGGGACGTTGGAGATCACGACCCTCTGGGCCGTAACCTCCAGAGGGTCGACGGGTAAATGTGTCCCGCCCACAGTGAGCCCCCTCTCCACGGCCAGGTAGACCGCCTGCTCGGTCTTAAGGAAAAAGGCGGCCTTCCCATACATCCGGGCCACAGCGACGATGGACAGTGGGCCGACCACACACTAGCCATGGCCTTACTGCAGGACATGTTGCGTCTTCCTGAGCGCCTTTCTGGCCGGCCGGAGCAGCCGAGCCTAAGGCAGCGGCTACCTCGGCGTAGGTGCGGCTGGGCCCCGCGACCTTCGGGCTCGCCATACTCTGCTGCTGGATGTTGATAGGCCTCAGGCAGCAGCGGTGGAGGTGGGCCTCTGGCAGCAGCAGTGGTGGAGGTTGTGGGGAGGGGCCCAAGGCCAGTCACCCAAGGCGAGTCTCAGGCAGCAGTAGTGGTGGAGGCAGGCCTCAGGCAACAGCAGCGCTGGAGGCAGGCCTTGGGCAAGTCCCAGGTAGGCCCTTGGTCGCAGCGGTGGGGGCAGACTTGTTGGGGAGGGTCCAGACAGCCCCAAAATTGAGTCCCAGGCAGCGATGGTGAAGGCAGGCCTCAGCGTTGGAGGCAGGCCCTTGGTCGCAGCAGTGGGGGCAGACCTGTTGGGGAGGGTCCCCATGGCAAGTCCCAGGCAGCAGCGGTGGAGGTGGGCCTCTAACAGCAGCGGCAGTGATGGAGGTTCTGGGAGGGGCCCCAAGGCAAGTCCCAGGCAGCAGCAGTGGGAGTGGGCCCCAGGTCAGCAGCAACACTCCCTTGACCTGGGTGAGGCCCAGGCTGCAGCTCCAAAAGTAGGCCCCAGACTCAAAGCTCTCACCTCCTTCTTCATCTTCCTCCTCTTCCTTCCTTCAGCTCTCTGGATGTGGGGCAGCTGGTCCAGGGACAGTCCCCTTCAAGGAGGAGAGTCCTTGCACGTGCGCACTCACACTCACACTTACACTGATCCAGCTCTCAAAAGGAAAACACCTGAGTGGCCAGTGACAACCAGTGCCCTTATCATCTGTTTTTTTTTAATTAACCCCCTAACTGCGGTAGTGCTCATTTTTCCCCAGCACCCATGGTGCGTGTGTGCAGGTGTGAGACACAAAGTGTACAAATCTTTAATCAATTTCCACCACCAGGAAGATAGGAAAACACCCGAGTGGCCAGTGACAAGCAGTGCCCTTCACATCAAAAGGCAATGCTGTGTGATCAAACAGTGAAGGGGAGGGGAGGGACTAAATCAAAATAGCGTTGGAGGGGGAAAAAGCACTCCTGTTCATTTTTTCTTTTTCTTCTTTTTTTAAAAATATATAACCCCCACACTACCACTTAAGTGCGGTAGTGCTTATTTTTTCCCCCAGCACCCATGTTGTGTGTGTGTGGGCAGGTGTGAGACACAGTGAAAGACACAAAGTGCACAAATCTTTATTCAATTTCCACCACCAGGAAGATAGGAAAACACCCGAGTGGCCAGTGACAAGCAGTGCCCTTCACATCAAAAGGCAATGCTGTGTGATCAAACAGTGAAGGGGAGGGGAGGGACTAAATCAAAATAGCGTTGGAGGGGGAAAAAGCACTCCTGTTCATTTTTTCTTTTTCTTCTTTTTTTAAAAATATATAACCCCCACACTACCACTTAAGTGCGGTAGTGCTTATTTTTTCCCCCAGCACCCATGTTGTGTGTGTGTGGGCAGGTGTGAGACACAGTGAAAGACACAAAGTGCACAAATCTTTATTCAATTTCCACCACCAGGAAGATAGGAAAGCACCCGGGTGGCCAGTGACAAACACTGCCCTTCACATCAAAGGGCAGTGCTGTCCGATCAAACAGTGAAGGGGAGGGTAGGGACTAAATCAAAATAGAGTTGGAGGGGGAAACAATGCACTCCACTCCCTGCGGCGCCCACCTCTCCCTGAACAACTCCAGGGTGTTGGTGGACACCGCGTGCTCCCTCCCCAAGGCCACCCGGGCTCTAACGTAACCGCGGAAGAGGGGCAGGCAGTCGGCCCTAACGACCCCCTCCACGGCCCGCTGCCTGGACCTGTTGATGGCCAGTTTGGCCAGGCCCAGGAGCAGAACCACGAGGAGATCTTCAGACCTGCCCTCCTTCCTCCGTACCGGGTGCCCAAAGATCAGGAGCATG
>NC_057718.1:73315956-73319972 GCF_004010195.1 Chiloscyllium plagiosum | reverse complement strand
ACATACACTCACAATAGGCAAACACCCGGGTGGCCAGTGACAAACACTGCCCTTCACATCAAGGGGCAGTGCTGTGTGATCAAAACAGTGAAGGGGAGGGTAGGGACTAAATCAAAATAGAGTTGGAGGGAGAAATGATGCACTCCACTCCCTGCGGCGCCCACCTCTCCCTGAACAACTCCAGGGTGTTGGTCGACGCCGCGTGCTCCTTCTCCAAGGACACCCGGGCTCTAACGTAACCGCGGAAGAGGGGCAGGCAGTCGGCCTTAACGACCCCCTCCACGGCCCGCTGCCTGGACCTGTTGATGGCCAGTTTGGCCAGGCCCAGGAGCAGACCCACGAGGAGGTCTTCAGACCTGCCCTCCTTCCTCCGTACCGGGTGCCCAAAGATCAGGAGCGTGGGACTGAAGTGCAGCCAAAAACAGAGGAGAAGGTTTTTCAGAAAATCAAAAAGGGAGTGCAAACGCCCCACACCCAATATATACGTGGTCCACGGACTCCACAGCGCCACAGAACAAGCAGTTGGGCTGGGAGTCCGTGAACCACCGCAATCTGCGGTTGCAGGGGACTGCTGCGTGCAGCACCCTCCACCCCAGATCCCCGAGAGAAAGGGGGAGGACTCCCGCGTAGAGAGCACTCCACTGGGGATCCCCACCACCCAGTAGCAAATGGGCACGCCAAGGCGTGTCCGGACGGTGGATGAGGGAGAAAAGAGGTGGACGGTGTGCAGCAGCAGTCGATACACGGCCCGCCTTTTTACATCCTTAAAAAAAAGGGACAAAATTAAAATTCCGGAGACGGCTCAGGTTGTGGGACATTGGCCCCAAGGTCCCGTACTTCCCGCGGGAGCCTATGTGAAATTCCATACGGGTTGGGATGAGAGTGGACGTCTTCCCACCGCACACCTGAGCGTCCTCCAACTGGTGCACTACGTAGGGTCCGAGCACCGCCGTTTTAAGGCGTCGGATGGCGGTGGCCATGTACCGGACCTCTACCGCTGCCCTGCTCGCTATGTCCTGCGGCAGCGTCCAGCCCAGGCCCCCGGCACCCAGCACGTCCCCGACCCTGGTCACCCTCGCCGCCACGGCCCTCCCCTTCGACAGCCACTCGAACCCGCGAGTACGGAGGTGTGGATTCCTGAGCAACGACTCCCTGACGACAGCCACTACTCCAGGCGGAGGGTAGGCGCGACGCGATTCGACCATGTTCCAGACAGTGATCAGATCCTGGTAAAAGACAGGCAGCGTCTTGAGGGCGACCTCCAAACCGTCACGGTCGATGAACAGGAGCTGCGTGTCGTAGTCGAGGTTACGCACCTGGCGGAAAAAATATGTCGCCAGGGCGCACCACCTAGGAGGAGGCTCGACATAAAGGTCTGAAGGTGGAACGTCGTGACCTGGGTGCGGACGCACACCAGCGACTGACCGCCCTCCGCAATAGGGAGACTCAGAACCTGCACAGCAACCCAACGCATCCTTTTGTCCCAGAAGAAGTCGACCAACGTTCTCTTGATGTCAGCGACAAAGCCAGGAGGAGGGACCAAAGTGACCAGCTGGTACCACAGCATGGCGGCCACCAGCTGGTTTATGACCAGCACTCGACTCCTGTAAGATAGCACTCGGAGCAGTGCTAGGCGAGCCGAGACTTTGGCCTCCAGCTCCTGCCAGTTGGCCGGCCAGGATTCCTCAGCCGGGCTGAGGTAGACCCCCAGGTAGAGGAGATGGGTGGTACTCCAGCTGAACCCCTGTAACTCCTCTGGCAGAGAGTCCACCTGCCATGGACTGACCAGTAGTCCAGAACATTTGGCCCAGCTAATCCTGGCAGAAGACGCTGCCGAGTACACGGCCTGGCACTCGTGCATCCTCCCCAGGTCAGCGAAAGGTGAGGAGCACGTCGTCGGCGCAGGCCGAGAGGACCACCCCCGTGCCCATGCTGCACAGAACCAGCCCCGACAACCGTCTCCGCAAGAGGCGCAGTAAAGGCTCCACGCACAGGGATTACAGCTGGCCGGACAGGGGGCAGCCTTGACGCACTCCTCTCCCGAAGCGAAGGGGCGCCGTCAGGGACCTGTTAACTTTAACCAGACACTCTGCGGCAGCGTACAAAAGTCGGATCCAGGCGACGAACTGCTCATGAACCCAAATGCCCGCAAAGTCCCGAGCAGGTACTCGTGATCGACCCTGTCGAACGCCTTCTCCTGGTCGAGAGACAGGAAGGCGCTCGGCAGACCAGCCCGTCGACAGAAATGGATCAGGTCCCGGACCAGGTGGACGTTATCGTGTATCCTCCGGCCCGGGACCGTGTAGGACTGGTCCGGGTGAATCATGTGGGCCAGCACGGAGGCCAGGCAAGAAGACAACACCCTGGCGAAGATTTTGTAGTCCATGCTGAGGAGGGAGACCGGACCCCAGTTCTTTAGGGAACGAAGGTCCCCCTTCTTTGGCAGAAGGACAATGACCGCCCTGCACCAAGAAAGGGGCAGCTCTCCGGCATTTAGACACTCCCCCAGGACCTGTGCGTAATCGCTCCCCAGGACATCCCAGAATGCCCTGATGAACTCCACAGTCAGCCCATCCAGCCCTGGGGTTTTGCCCCTCGAGAGCCGGTCGAGGGCGCCGGTCAGCTCCTCTAAGGTGACGGGAGCGTCGAGCCTTCCGGCGTCCTCCGGGCCGAGCTGTGGCAGGTCCTCCCACAGAACACTGCGAGCATCCTCGCTGGACGGATCCGGAGAGAACAGAGACGTGTAATAGTTTCGGACGTGGGCCCTGATGCCCTCCGGATCCGAAACGAGGGACCCTTTGTTGGCCAGCTGCTGACGGGTGCCACGCCTTTTTTCCAGCGAGTAGAAGAAGGGGGAGCCGCGGTCCAGGTCCTGGAGGAGCTGGATCCGCGACCTCATGTACGCGCCCCGAGTCCCGACGAGCTGCAGGTCCTGGAGCGCGGGTTTCTTCTCTTCGCATGCCCCGCGCAGGGCCGGGTCCACGTCGGGCTGACCAAGGCGTGACTCCAGGTCGAGCATCTCCCTCTCCAACTCCCCGCTCCTGGATGTCTGCCTCTTCGTCGACCCCCTCGCGTACTCCTGACAGTAGACACGGACGTGAGCCTTGCCCACGTCCCACCATAGCCTCAGGGAGGGGAAGCTTCCCCGCTTCCTTCTCCAGCCGGCCCAGAAACGACGAAACGAGTCCCGGAACCACTCGTCCTCCAGCAGCAGGTTGTTAAAGTGCCAGTATGCGGAGCCGAGCCTGGCGCCGAACGGAAGAGGTTCCGCCCACACCAGGTGATGGTCCGTGCACGACACATGCCGCGTGGAGGCCTTCAGAAAACAGGAGGCGTGCGCCCGTGAAACGTACAGGCGGTCGATTCTAGATGCTCCGACCCCAGGCTTCACGAAGGTGAAGGCGATGGAGTCGGGATGGAGATTTCGCCAGACGTCCACCAGGTCGAAGGACTTGACCAAGTCCCCCAATCTCCTCCCCGATGCCCAACCAGTGCAGGCACCGCTGTGGTCCCTGCCCTCGAGGACGCAGTTAAAATCTCCCCCGAGGACGACGCACTGGTTCTCGTCGATGGAGGCGTAATGAGTGGACACTGCTTCAAAGAAGCTTGCTTGCCTTGGCCCGGCCAGGGGAGCGTAGACGTTCACCAAGTGAAGCACCGCGCCCCCCAGCCGAACCATCGGGTGAAGCAAATGGCCTGGCATGGGCTCCCTGACCCCCAAGATCTCCGGCTGAAAATGCGGGGCCAACAAAATAGCCACCCCGCCAGATCTGCGGGTGAGGTGACTCATGTAGACCCCACCCCCACTCGCCACACCAGGAGCCAGGTGGCTTCGTCTCCGGGGTAGTGTGGGTTTCTTGCAGGAAGCACACCGCATACCTCCCGTCCCGAAGGACCGAGTGGGTCTGGAATCTGCGCTGTGACTCCCTGCTGCCGTTGATGTTGAGGCTGGCTATAGTTGGCTCCATGTCGGAAGCGTTGTGCAACCACCACCAGTACAGTTAAAAACCTATATA
>NC_057718.1:73295247-73315948 GCF_004010195.1 Chiloscyllium plagiosum | reverse complement strand
GCCCCGCGCAGGGCCGGGTCCACGTCGGGCTGACCAAGGCGTGACTCCAGGTCGAGCATCTCCCTCTCCAACTCCCCGCTCCTGGATGTCTGCCTCTTCGTCGACCCCCTCGCGTACTCCTGACAGAAGACGCGGACGTGAGCCTTGCCCACGTCCCACCATAGCCTCAGGGAGGGGAAGCTTCCCCGCTTCCTTCTCCAGCCGGCCCAGAAGCGACGAAACGAGTCCCGGAACCGCTCGTCCTCCAGCAGCAGGTTGTTAAAGTGCCAGTATGCGGAGCCGAGCCTGGCGCCGAACGGAAGAGGTTCCGCCCACACCAGGTGATGGTCCGTGCACGACACATGCCGCGTGGAGGCCTTCAGAAAACAGGAGGCGTGCGCCCGTGAAACGTACAGGCGGTCGATTCTAGATGCTCCGACCCCAGGCTTCACGAAGGTGAAGGCGATGGAGTCGGGATGGAGATTTCGCCAGACGTCCACCAGGTCGAAGGACTTGACCAAGTCCCCCAATCTCCTCCCCGATGCCCAACCAGTGCAGGCACCGCTGTGGTCCCTGCCCTCGAGGACGCAGTTAAAATCTCCCCCGAGGACGACGCACTGGTTCTCGTCGATGGAGGCGTAATGAGTGGACACTGCTTCAAAGAAGCTTGCTTGCCTTGGCCCGGCCAGGGGAGCGTAGACGTTCACCAAGTGAAGCACCGCGCCCCCCAGCCGAACCATCGGGTGAAGCAAATGGCCTGGCATGGGCTCCCTGACCCCCAAGATCTCCGGCTGAAAATGCGGGGCCAACAAAATAGCCACCCCGCCAGATCTGCGGGTGAGGTGACTCATGTAGACCCCACCCCCACTCGCCACACCAGGAGCCAGGTGGCTTCGTCTCCGGGGTAGTGTGGGTTTCTTGCAGGAAGCACACCGCATACCTCCCGTCCCGAAGGACCGAGTGGGTCTGGAATCTGCGCTGTGACTCCCTGCTGCCGTTGATGTTGAGGCTGGCTATAGTTGGCTCCATGTCGGAAGCGTTGTGCAACCACCACCAGTACAGTTAAAAACCTATATATACACATTTACTGGGAGGATGAGGGAGGGGCACAGAAGTCCCTTGCCCTCACCAGGAGCGCACCCAGGAAGTTCCTGACTCGCTTTCGCTCATTCACGTCGAGCCCAGGCGCCTGGCAAGCAGCGTGGGCCAACCTATAAACTCTCTCGAATGAGCTCCAGCAGTCGAGTGCCAGTTGGGCTCTATCCTGGCAACTCCGTGTTTCCTCGACAAATTCCCAGAGTTCCTCGAGGGGATGAGGGGGAGATCGGTGGGGGGGGCACCTGGGACTCAAACGTCACTGCAGACAGAGTCCGCGTCGTCCCCGGTGTCCGCCACCGATCCCGAACCCTCCTCTGGGAGGTCGCCCTCTGTCACCGACCCCTCCCCCACCGAGAGGATGGGGGCTGGTCCGGCACAGCCAACTGGCCTCAAACCCCCGGCGACCCCACCGCCAGGGTCACCGGCAGTACCTTCCACAGCGCACCCCTTCCCGGAACGCCCCGAGTTCGGGTCATCGGGCGGCAGAGGCCCGGGGCCCCGCTCCTCTCCCAACAACGAGACGCCCGGCTCCTCGGGGAAAAGGTTCTCCCCCAGGGCCAAGGCCCCCGGAAAAACAGTCTGGGAGGGAGGAGCGAGGATAACACCTTCCTCCCCTCCGCCGCTCGACGACCCAGCAGAGGGTCCTCCATCGTCACCCGCACCACGACCCTCGTGGTTGTTAAAGTCCTCCAAAGGGGCCGGAGGAGTTGAGGCAGCAGGAGGCCCTGCTGTAGCCACTGTGGGTTTGGGTAGGTCGGGCCGCAGTGCAGGACAGTCAAGAGGCACCGTTGGCTCATCCCCTGGAGAGGGGCAGCGCTGCTGGAGTGTCTCTCCCCTCCACGGGCCGGTGCCTCTTCCCCAGAGAGACAGGGGGGAATTTATGGGCCTTCCCCTCCCCGCCCGCCTTGGTGGTCATGGGGCCCGAGGTCCCCCCCCAGCTTTTCCCGGAATACGATTGGCTGGGGGAAGACAGAAGGCGTGGGGAGGGTCAGCTGTGTCACTTCTTGCCCCGCCCCTGGTTTATCAGGTGACGGCGGGCGGGAAAGAGGCCCAATTCCCTCTCCAGGGCCCAGAGGCACGGTCGCTGCAGGAGGTGGGGTAGTGGTGGTTTCCCCCCAGGTTAGTGCCAGGGCTCGGGCTCGGGGGCCCCCAGACCAGGTGTTACAGCGCCAGGGGCAGGTGTTGAAGCCCCAGGGGTTTCTCTATCGGAGTGGGGAGTGGATGTGGGGTCAGTGAGACCAGGATCAGGTGGGGGTTTGGGGGTCAGGGTTCCCGCGCCGGGGCAATGCTGGCACGGCCGCAGGGGCATTATCGTGCCAAGGTGGGGCAGGGCGTGGGCTGGGTGTCGGGGAAGGGGATAGGGTGGTCTCCCCATGGGCAGGCCTGACATGTCACGTCTTCTTGAGCGCCTTCTGGCCGGCCGGACGATCACCCCCTCCCTGCCTGAGGCTGGAGCATCGGATGCATCCGGCTTACTCTCCGGTGCCGGGGCTTGTGGTGTTGACTTCGGGGGAGGGGGAGTGGGTGCGGCGGCACCACCATCAGCTGTTGGCGTGGGCTGGGCAGCCTTCTGGGTGGGGCAGTTTTTTCTAATGTGCCCCACCTCGGGGCACAGGTGGCACCGCATGCTGTCTGCAAGGCGTGGTAGGCCACGCCCTCATGGAGGAGTGTGAATGAGCCCTCGGTGACCTCCTCCCGGGCCAGGCAAATGAACACCTGGCATCGGAAGGAGTAGATGTGTCGGAGGGCGGGGTCCTTAAGACCGAGCAGGAGCGGTTGGACCCCTGACCGGATCTCCCCAAAGGTGGTGAGGTGGGGTAGAAGGAGCTCGCTGGCAATGAAGGGTGGGACGTTGGAGATCACGACCCTCTGGGCCGTAACCTCCAGAGGGTCGACGGGCAAATGTGTCCCGCCCACAGTGAGCCCCCTCTCCACGGCCAGGTGGACCGCCTGCTCGGTCTTAAGGAAGAAGACGGCCTTCCCGTACATCCGGGCCGCAGCGACGATGGCCAGTGGGCCGACCACACTAGCCATGGCCTTGCTGCAGGCCTCGATGGACATGTTGGGGTGGGGATAGGCCTTTACCCCCAGGCATTTAGTCAGGTGCCTGAAGGGGGTTGCGGTTGCGGCCAGGGTTGGGATAGCCGAGCCTAAAGCAGCGGCTACCCCGGCGTAGGTGCGGCTAGGCCCCGTGACCTTCGGGCTCGCCATACTCTGCTGCTGGATATTTGTAGACCTCAGGCAGCAGCGGTGGAGGTGGGCCTCTGGCAGCAGCAGTGGTGGAGGTTGTGGGGAGGGGCCCAAGGCCAGTCACCCAAGGCGAGTCTCAGGCAGCAGTAGTGGTGGAGGCAGGCCTCAGGCAACAGCAGCGGTGGAGGCAGGCCTCGGGCGAGTCCCAGGTAGGCCCTTGGTCGCAGCGGTGGGGGCAGACCTGTTGGGGAGGGTCCCCAAGGCAAGTCCCAGGCAGCCTCAAAATTGAGTCCCAGGCAGCAGTAGCAGTGGAGGTGGGCCTCCAGCAGTGGCAGTGTTGGAGGTCCTGGGGAGGGGACAAGGCGAGTCCCAGGCAGTGGCGGTGGACGCAGGCCTCAGGCAAGTCCTAAGCAGACCCTCGGTCGCAGCGGTGGGGGCAGACCTGTTGGGGAGGGTCCCCAAGGCAAGTCCCAGGCAGCAGTAGTGGTTGAGGTTGTTGGGAGGGGCCCCAAGGCGAGTCCCAGGCAGCATTGTTGGAGGCAGGCCTCAGACAACAGCAGCAGTGGAGGCAGGCCTCTGGCAAGTCCTCGGCAGGCCCTTGGTTGCAGCAGTTGGTGGGGCAGACCTGTTGGGGAGGGTCCCCAAGGCAAGTCCCAGTCAGCCCCAAAATTGAGTCCCAGGCAGCAGCAGTGGAGGTGGGCCTCTAATAACAGCAGCAGTGGTGGAGGTCCTGGGAGGGTCCCCAAGGCAAGTCTCAGGCAGCAGCAGTGAGGCAGGCCCCAAGCAGCAACAGCTGAGGCAGGTCCAGGCGGGGTCCCAAAAACCAGCAGTGGGAGTGGGCCCCAGGTCAGCAGCAACACTCCCTTGACCTGGGTGAGGCCCAGGCTGCAGGTCCAAACATAGGCCCCAGACTCAAAATCTCTCACCTCCTTCTGCTTCTGCCTCCTCCTCTTCTTCTTCTTTCCTTCCTCTCTCTCTCTCTCTCGATGCAGGGCAGCTAATCCAGGGACAGTCCCCTTCAAGGAGGAGAGTCCTTGCCCGTGTGCACACTCACTCACACTGCTCCAACTCTTAAGATAGGCCAACACCCGAGTGGCCAGTGACAAGCAGTGCCCTTCACATCAAAGGGCAATGCTGTGTGATAGCACTCCTGTTCATTTTTTTTTATTTAGAGTTGGAGGGAGAAATAATGCACTCCACTCCCTGCGGCGCCCACCTCTCCCTGAACAACTCCAGGGTGTTGGTGGACACCGTGTGCTCCTTCTCCAAGGACACCCGGGCTCTAATGTAAATTTTCTGGGTTTTTTTTATCAAAATAGAATTGACGCTCCAGTTTTTTTTTTAACCCCCATACTACCGCCTAACTGCGGTAGCGCTTATTTGATGTCCTCTTTTATTTTTTTTTTCCCCAGCACCCATGGTGTGTGTGTGTGCAGGTGTGAGACACAGTGAAAGACACAAAGTGCACGAATCTTTATTCAAATTCCAAGCACTCCTGTTCATTTTGTTTTCTTTTCTTTTCTTTTTTTTTGCAGGTGTGAGACACTGTGAAAGACACAAAGTGCACGAATCTTTATTCAATTTCACCACCAGAAAGATAGGAAAACACCCGGGTGGCCAAACATTTCTCTTTTTTTTTCCACCTAAGTGCGGTAGTGCTTATTTTTCTTCCCCAGCACCCATGGTGTGTGTGTGCAGGTGTGAGACACAGTGAAAGACACAAAGTGCACGAATCTTTATTCAAATTCCAAGCACTCCTGTTCATTTTTTTTTTCTTTTCTTTTCTTTTTTTTTGCAGGTGTGAGACACAGTGAAAGACACAAAGTGCACGAATCTTTATTCAAATTCCAAGCACTCCTGTTCATTTTTTTTTTCTTTAACCCCCACACTACCACCTAAGTGCGGTAGTGCTTATTTTTCCCCAGCGCCCATGGTGTGTGTGTGCAGGTGTGAGACACAGTGAAAGATGCAAAGTGCACGAATCTTTATTCAAATTCCAAGCACTCCTGTTCATTTTTTTTTTCTTTTCTTTTCTTTTTTTTTGCAGGTGTGAGACACAGTGAAAGACACAAAGTGCACGAATCTTTATTCAAATTCCACCACCAGGAAGATAGGAAAACACCCGGGTGGCCAGTGAACACTCCTGTTTTTTTTTTCTTTAATCTCCTGTTTATTTTTTTTATTTTTTTTATTTTTTTTTCTTTTTTCTTTTTTAGTGACACTCCCCTTTTTTTTCCCCTTTAACCCCACACTACCACCTAAGTGCGGTAGTGCATATTTTCTCCCCAGCACCCATGGTGTGTGTGTGCAGGTGTGAGACACAGTGAAAGATGCAAAGTGCACGAATCTTTATTCAAATTCCAAGCATTTCTCTCAAAAGGTGTCTCTGATTGGACCAGGTTAACAGCCCCAATCAGGGAACACATTCGCTGATGTCCATCTGGTTGATCTCATTCTGATTACTACAGTCATGACATTGAATATCAAGAAAAGGTTATAGATTCTCTAATGCTGATAATCGTCATTACTTAGCACTTTTGTGGCATAAATGTTGCTTGCTACTCAACAGTCCAAACCTGAATGTTGTCCAGGTTCCTGCAGGTGAATAGAGCCTCATTTTGCTCCTGAATTACTATTCTAGTAACATGTATTACTATTCTGTTGCCTGGAATGGAGAATAGGTCATACGAGGATAGGTTGAGAGTGCTAGGCCTTTTCTCATTGGAACGGCGAAAGATGAGGGGTGACTTGTTAGAGGTTTATAAGATGATCAGAGGAATAGATAGAGTAGACAGTCAGAAACTTTTTCCCCGGGTACAACAGTGTGTTACAAGGGGACATAAATTTAAGGTGAAGGGTGGAAGGTATAGGGGGGATATCAGGGGTAGGTTCTTTACCCAGAGAGTGGTGGGGGCATGGAATGCGCTGCCTGTGGGAGTGGCAGAGTCAGAATCATTGGCGACCTTTAAGCGGCAATTGGATAGGTACATGGATGGGTGCTTAAGCTAGGACAAATGTTCGGCACAACATCGTGGCCTGTTCTGTGCTTTATTGTTCTATGTTCGATAATCACTGCACTAATTTTTGGAGATTACTAAAATTCGGGTAACGGCAGAGAAATAGAAATAGTTGTGTTAAAAAAACATGAAAAGTACAGTTTTAAGATTTCAAATTTAATGTCAAAAAATCCACAGATATCATCTTGACCTATTGATTACTTTAGTTCAAATTTCTAGCATCTTCAATATTTTGATTATGAATAGTTTTAAGAATGGTCCAAAAAATAAGGACAGCAGTGGAAGCCATACTTAGGATTTAGGAAAAGCACGAATAACTAATTTGTCTAAAATATGTCCATTATTAGAGGCAGAGAAATGTAACCAGTGGTAGAGATTGGCGGACAGAAGGCAAAGGATGACAAAGGATCATCTAATTCACTTTTACAGCAAAAATGAACACCAGGTTTAGATTTTTAGATTACATTACAGTGTGGAAACAGGCCCTTCGGCCCAACAAGTCCACACCAACCCGCCGAAGCGCAACCCACCCATACCCCTACATTTACCCCTTACCTAACACTACGGGCAATTTAGCATGGCCAATTCACCTGACCTGCACATCTTTGGACTGTGGGAGGAAACCAGAGCACCCGGAGGAAACCCACGCAGACACGGGGAGAATGTGCAAACTCCACACAGTCAGTCGCCTGAGGGGGGAATTGAACCCGGGTCTCAGGCGCTGTGAGGCAGCAGTGCTAACCACTGTGCCACCGTGCCACCCGTTTAAAGTCATGCAAACTCATTCATGTAGCATATAAAGATCTGAAAGTATGTACAATGCAGATAGGTAAATAAGTGGAATAAGGTGACAGTCATGCACCGGCACTCTCACTTTAAATGATTTTCAACATTTCTCATACAGTCATTTTGGACAGTCTCAAAAGAGTTTGAGACTGTCACTAAGTTTAACTTCATATATGCATATCTAGTGATGTTATCACAAGGGAGGTATATACTTGCACAATGGTATCATTGCAAACTTGCAGATTTACACAAGAAAACTGTATGATCTGTGTAAACACAAAATCAATCTGTAGGACTTTGCATCTCTGATGATAATAATGGATTTGTATGTGCACAAATTCATAAAACGTGCCAAAGGGCACATTCAAAGTCATGCTTTGCTGTCAGAAATCATGCTGAGTATGTCAGGCAGAGTTTTGGGAAAAAAAGAGTTATCAGGTCTAACTGGTAACTCAGCATCAAAACACCAAGAAAACTGTGTCCATTTTGTCTCAAAATAAATTTATACTAATTGGGTTTTTCTTTTCTCTCTTTTAGGAAAATTATTTTGTCGATGTTACACAAAAACAAGATTGTGAAGAACACTCAGGACTTTGACGTTGAAGTAATAATAATTAAACTCACTCTTCAGTTGACAAAAGAAACAGTGGAAATCTTCTGCCATGTTTTGGAAATTGTAAGCATTTGTGTTCTGGACATTAAACAATGAGCTTCTCAAACTCCACAAATGAATCATGTCAAGGACGATCCAAAACGTTTACTGAAAGGACTGCTATTGCTTCAATTCTGTCTTTAATTGCAATTCTAGCAACTTTGTTGAATTCTGCTGTAATGGTTGCTATTTGTATTACAAAGAAATTGCACCAACCTGCAAACTATCTCATATGTTCCCTAGCTCTGACAGACCTCCTTGTTGCTATTCTAGTAATGCCTATCAGTATTATATACATTACCACTGATGCTTGGGTTTTGGGTTACATTGTTTGTGAGGCATGGTTGAGTTTGGACATGACATTCTGTACATGCTCAATCCTTCATCTGTGTGTGATTGCTCTGGATAGATACTGGGCCATCACGGATGCCATAGAATATGCTCCAAAAAGGACTGCCAAGCGTGCGGGAGTCATGATACTGGCTGTATGGACTATTTCTGTTTTCATATCCATGCCACCCCTGTTTTGGAGGAGCCACAATGTTAACTCTACAGGGAAAAAGTGCATAATTCAGCATGACCTTGTGATCTACACCATTTATTCAACATTTGGAGCTTTTTACATTCCATCAGCTTTAATTCTCATCCTTTACTACCGTATCTACCATGCTGCCAAGAACCTTTACCAGAAACGTGGTTCCAGCCGCCACTTTACTGGTCGCAACAGTGAAAGCCAAATCTACATGAGCTATAATCTGACACATACCTTTTGTGTATCTGATCTACACAACTCTGAACCTGCACTGAAGTTTCACAATGATCACCTGATGGTCAGGGTCCCAACACTCGAAAATGGGCAGGGGAGTATGGAAGAGCGCCAGCAAATCTCTAACTCAAGGGAACGGAAAGCAGCTCGCATTTTGGGACTCATTCTTGGGGCTTTCATTATCTGCTGGCTGCCCTTTTTCATCAAAGAGCTCTGTGTGGGACTGCACCTTTGTGTCGTTTCTCCAGTAGTTGCTGATTTTTTAACTTGGTTAGGCTATATCAATTCTTTAATTAACCCTCTCTTGTACACAAGTTTCAATGAAGATTTCAAGTTAGCCTTCCGGAAGCTTATAAGATGCAAAAAACATGGTTAAAGATTCCCTGAACAAGGGGGTTACATGTCTTATACAGAATGTGCTTTTATTATTTGAGTATTTGTTTTTGCAGTTGTTGAAAGAACATTAAATTAGCTTTTTTTATTTGTATCGGTGCTTTTTTGTTATATTAGTATCTTCTGAAGTCTGGAAAATGTTTTAAATTACTAAAGCGACTGTTTCTCTCTTGCAATGAAATTACAATTTACAAAGCACCTTTAAAAATTTCCCAAGGCGCTGCAGAACAGCATGATAGAACAAAATATGACACCAAGCCACATAAGGCCACATATTAGGTCAGGTGACCAAGAGATAGGTTTTAAACATTGCCTTCATAGCAAGGACGAGGGGGAAACTTATTCAAGGTCGTTAAAAGATTAAATTCATCTCAGACTGTTCCCATGGAAAGGGATGGAATTAGGATCCATGGAATAGCACTTGGAGGAGGGATAGAAAATAACTTCTTTCCAATATTTAATTGGAGGAACAATCTGATCTCCAGTTGGTTGACAAAAGATTTGTTAACTTAGCAACAACAGAGGACTAGATAAATGTGATAATGAAGTTGAGTTGGGTATTGTCAGGTGCTTTTACTGAACTATGCCTTCTGTGCCACCCACTCATCACAGAAGAAAACAACCATACCGGGGCAGAACAAACCAAGATGGAGTGGAGTGCCTGATTGTCTGCCCTTCACACTCTATGAGGAGAAGGTTCAGACCCTGATCACCTTAAGCATGCTGACTGACTGGGCCCAATCACCTGGACTGATGTTCGAGGCTTTTTTTTGAGTTACTATGCTAGCACTTCCATACTAAAGGACTGTTCCCCTTAGACTTGGGAACATGGCTATTTGGTTGTAATGTGTTAGCTGCGTAAGCTTCTCCAACATGCTGGGGTTGTAAATAATGAAGAGGATAGCCTTAGATTACAGGAGGGTATGGACAAGCTGGACAGATGGGTTCATCGGTGGCAAATGAAATTCAGTCTGGATAAGTGCACCTGGGCAGGACAAACAAGGCAGGGAATGCATGATGAGTACTAGGACCCTGAGAAGCATTAATAATCAGAGGGACACTGGTGTGCATGTCCACCAGTCCCTTAAGGTATCAGGACAGGTTGATAAAATGGTTCAGAGGGGAATATTATTATATTTGCCTGTAATAGAAAATACTTTAAGACCATGGTGCAGAGGAGATTTAGCAGGACATAGGCTTGGCTAGAGAGTTTAATTATGAAAAGAGATTGAACAGACTGGGATTCTTTTCCTTAGAGCAGAAAAGTTTGAGGGTGGACGTGATCAATATTGACTTCAGTAAGGTATTTGACAAGGTTCCCCATGGGAGACTGATTAGCAAGGTTAGATCTCACGGAATACAGGGAGAACTAGCCTTTTGGATACAGAACTGGCTCAAAGGTAGAAGACAGAGGGTGGTGGTGAAGGGTTGTTTTTCAGACTGGAAGCCTGTGACCAGTGGAGTACCACAAGGACCGGTGCTGGGTCCACTACTTTTCATCATTTATATAAACAATTTGGATATGAGCATAAGGGGTATTGTTAGTAGGTTTGTACCAAACTATGACACCAAATTTGGAGGTGTAATTGAGAGCGAAGAAGGTTCCCTCAGATTACAACGAGATCTTGATCAGGTGGGCAAATGGGCCCTTAATCTTAGCAGGACTTATAGACTTAATGGTAAGGTCCTAGGGAGTGTTGCTGAACAAAGAGACCTTGTAGTGCAGGTTCATAGCTCCTTGAAAGTGGAGTCGCAGGTAGATAGAATAGTGACAAAGGTGTTTGGTATGCTTTTTTTATTGGTCAGAGTATTGAGTACAGGAGTTGGGAGGTCATGTTGTGGCTGTACAGGACATTGGTTAGGTCACTGTTGGAATATTGCGTGCAATTCTGGTCTCCTTCCTATCAGAAGGATGTTGTAAAACATGAAAGAGTTCAGAAAAGATTTGCAAGGATGTTGGAGGATTTGAGCTATAGGGAGAGGTTGAATTGGCTGGGGCTGTTTTCCCTGGAGCATCGGAGGCTGAGGGGTAACCTTTTAGATGTTTATAAAATCATGAGACTTATGTATAGGATAAATAGACAAAGTCTTTTCCCTGGGGTGGGGAAGTCCAGAACTAGAGGACATAGGTTTAGGGTAAGAGGGGAAAGATATAAAAGAGACCTATGGGGCAACTGTTTCACACAGAGGTGGTAAATGTATGGAATGAGATGCCAGAGCAAGTGGTGGAGGCTAGTATGATTGCAACTGGATGGGTCTTTGAATAGGAAGGGTTTGGAGGGATATGGGCTGGGTGCTGACAGGTAGGATTAGATTGTGTTGGGATATCTGATCGGCATGGACAAGTTGGACCATCTGTTTCCATGCTGTACATCTCTATGACTCTATGACTTTATGACTTTAATTGAGACGTATAAAATTATGTGTGATATAGACAGGGCAAACAAGAAGAAATATTTCCCTTTGATGGAGGGATCAATCAGGGGCATAGAATTAAGAAAGGGGCAAAAGGATTTGAGGAGAGAGGAGGAAAAACATTTTCAGTCATGGTATGGGAATCTGGAATTCACTGCCTCGAAGAGTAGTAAAACAGAAACCAATATAACATTTAAGAGATATTCAGATATACATTTGTGACGCCAAAGCATGAAAGGCTTTTTTCAATGCTATAGCTGTCTGTGACTGTATGGTGTGGCTGTGAGATCGCCATAGCATGATGCTGGACGGCAAAATGTCCACCCCCTTGAATGATCACTGACAATCATGACATGCTGTCTGGCTTTCTGTGTGCACTAAAAGGCAAGGCAAAGCAAGACAAGAATGCTGTCAGCATCTGGATAGACCCAAAGTGAATGAACTTTAAGATGGCAAAAGAACAGCAACCCGTAAAATGCAGCCAGTTCCATTCAATAAGCTAGATGGGTCCCTGCATACAATGATATGTGCCAGTGTACCTCAAAGTGCAGCATTAAAGCACAAAAGCATATTGCTAATGGATCAGAGAATTATGATGAGGATGCAGAGAGGCTGGTATATCTCAGAGACCAGCACCATGGATATGCTGTGTATGCAGTTGCTGTCTGTGGAGCTTTACCTGAAATGCTGGTGCAGATGTCCAAGATGGAGGTCCTGTGGAGAAAGCACTGACCTAGAGACACCATATCCCACTTTGACTTTTATACTGGGAATTCTTAGCCTCCAGTTACTATCTGGGGGGAGTTGTAGAATAGAGTACATCTCAAGAAGATGAGATTAGGTAATAATAAGAATGTGAATGAGTGATAATGCACATTAGTAGGTCTCTCTCCTCTTACTAGTGAAGATTTCACCTCCCCATCCAGAACTTATTTGGAAAATGTAAGTTGTTGGTCTTGACATCAAGAAAGGTCTTTCCTGCCTTCTCATTTGATTCTCTCAAATTTCTTGCCTTAGACTTTGTTCAGCACCTGGTAAGATTTCATCCTTGGTTTCTAAATAGCTGCTTATTTATTTAAAACTATCTTTAGTATGATAAAAGATACAGCAGCATATCTGATTATCTAAACTCAGGGCAGAGTCAGAAAGTCATAGAGAGATACAGCAGGGAAACAGGACCTTCAGCCCAACTAATCCATGCTGGCCAGGTTTCTTCAACTGAACTAATCCCATTTGCCTGCATTTGGCCCATATTCCTCTAAACCTTTTCTATCTGTGTACCTGTCCAAATGTCTTTTAAGTGTTGTAATTGTACCTGTCTCCACTATTTCCTCTGGCAACTCAATACAAGTACACACTGCCCTCTTTGTGCAAAAGTTGACCTCAGGTCCATTTTTAAATCAATCTGCTCTCACATTAAACCTACGCCCTTTAGTTTTGGACTCTCCTACCCTGCGGAGAAGACCTTGGCTATTCACGTTATCTATGCCCGTTGTGATTCTATAAATTACTAATAGGTCACTCTGCAGCCTCCTACACCCCAGGGAAACACGTGCCAGCCTATCCAGCCTCTCTTTATTATTCAAACCTTCCAGTCTCGGTAACATCATTGTAAATCTTTTTTGCACTCTTTCCAATTTAACAACATCTTTCCTCCAGGAGGATTACCAGAAAAGCACACAGTACACCAAATGAGGACTTACCAATGTCTTGTACAGCTGTAACATGATGTCTCAACTCATGTACTTAATGCTCTAACTGATGAAGGCAAACGTGCCAACGTTCACCACACTGTCAGGTGATTGTCAATCACCTGATGAAGGAGCGTCGCTCCGAAAGCTAGTGTGCTTCCAATTAAACCTGTTGGACCATAACCTGGTGGTATGTGATTTTTAACTCTGTACACCCCAGTCCAACACCGGCATCTCCGAATCATATCCATAACACCATTTCCAAGAAAATATGCACCTGCACCCCGGGCCCTACCATTAACAACAAACCCCAGTGCCCTACCATTAACTTTGTGAGTCCTGCCATGGTTTGTCTTACCAAAATGTAGACATCGCATTTATTTAATTAAACCCCATCTTTAATTCCTTGGTCCACTGGCCCAGTTGATCAACAACCTATTGTACTCTTAGATAACCTTCACTGTCCACGCGACAACCAATTTTGGTGTTATCCACAAACTTACGAACCACATCTCTTGTATTCTCATTTAAATCATTTATTTAAAATGATGAACAACTGTAGACTCAGACCTATAGTCTGAAAGAACAACCCTCCATCACCAACCTTGTCTCCTATCAACAAGTCAATTTTGTATCCAATTGGCTAGCTATCCCTGGATCCCATGTGATCTAACCTTACTAACCTGCTCCTGCCTGCTCCTGCCCCACCGAATTCATCTCCGCATACCTTGACACCGTCCTGTCCCCCTTAGTCCAAGAACTCCCCACCTACGTTCGGGACACCACCCATGGCCTCCACCTGCTCCATGATTTTCGCTTCCCCGGTCCCCAACGCCTTATTTTCACCATGGACATCCAGTCCCTGTACACCTCCATCCCTCATCACGAAGGACTCAAAGCCCTCCGCTTCTTTCTTTCCCGCCGTACCAACCAGTACCCTTCCACTGACACCCTCCATTCCTGAAGAAGGGCTTATGCCCGAAACGTCGATTCTCCTGTTCCCTGGATGCTGCCTGACCTGCTGCGCTTTTCCAGCAACAATTTTCTGCTCTAACCAGTCTACCACACAGTATTTTATTGAAGGCGTTGCTATAATCCATGTAGACAACATCTACCACACTGCCCTTACCTGCCTTGTTGGTCATCTCTTCAAAAAACCCAATAAAATTTGTGAAACACTATTTCCCATGCACAAACCCAATCCCTAATCAGTCCTTGCCTCTCCAAATGCATGTAGTTCCTGTCTGTCGCAATCTCCTCCAACAATTTACCCTCCACTGACATTAGACTCTCCGATCTATAGTTCCCTGGCTTTTCCTTCCAGCTTTTCTTAAATAATGGGAGAACATTAGTTGTGAGAACACAAAAATGAAGTCCGTAGACATGCAAGTCAAGTGGATTAGCCATGATTAAAGCAGAGTTATAGGGTCTGGTTTGGATTCTCTTTGGAGGGTCAGTACAGACTTGATGGGCCAAATGACAATTCTATGATTAACCACCCTCCAGAGTTCTGCCACCTCACACGTGGGCTGTTAATGATACAATTATCTCTGCTAGGTGCTCTGCAATTTCTTTCCTTGCCCGTTGTACTGGGACAGGTTTATCAGATCCCGAAAATTTATCTACCTTTATCTCTTTTCAGACTTCAGCAACCCCTCATCAGTAATTTGGATTCTTTGCGAGACATCAACATTTACCTCTGAGGTCCACAGGAAATACAAATGCAAAATATTCATTTAGAATATCACCATCTACTGTAAATCCACACATACACAATCATGTTAATCTTTAAAGGACGTATTCTCTCCCTAATTACTCTTTTGACTGTGGAGTCATAAAGTCATAGAAATGTACAGCATGGAAGCAATTTCTTTGGTCCAACTCATCTATGCTGATCAGTAATCCTAAATTAATCTAGCCCCATTTGCCAATATTTGGTCCATATCCCTCTAAACCCTTCTTATTCATTTACCCATCCAGATTCCTTTTAAATATTGGAATTGTACCAGCCTTCACCATTTTCCCTGGCTGTTCATTCCATACACAAATCACCCTCTGTAGGAAAAAGCTGCCCTTAAGTCCCTTTTAAATCTTTCCCCTCTCACCTTAAACTAACATACTCATAGGATCGCACTGGATTTTCCTTTATTTTATCAGCCAAAGCTCTCTCGTGTCACCTTTTTGCCCTTCTGATTTCCATCTTAAATGTACTCCTATACCCCCAGAGTCTTCAAGAGATTGATCCTAGCTGCCATTTGCCTGATATATGCCTCCATTTTCTTGATCATGGGCTCCATATCTTAAGTCGCCCAGTGTTGCTACTCCTGCCAGCCTTGTCCTTCACACTAGAAACATGTTGGCCCTGAACTCATGTTGTCCCCTTTTGATAGCCTCCCACTTGCCAGATGTTCTTTATCTATGAACTGCCTCCCCCAATAAACTTTTGAAAGCTCCTGACTAATACTATCAAAATTGGTCATGCCCCAATTTGGAACTTTACCTTGTGGATCAGACCTATTGTTTTTCATAACTATTTTAAAACTAATAAAATTATTGTTTCTGGCCCCAAAGTGCTCCCCCACTAATACCTCAGTCACGTGTCCTGCCCCATTTCCCAAGAGAAGGATGAGTCTTGCCTCTTCTCTAGGATGGTCCTCTACATATTGATTGAGAATTTTTTCCTGAACACACTTAACAAATTCCTTCCCATCCAAGCTTGTTCTACTATGGCAGTCCAAGCCTATTTTTTGAAAGTTAAAATCCCCACTATTACAATCCTATTATTCTTACAGCTATCTGCAACCTCCTTACATATTTGCTCCTCAATTTCCTGCTGATTATTGGGGAGCCTGTAGTACAATCCCATCAAAGTGATAGTCCACTTCTTATTTCTCAGTTCCACCCTGATAGCCTTACTGGATAATTTTCCAGGAATACCCTCTCTAAGTACTGCCATAATGTTGCCCCTAATCAAAACACCACTCCCCCTCCTCTTTTGCCTCCTCTATAGCGTTTGTACCCCGGAACATTGAGGTGCCAATCCTGTCCCTCCCTCAGCCATGTTTCTGTAATAGCTATGATGTCCCAGTCCCATGTATCCATCCATGTCCTGAGTTCATCTGTGTTACCTGTCAGGCCACTTCCATTGAAATAAATGCAGTTTAATTCATCAATTTTCCTTCATTTCCTACCATGCTCTTGCCTGCCTGAATATTTAACTTGATCTCTTAAATTTCTGGACTATTCTCAACCTTCTCAGAACTGTTTATGGTCTCACTCCTCTGCCAGACAAATTTAAACCTTCTCAAACGGCTCTAACAAATCTCCCCACCAGGATATTGGTCTCCCTGCAGTTCAGGAGCAACCTGTCCTTCTTGTACAGGTCACTTCTGCCCCAGAAAGATCCCAATAATCCAAAAATCTGAATCTCTGCTCCCTGCACTAGCTCCTCAGCTATGTATTCATCTGTCCTATCCTCCTATCCCCACTCTCACTAGCGTGTGGCATTGGGAATAATCCAGAGATTACTAACCTTGAGATCCCACTTTTTAACACTGCCCAACTCCTTTATCCACTCTGCAGGACCTCATCCATTTTTCTATTTATTCTGTTGGTACCATTATGTGCAACTCTGGCTGTTCACACTCTCCTTGACAATCTGCTGCAAATGCTCTGACTTTGCATCTCTACTGCTAACTAAGCTGGCCTATTCCTAAAGAATATATCTGCCACACTGGGTCTATACCAAGTGTTTAGGGAACCAACAAGAGAGGAAAAACCTCATTAAACTTGCCATCACCAATCTACCTTGCCGGTTATCTGTCCATGCCAGAATTGGTAGGAGTGATTTGCTGCAGGTCCTTGTCATCACTCTGAGGATTCTGTTCATCATGTTATGTGGCATGATTACGATGGATTAAGAACTGATCATGCAGCTCAAAACTGAGTATGTAACATGCATTGTGGGTTGCAATCTATGGTAAAATTATTTTTAACTATTATCCATAACCTGACATTGAGCTCGAGCTACCAAGAAAGAGAATCAATTCAGGTCCAATGAGCAGGACAGGAGGGGATGTCAGGACATGAATAGAATACGTTAAAGCTACAATACAGGAATATTTTCATTTCAAACTGTGGCAGCCGCAAGTAACAGTAGAGCTAAGTGATTTCACAATCAACAGATCAAGTCAAAGTTCTGCAGTTCTATCACATCCATTAAGCAAATAACAGGAAGAAGAGGCTGCGCAAATATTTCCATCCTCAATGATATGAGAGCCAAGCAAATCAGTGCAAAGATAAGGCTGAAGCATTTACATCCATCTGCAGTCAGAAGTACCAAGCGAATGATCCACCCCAAGCCTTACCCAGAGGTCTACAGCATCACGGATGCCAGTCTTCAGCTAATTCAATTCACCCCACTTGATATCAAGAAGTGGCTGAACATACTGGTGTTGTGCCTGCCGTACAGTATGTTTTAACTCTTATATCTAGCAAAGAAATGACTCTTAATATAATAAACGAGTCGACTCATAATATAATAAACAGTAATATTTATTTATTTAATAAAATTAGTATAATAACAACAAAATAACTACAAACTAACAATTTACAGTATAAACCTAATCAACTACCTTGTGTTTAACTCTGGATGACCATATACCAGGAGAAAGTGAGGACTGCAGATGCTAGAGATCAGAGTCAAAGAATGTGGTGCTGGAAAAGCACAGCTGGTCATGTAGCAGCCAAGGAGCAGGAGGTTCAATGTTTCAGGCATAAGTCCTTCATCAGAAATAAGTTTTTTGGGCCAGGGGTCTGAGAGATGAAATTAGATTCCCTACAGTAGGGAAATAGGCCCTTCAGCCCAACAAGTCCAAACCGACCCTCCGAAGAGTAACCCACCCAGACCCATTCCCTGACCTTACATTTATCCCTGACTAATGCACCTAACACTTTGGGCAATTTAGCATGGCCAATTCACCTGACCTTCACATCTTTGGATTTTGAAAGGAAACTGAAACCCATGCAGACACGGGGAGAATGTGCAAACTCCACACAGACAGTCGCCCGAGGCCGGAATCGCACCCAGATCCCTGGCGCTGTGAGGTAGCAATGCTGACCACTGAGCTACTGTGCCGCCCAGGCAAATGGGAACGGGGGGATGGGTGGGAGGTAGATGAGATGCGATAGGTAGGTGAAGGTGGGGGTGAATGTGACAGGTTGGAAAGGAGGGTGCAGCAGATAGGTGGGAAGGAAGATGGACAGGTAGGACCATTCAAGAGAGTGGTGCTGGTTTGGAAGGTTGGGACTGGGATAAAGTGGGGGAAGGGGAAATGGGGAACCTGGTGAAATCCACATTGATCCTGTGTGGTTGGACCTGATCACCCTGATTGATCGGACCCAACTGGACGATTATATCGATTATATGTCAATGATAAGGTGGCCCATGGGCATTCATTCCTGGAGGTGTTGGGGCCATGTTGGTCAGGTAGCCCTTTCCAAATAAGAGTGTGAATCATCCTTTTGTCTGGCAAACAACTCGATGTTGCTGATTGTCTTGAGGATAGCTTTCAGGTTAATTCCATTCAATTCGAATTCAAGAGGATATTGTCTTGTTTGCAACTGCTGAGTCAATTGTGTACTGTCTGCCTGTAGCTGTAGCCTGTCCAGGTTCTGCAGCTTGTTTTTTTCAGTGTCTTTGAGCGCAGTCGCTTTGGCCAAGGCTTGCCTCAATTTCTCAGCATGCCTCATTTTATTGTCCCTTTTCCATAAGACCATCATTTTGAGTGGGCAATCCAGCCACAGTCCCTCTTCTTGATCCCGAACCCAAAGCTTGATGGATCACATGATCGCAGCCTAATTTCCGTGTGGTAACTATATGATCATCTAAGGCCAAGGAAAGCACAACATACACTTAAACAGCTAAACTCTTACAAGTTGTATATTTGAAAATAACACCTAACTAAAATCAACAAACATCATCAAACTATATCTAAATGGAATACAGTTGGCAAGTTCTGCTATAACATGATAGTTCCATTCTCCAGCAAGGAGGGGACATGAAAGGTCCTTAGTTGGTAGGATTAGGGAAAACCCTAAGGCATTCTATAGGTATGTCAGGAATAAAAGAATGACTAGGGTAGGAATAGGTCCAGTCAAGGATAGTAGTGGAAAGATGCGTGTGGAGGCTGAAGAGATTGGGGAGACACTGAATGAATACTTTTCGTCAGTATTCAATCAGGAACAGGACATTGTCATCGATGTGAATACTGAGTCACAATTAAGTAGAATGGATGGCTTTGAGGTATGTAGAAAAGAGGTGTTGGAAATTCTGGAAAGGGTGAAAATAGATAAGTCCCCTGGGCCTGATGGCATTTATCCTAGGATTCTCTGGGAAGTAAGGGAGGAGATTGCAGAGCCATTGGCCTTGATTTTTATTTCCTCGTTGTCTACAGGAGTAGTGCCAGAAGACTGGAGGCTAGCAAATGTGGTTCCCTTCTTCAAGAAGGGGAGTAGGGATAACTCTAGTAACTATAGGCCGGTGAGTCTCACTTCTGTTGTGGGCAAAATCTTAGAGAGAATTGTAAGGGATAGGATTTATGAACATCTGGATAGGAATAATGTGATCAAGGATAGTCAGCATGGTTTTGTGAAGGGCAGGTCATGCCTCACAAACCTTATTGAATTCTTTGAAAAGGTGACGAAAGAGGTTGATGAGGGGAAAGCGGTAGATGTGGTATATATGGATTTTAGTAAGGCGTTTGATAAGGTTCCCCATGGTAGACCACTGCAAAAAATACGGAGGTATGGCATTGAGGATGAGTTGGAGGTTTGGATTAGGAGTTGGCTGCCTGGAAGAAGACAGAGGGTAGTAGTTGATGGCAAAGTTTCTTCATGGAGTGCCGTCACTAGCGGTGTTCCGCAAGGATCTGTTTTGGGACCATTGCTGTTTGTCATTTTTATAAATGACCTGGAAGAGGGGTTAGAAGGTTGGGTAAGCAAGTTTGCGGATGATACGAAAGTCAGAGGAGTGGTAGACAGTGAGGAAGGATGTGGCAGGTTACAGCAGGATATAGAGAAGCTGCAGAGCTGGGCAGAAAGGTGGCAAATGGAATACAATGTAGCTAAGTGTGAGGTGACTCACTTTGGGAAGAATAACAAAAAGATGGGGTACGGGGCTAATGGTCGGATACTTGGTAGTGTGGATGAGCAGAGGGATCTTGGTGTCCATGTACACAGATCTCTGAAAGTTGCCACCCAGGTAAATACTGCGGTGAGGAAGGCATATGGCGTACTGGCTTTTATTGGTAGAGGAATTGAGTTCCGGAGTCCTGAGGTCATGATGCAGTTGTATAAGACTCTGGTACGACCGCATCTGGAATATTGTGTGCAGTTTTGGTCGCCATACTATAGGAAGGATGTGGAGGCACTGGAACGGATGCAGAGGAGGTTTACCAGGATGTTGCCTGCTATGGAAGGAAGATCGTATGAGGAAAGACGGAGACACTTGGGGCTGTTTTCATTAGAGAAAAGAAGGTTTAGGGGTGACTTGATTGAGGTGTACAAGATGATTAGGGGGTTAGATAGGGCCGACAGTATGAACCTTTTCCCGCGTATGGAGCCGGGTATTACAAGGGGGCATAGCTCTAAATTAAGGGGGGGTAGATATAGGACAGATGTTAGGGGTAGGTTCTTCACTCAGCGAGACGTTAGT
>NC_057718.1:73292938-73294673 GCF_004010195.1 Chiloscyllium plagiosum | reverse complement strand
GGGTAGGTTCTTTACTCAGCGAGTCGTGAGTTCATGGAATGCCCTGCCAGTAGCAGTGGTGGACTCTCCCTCATTATGGGCATTTAAGCGGGCATTGGATAGGCGTATGGAGGATAGTGGGCTAGTGTAGGTTAGGTGGGCTTGGATCGGCGCAACATCGAGGGCCGAAGGGCCTGTACTGCGCTGTATTCTTCTATGTTCTATGTTCTATGTTCTCGTGCAATCCCTTACTATAAGAAAATTGTTTAATAGCAGCACCATTTATCTAATGGGGCCAGAATCGTGTTATAACCAATACACGTTTTAAAAGTTCATGCTTTAGAAACAGTGTCGCCAATTCACTAATTGCATTATAGCAAATGCACATTAATGAAATGCAGATTATAGCAGAACAACCTGTATCAAACTTTGGACTTAATGGCTAATCAAGCAGGTGTGGTAGATTAGAACTAAATAAGACATTGGAGGAGAAAGGAAATTCATAACAAAAAATCAAACAAGCATTATAAACTGGAGCAAACGGTAATCAAGCAAGGGTGTACAAATGAACCCATAATTCAGAGAACATTTTATATGAACAATAGGATACATTTTGTACAAACAATATGATAAATAAATACTTACGAGGCTAAACAATTATTTACTATGTTGCTGTAGCTTTTAATAAGCTTCATGAAGACCGTGAATTGAGTGAGGTCTCTATGTCTAGTCTCCGTGATAATTGTCTTCTCTGCTGGGCAAATTTGACAGTGAGGTTGGTGAGGTATACCAGGGTAACCAGAATTAACAATACAGACTGATCTGACACCAGACGGAGCAAGGAATGGATTTATTTGTTGGAGCCCTAGTCCCAGAAATTCTCCAACCAAGTTGTAGCTTTAATTTCTTTTATTTGTTCTTTGGCATCATTAGTGAAGATTCTTTGGCCTGTGGCCAATTGGGTTCGAATTTGGTGTAACTCCTCTGGCAGGAGTTTGAGACCTGTGTCATACTTCTCCAGGTATCCCCCAGAGTTTGCTGAAGTTCCTCACTCACATTAAATTCCATCTTTTCCCTTTTGTGTATGTTTATCAGCTGAGTTAGGCCTAACCTGGCAGATATGTGTGGCCTAACACAGATGGTGGTGTTGGAGACATTGCATTGTGCCGTAATTTCGTACAGAACAAACTTCCCCTCTATGAGTTTCCCGGGGCAGCGCTGTACGAGTTCCAATCCCTTTTCTGGGCCACTTCCTAAGCATCCTATCTTGGAGTACCCATTGTTTGAAAATCCCCACCAATCACCCGTGATTTTTATGCTCAATCATCTGAGCACCCATTTGTTTTCTTATATAGTGTCCCCGGTTATGGCATCCGAACATTATACTTTGATTGGAGTGTATCCATAACACACCTTCCTCACATTTGCCTGCATCCAGTGGGCCAAACCATAATTACCCTGGGTACATAGATCTTGGTCTGTCAGGTGTTACTTGTGTGTTATTTCCGGTGATGATGATGATCCTGATGAAGTAGGTCTTGATTATGTTCATAGTTATCCTGGGGAGAGATCAAGCTTTCTTCTGTTGTTATCCTTGTCTAATATCTAAATAGGTCCTCACCCTGAACAACTTCTCTTTCCAATCCTTCCACTTCCTCCAAACCAAAGGAGTAGCCATGGGCACCCGCATGGGCCCCAGCTATGCCTGCCTCTTTGTAGGATATGTGGAACAGTCCATCTTCCGCAGCTACACTGG
>NC_057718.1:73270532-73292060 GCF_004010195.1 Chiloscyllium plagiosum | reverse complement strand
CCTAACCTGCAATCTTCTTCATGACCTCTCCGCCCCCACCCCACTCCGGCCTATCACCCTCATCTTGACCTCCTTCCACCTATCACATTTCCAACGCCCCTCTCCTAAGTCCCTCCTCCCTACCTTTTATCTTAGCCTGCTGGGCACACTTTCCTCATTCCTGAAGAAGGGCTTATGCCCGAAACGTCAATTCTCCTGTTCCTTGGATGCTGCCTGACCTGCTGCGCTTTTCCAGCAACACATTTTCAGCTCTAATATCTAAATAGCTTAGAACAGGTGTAGTGCATACCTTTTCATAGGATCATAGAATCCCTACAGTGTGGAAACAGGCCATTTGGCCCAACAAGTCTACACCGACACTCCAAAGAGTAACCTACACAGATCCATTCCCATTTCCTATTACTCTACATTTAACCCTGACTAATGCACCTAACCTATACATCACTGAACATGATGGGCAATTTAGCATGGTCAATTCACCTAACCTGCACATCTTTGGACTGTGGGAGGAAACCAGAGCACCCGGAGGAAACCCATGCAGACACGGGAAGAATGTGTAAACTCTACACGGTCGCCCAAGGGTGGAATCAAACCCAGGTCCCTGGCACTGTGAGGCTACAGTGCTAACCACTGAGCCACCGTACCCCCCCATACCCTAACCCTCTCCCACTTTTTTTGCTGAAAGGAATGGGAATACATATGGAATGTTAATTTGGGTTTAGATGGTTGGTAAGAGGAGAAAGTGAGGTCTGCAGATGCTGGAGATCAGAGCCGAAAATGTGTTGCTGGAAAAGCGCAGCAGGTCAGGCAGCATCCAGGGAACAGGAGAAATGGTTGGTAAGAGCCAACTTTGGTTTCTAGTGGTAGGGGTTTGTAGGTTTGAATGGCCTGACCGTGGAGTGGTCAGAAAAGACTGAAATGAGGTGGTCATCATGACCAATGAATTAAATGTGAAGACGGAGTGGCCATTGTGACCTACAATGAAATGTGAAGACAAAGGTGAGATGGTTGTTGCGACCATGGGGCAGATTCTGATATGGGGATTATATCCAATGAACGACGCCAGGAAAACTGAACAACTGTGGGCGGCATGGTGGCTCAGTGATTAGCACTGTTGCCTCACAGCACCAGGGTCCCAGGTTCGATTCCAGGCTCGGGTGATTGTGTGGAGTTTGCACATTCTCCCTGTATCTGCGTGGGTTTCCTCCAGGTACTCCGGTTTCCTCCTACAGTCCAAAGATGTGCAGGTCAGGTGAATTGGCCATGCAAAATTGCCCATCGTGTCAGGTGCATTGGTTAGAGTGAAATGGGTCTGGGTGGGTTACTCTTCGGAGGGTCAGTGTGGATTGGTTGGGCCGAAGGGCCTGTTTCCACACTGTAGGGAATCTAATCTAATCTAATTGTAACCTGGTTAATCCCATCAGTGCATACAAGAATAAGAGTTGATATTTGAGAGTGTATGCGAATTTGGACCATCAAAAACGCCTCGCCTTGGGTGGCTGTCAGGAACTGTTTAATCATCTGGATTAATGAATTAGTGCATTTGTTAAAGAGGCACCCAACAGAGACCTATCAATCTTTTGTGAATCCTTGGTCTCTGGTGACTTGGCAAGATTGTATCTTCCCTGTTCCCATGTTCGTGTCCTGTCATTCCCTCTAGTGGTGATGTCCTGCTTTTCCCTGGTCCATCATATCCTTTTAGTATTGTCACATATCCATGTTGTGGATATGCGTCTGGAGTATGAGTTATAATAAATTGGAGTCTTTCAATTTCCTTGTCTATCAGGGAGTTATTGGAGAGTTCTGTCATGTCTAGACTGTTGGGACTATGTAATACGTCAGCGCTATCAGTCACTAACAAGTTGTTTCAATCTGTTAGAGAGTCCTCCATTAAGTCAATTACATCACCTGATGGTCCCTGTGGCTGTGAATGCGGCTGCACATGGGCTCAAGTCATGTCGCAAGTGTTTAAGAATTTAGCCAGGCCACATTTGGAGTACCAGTTTCCCTTTTCATTTGTGGGTGGCACGGTGGTTAGCACTGCTGCCTCACAGCGCTGGAGACCCGGGTTCAATTCCCGCCTCAGGCGACTGACTGTGTGGAGTTTGCACATTCTCCCCGTGTCTGCGTGGGTTTCCTCCGGGTGCTCCGGTTTCCTCCCACAATCCAAACATGTGCAGGTCAGGTGAATTGGCCATGCTAAATTGCCCGTAGTGTTAGGTATGGGGTAAATGGGTGGGTTGCGCTTCGGCTGGTCGGTGTGGACTTGTTGGGCCGAAGGGCCTGTTTCCACACTGTAATCTAATCTAATCTAATCTAATCTACTATATGTAGTTCTGGTTGCCATACTCTTGGTGGGGCGGATAGTGGGAAGACTTCAGACAGGGTGCAAAAGAGGTTTACCAGGATGTTGTCTGGATTGTATTGTGTTACTGAAAGAAGATGTTGTACAAACATGGAGTGCTTTTGTCAGAGTGTCAAAGGTTCTCAGATTTGTTTACGATTTGAGGATTTGTGATTGTAATAATTGTGACAGTGACAATCTGTGATTTCCAGTCTTCAAATTTCCCATAGAATTTAAAATTTCCTATTTCTGACAGACATAAATAAAATTAGGAAAGGGATGGATAGGATGGGTAGTCAGAGTTTTTTTCCCAGGGTGGAAACATCAGATACGAGGGGGCACAGGTTTATGGTGACAGGGGAAAAAAACTAAGGGAGATGTTTGAGAAAAGTGTTTTATATAGTAGGTGCCTGCAAAGGGACATAGAAGAAGCAGATACATTAGCAAAGTTAAGACGCATTTCGACAGACATAAAAACAGTAGAGAATAGAGGGATATGGTTAATGCTCAGGCAGATGGGATAAGTTTAGAATGGCATCATGGTCAACACAGACATGGTGGACTGAAAGGCCTGTTTCTGTGCTGTATTGTTCTGTGTTTTCAATCCTCTCTGCTCCAAGGAGAATAAAACCAATTTCTCTAATCTTTCCTTAAACCAAAAATCCCTCTTACCTTGTATCAGTCCAAGTTAAAAATCACACGACACCAGGTTATAGTCCAACAGGTATATTTGGAAGTACGAGCTTTCAGACCGTTAGTGGAGTAGATTAGATTAGATTAGATTGCTTACAGTGTGGAAACAGGCCCTTCGGCCCAACAAGTCCACACCGACCCGCCGAAGCGTAACCCACCCAGACCCATTCTCCTACATTTACCCCTTCACCTAACACTACGGGCAATTTAGCATGGCCAATTCACCTAACCCCTGCACATTTTTGGATTGTGGGAGGAAACCGGAGCACCCGGAGGAAACCCACGCAGACACGGGGAGAATGTGCAAACTCCACATAGAGAGTCGCCTGAGACGGGAATTGAACCCGGATCTCTGGCGCTGTGAAGCAGCAGTGCTAACCACTGTGCTACCGTGCCGCCCAAGTAGGATCATAGGACCCAGAATTTACAGTAAAGGATCATAGTTTCATACACTGATGCAATGTATTGAACAAACCTAGATTGCTGTTAAGTCTTTCATCTTTTAGAATGGACTTCAGGTTTCGATTCATTGATATGTAAATCCCATTATTTCTGTCAGGATAACTAAAGGTTTTATAAAAAAAAGTGACATCTCAGCTCAGACAATGCATTAAAGGTGTGAGGTTAGAGTCTGTATGTATTCCAATTTTGAGTCAAACTGGCTCCATTTCCAAAGTAGGAGTTTATAAAATGTATCAGTCCTGTAATTCTCCTTTGCACTGATTCCAGGGCTTTAACATTCTTCTTTAAATATTTAGAACTAAACACAATACTCCAAGTATGATCTGATCACTGACTTGTAGAGGTCTAGCATCATTTCCTTGCTTTTATAGTTTATGTCTCTGTTTATCAACTCGAAGTTCATAACTCTAAGGTAAGTTAATCCTGTAAAAAGCTTACCTTGTGAATCAGCAGCCTCTAATTTTGCAGCAGGAGCGGTGAGAGCAAGGATCAGGGGCTCTGGGTGGATAAATAAATTCTACAAGAAGCCTACCTCGTGAATAAGCAAAGCACACACTGAGCAGGAGCAGGCATGGGACAGCTGAGTAACTGAGGTTATATATTTTGGCGGTTGCTTTACCCAAAACACTACTGAGGTAGTGTCGCTCACCCATCATCTTCCTCGAACCAAAAATAAAGTTCTAGTTGCTGATTTGGTAAGGTGACTAGCTTTTCCCTCGATAGTCTCTTTGGGAATTCGGAACAGTGGGAATGGATGTTAGGGCAGTTGAAGTTCCTAATGCAGAATGTGAGAGGTAAGGGTCACCACTGTCCCTGCTGACTTCATCTGCAATAAGTGCACCTAACTCCAGCTCCTTGGAAACCACATTAGGGAACTGGAGCTGGAGCTGAATGAACTTCAGATCATTTGGGAGGCTGAGGGGAATTACAGGGAGGTAGCCACATCTCAGGTACAGGAAGAAGGTAGTTGGATTACATTAAGGGAACCGGCAGACAGTGCATGGATTCCTTGTGGCCGTTCCCCTCAATAACAAGTATTTTGTTTCGGATACTGCTGGGATGGTGCAGGAGGGAGGGATTCAGATACCTGGATAATTGGGGCTCATTCTGGGGTAGGTTGGACTTCTACAAATAGGATGGTCTACACCTGAAACAGAGGGTATTAATATCTTGGGGGAGAGGTTTGCTAATGCTCTTTCGGAAGAATTAACCTAATTCAGCAGGGGGATAGGAACCTGAATTGTAGCTCCAGTGTACAGGAAGTTGAGAGTAGTGAGATCTTGAATAAGGTTTCAAGGTCGCAGGAGTGTACCAGCAGACAGGAAGGTGGTTTGAAGTGTGTCTACTTCAATGCCAGGAGCATCCGTAATAAAATGGGTGAGCATGCAGCATGGGTTGGTATATGGGACTTCGATGTTGTGGACATTTCAGACACATAGATGGAGCAGGGACAGGAATGGATATGGTAAAAACAAGGACTGCAGATGCTGGAAACCAGAGTCTAGATTAGAGTGGTGTTGGAAAAGTACAGTAGGTCAGGCAGCATCCGAGGAGCTGATAAAGGGCTTTTGCCCGAAACGTCGATTTTCCTGCTCCTTGGATGCTGCCTGACCTGGTGTGCTTTTCCAGCAGCACTCTAATCTAGACATAGGAATGGATATTGCAGGTTCTGGGGTTTAGATTCTTCAGTAAGAACAGGGGAGGTGATAAAAGAGGGGGAGGTGTTAGTTAAGGACAGTATTATGGTGGCAGAAAGGATGTTTGAGGACTTGTCTACTGAGGTATAATCGGCTGAGGTTAGAAACAGGAAAGGAGAGCTCACATTGTTGGGAGGTTTTTATCGGCTTCCGAAAAGTTCCACAGATGTAGAGTAAAGGATTGCAAAGATGATTCTAGATAGGAGTGAAAGTAACACAGTAGTTGTTATGGAGTCTTTAACTTTCCAAATATTGACTGGGAATGCTATAGTTTGAATACCTTAGATGGGTCTGTTTTTATCCAATGTGTGCAGGAGGGTTTTCTGACACAGTATGTAGATAGGCCAACAAGGGGTGAGGCCACATTGAATTTGGTACTGGGTGATGAACCTGGCCAAGTCTTAGATTTGGAGATGGGGGGGGGGGGAATTTGGTGATAGTGACCACAATTCGGTTACGTTTACTTTAGTGATGGAAAGAGATAGGTCTATGCCGCGGGGCAAGAGTCATGGCTGGGGAAAAGGCACACATGATGTGATTAGGCAAGATTTTGTATGCATAGGATGGGGAAACAAACTGTCGGGAATGGGCACAATTGAAATATGGAGCTTGTTCAAAGAACAGCTACTGCGGGTCCTTGATACGTATGTACCTGTCAGGCAGGGAGGAAGTGGTCGAGCAAGGGAACCATGGTTTAATAAAGAAGTTGAATCTCTTGTCAAGAAGGAGGCTTATGTAAAGATGAGATGTGAAGGCTCAGTTAGGATATTTGAGTGTTACAAGTTAGCCAGGAACGACGTAAAGAGAAAGCTGAGAAGAGCCATGAGGGGACATGATAAATCTTTGGCAGGTAGGATCAAGGTGTCACAAAGCTGGTCCTTTTCTTCTAAAAGCCGTTCCTTTTCTCAAGGATACTGTGTCCTTGATTTTTTTCAGAGGGTTCGTCAAACACTCCAGGCTCCGAAATGGTTGGGTTTGGTACAAAGATAAATGAGTATTGGAGGCCTTTTTGTTTATACATAAGCAGATGAGGCTTTAGGCCAAAGCTTTTATGTGTTTAGAAGTTAAGTTAGAGTCAGTTCAGCAGTGGAGCTGTGTGGAAACAGGTTGCTGGACTCTCTCTCCTTGTGCACAAGGACCTGTTAGCCTTTGTTTCATTTTTTGCTCTGTGTTTAAGGGGTTTGTTTATTGGGACTGTTGTGCATATTCAGAACAGCATAATTAAGTCTAGTTTGGATATGCTGAGTTTGGTAGGTTTTTTTTTACTGTTCTTTGTGTTTCATTCTGTAATTTTGTGAATAAATTTTTGTCTGTTTAAAATCCTGATAGTCAACCTAGCTACCTTACTCCAGATAGTTCTCACTATACACTTACCAAAACAAATTACAAGTTAAGGTCTGGGCTGCTTGCTTGAGAATGCTTTGAGTGGTTTGGCCTAGTCCATAACAAAGAAAAACCCTGAATCTTTCTATAGCTATGTCAAGAATAAAAGAATGACTAGACTAAGAATAGGGCCTGTCAAGGACAGCAGTGGAAAGGTGTGAACAGAACCCAAAAAGGTAGCAGTGGTGTCAAATGAATATTTTTCATCCGTATTCACACAGGAAAAAGACAATGTTGTCAAGGAGAATACTGAGATACAGGCTATTAGACTAGATGGGATTGAGGTTTACCATGGGGAGGTTTTAGCAATTCTGGAAAGTATGAAAATAGATATGTCTCCTGAGCTGGATGGAATTCATCCAAGGATTCTCTGGGAAGATAGGGAGGAGATTGCAAAACCTTTGGCTTTGATCTTTATGTCATCAGTGTCTACAGGAATAGTGCCAGGAGACTGGAGGATAGCACAAGTTGTCCCCTTGTTCAAGAAGGGGAGTAGAGACAACCCTGGTAATTATAGACCAGTGAGTGAGTAAAGTTTTGGAAAGGATTATATAAGATGGGATTTATGATCATCTAGAAAGGAATAATTTGATTAGGGATAATGAACACAGTTTCGTTAAGAGTAGGTTGTGCCTCACAAACCTTACTGAGTTCTTTGAGAAGGTAACCAAACAGGTGGATGAGGGTAAAGCAGTTGATGTGGTGTATATGCATTTCAGTAAGGCTTTTGATAAGGTTCCCATAGTGGGCTATTGCAGAAAAGATGGAGGCATGGGATTGAGAATGATTTAGCAGTTTGGATGACATTTTGACTAGTTGTAAGAAGACAAAGAATGGTGGTTGATGGGAAATTTTCACCCTGGAATTCAGTTATTAGTTGTGTATAGCAAGGATCTGTTTTGGGACCACTGCTGTTTGTCATTTTTTAAATGACCTGGATGAGGGGAAAAAGTATGAGTTAGTAACTTTGCAGGTGACGCTAAGGTCAGTGGAGTTGTGGACAGTGCTGAAGGAAATTATAGGTTACAGAGGGACATAGATAAGCTGTAGAGCTGGGCTGAGAGGTGGAAATGGAGTTTAATGCAGAAAAGTGTAAGGTGATTCACTTTGGAAGGAGTAACAGGAATACAGAATACTGGGCTAATTCTTGGTAGCGTGGATGAGCAGAGAAATCTCAGTGTCCATGTACATAGATCCCTGAAAGTTGCCACCCAAGTTGATAGGGTTAGTAAGAAGGTGTTACAGCTGTACAAAACTCTGGTGCAGCTGCGCTTGGAGTATTGCATACAGTCCTAGTCACTGTACTATAAGGAAGAAGTGGAAGCATTTGAAAGGGTTCAAGGAGATTTACCAGAATGTTGCCTGGTATGGAGGGAAGGTCTTATGAGGAAAGGCTGAGGGACTTGAGGCTAATTTGTTGGAGAGAAGAAAGTTAAGAGGTGACTTAATAGAGACATACAAGATGATCAGAGGGTTAGATAGGCTGGACAGTGAGAGTCTTTTTTTCTCAGATGGTGATGGCTAGCACGAGGGGACATAGCTTTAAACTGAGGAGTGATAGATATAGGACAGATGTTAGAGGTAGGTTCTTTACTCAGAGAGTAGTAAGGGCATGGAATGCCCTGCCTGCAACAGTAGTAGACTTGTCAGCTTTAAGGTATTTAAATAGTCATTGGATAAATATATGGATAATAATTGAATAATGTAGGTTATATTAGGCTTCAGATCGGTTCCACAAATCGGTGCAACATTGAGGGGTGAAGGGCCTGTACTGCACTGTAATGTTCTATCTTCTAAGATCCTATTAGTCTACTTAATTGTTTCAAATTGCCTGGCCACTTTCACAGAATTATATACTTGAATCCTGAGATCTCTCTGCTCCTGTACTCCCCTCAAAGTTGTACTATTCAGCTTACATTACCTCGCCATGTTTCTTTTACCAAAATACATTATCTCACATTCCTCTGTATTGAAATTCATCTGCCAGGTGTCTGCCCATTTGGCAAATCTGTCAATGTCCCTTTGATGTTATTCAGCATCATCTTAACAATTTGCTATTCACCTAGTTTAGTATCATCTGGAAATTGAGATCTTGCCCTTAACACCCACCTCCCATTTCTATAAGCCAGAAAAAGCAAGGATTCCAATACTGATCCCGGGGGAATACCACTTTTAATTTATCCCCAGTCTGAGAAATGCCCATCAGTATCTACTCTCTATTTCCTAACTTTTAGCCAACATTTGATCCATACTGTTAAGGACCCATTGATGTAAAACATTTCTAATTTGCTAACCAACCTGCCATGTGGCACCGTATCAAGTACTCTCTGAAAGTCCAAATATACAACATACATAGCATTACTCTCATCCATTGTCTATGTTACATTATCAAAACCTCAGTTAAATCTGTCAGGCATGACTTGTCCTTGGCAAAGCCATGTTGACTGTCTAGCGTTAGTTTATTTTCCCCTCAATGCACATTTATCTTATCCTGCATTATGGCCTCCGTATGTTTTTCCACTATTGATGTTAAACTGACAGGTCTGTAGGTTTCTGGATTATTTTTTACCCATTTCTTGAACAACAGTGTCACATTTATAACCCTCCAGTTCCCTGGTACTAATCCTGTGTTCAGAGAGGTCAGGAAAGCTTTTGTTAATCACTCTGCAATTTGTTCTCTCACCTCTCCCAACAATCTAGAATGCATTCCATCTTGGCCTGGCAATTTCTCTACATGGAGTGCTGCCAGATTTTTAGGATCTTTTCTTCATCAATCACAATATTTTTCAGTTTCTCAACACTCACATTTTCATTTGGGCCATTGTAACAATTTTCTAATTTAGTAAAGACAGAAGCAAAATACTAATTTAGTACCCCTTCCACACACTTTGCTTCAGTGACCAGCTTATTCCTTATGGGCCTCACTCTGTCGTTCACTAATCTTTTACCATTTGCACAGATTTTGCCTTTAAGAGCAAAATATATACTTCATATATAAACTTGAAATGAAGCTGCAGTTTATCAAGCATGATGAGTTTAAATGAAACACAGAAACATAGTTGCTTGGCAATAGATATTGTGAATTTACACAAATCTGAGAAGGTAAATTTATTTATTTATCATAGCAGATCAGTTACATAGTAATGCAAGTTTAAATTCATGGAGTTACCACTGTTACATTGTGCAACCACTTATGTGAAGCAATGAAGAGCACGCACACTTTTATACGCTTCAAGTTCTCAGCTTTGTTTACCATTTTAGGACTTGTGATAGTAACAAGTGCTACAGTGACACTCTGTGTGATTTTCAATCTTCAGATTTCCCATTAATGTCACCTAAAAATATCAAGAAATAAAAGAGCATTACAATAGCATCAAATATATAAACACATTTCCTTACTGATCTTCATCCATGCTCAACAATAAATGGTTATCACTTTCACAGAAGTTTAGTTCCACTGCAGTGAAATCTTTCTTGTATCATACTTAAGTTGTACAGTAATCATTCACCATGTGAGCCTTGGCAACAGGTTCGAGCAAGTTATTTGATTGTGAGAATGAGTTCTAGCAAGTTACTCAATAATGGATAATATCCAGTCCAAACCCTTTTCTATTCTCAAGCAGCATCAATATAAATTTTCAGCAGGACACACAGATCATCATCAATCAGGAACAGGAAACCTTGAAAACTACAACACCCCATTCCTGTTGTTGAATGCTGAAACCATTTATATCTTCTTGATCATAACCATTACTGATTTCAGACCATGGATATTTCTGGTCTGTGAAGCTCAATTACTCCCTGCATAAACTATTAGAACTATCAGGAAAGCTTCACAAACATGGCCCTGTGATGGACAATTATTATTTATAAACAACATAGATGATTATTACAGATGATTATTTGAAAATGAAGGAGGTATATATGATGTCAGTTAGGAATATTGTGTGTAGTTCTGGTTACCAAACTATAAGAAGGATATGGATCTGGCAGCATCTGTGGAAACAGGAACAGAGTTAAGGTTTTGAGTCCAGTATGACTCCATTTCAGAACTGAAAGAAATTGGAATTTGTTATTTAATACCAGAGGTTTAATACCAGAGGACTGGATGATTGCAAATGTTGTGCCCTTGTTCAAGAAGGGCAGTAGAGGTGACCCAGTTAATTATAGATTAACTGGGTCACCTTCAGTCTGTTGTAGGAAACGTTTTAGAAAAGATTATAAGAGATAAGTTTGTGAGAAGATTTGTAGCTCGGGTGCTCGTTGCTGTGGTTCTGTTCGCTGAGCTGGAAGTTTTTGTTGCAAACGTTTCGTCCCCTGTCTAGGTGACATCCTCAGTGATTGGGAGCCTCCTGTGAAGCACTTCTGTGGTGTTTCCTCCGGCATTTATAGTGGCCTGTCCCTGCCGCTTCCGGTTGGGATGCAAGGACTGCACAAAACACTATATAGGACAAACAGGAAGACAGCTAACGATCCGCATCCACGAACATCAACTAGCCACGAAACGACACGACCAGCTATCCCTAGTAGCCACACACGCAGACGACAGGCAACATGAATTTGACTGGGACAACACTACCATTATAGGCAAGCGAAACAAAGAACAGCCAGGGAATTCATCCACAAACTCCATCAACAATATACCGGCCACTACAGCGGACAGCTGAAACTGACAACCAGAAGCGGCAGGGACAGGCCACTATAAATGCCGGAGGAAACACCACAGAAGCGCTTCACAGGAGGCTCCCAAGCACTGAGGGTGTCACCTAGACAGGGGACGAAACATTTGCAACAAAAACTTCCAGCTCGGCGAACAGCACCACAGCATTATAAGAGATAGGATTTATAATCATCTTGTAAGCAACAATTTGAATGCAGATAGTCAACATGGTTTCGTTAAGGGCAGGTCACATCTCACAAACATCATTGAGTTTTTTGAGAAGGTGACCAAGCATGTGGATGAGGGTAGGGCAGTTGACATGGTGTACATGGACTTCAGCAAAGCCTTTGATAAGGTTGTTGAAGAAGATGCAGAGGCATGAGATTGAAGGTAATTTAGCAGTTTGGATTAGAAACAGGCTTTCTGCAAGAAGGCAACGAGTGGTGGTTGATGGAAAATATTCAGCCTGGAGTCCGGTTACTAGTGGTGCACCACAACAATCTGTTTTGGGACCACTGCTGTTTGTCATTTTTTACAAATGACTTAGACGCAGGTATAGATGGATGGGTTAGTAAGTTTGCAGATGACATGAAAGTCAATAGAGGAATGGACAGTGTGGAAAAATGTTTCAGATTGCAGGGGGACTTGGATAAACTGCAGAATTGGGCTGAGAGGTGGCAAATGGAGTTCAATGCAGATAAATGTGAGGTCATTCACTTTGGGACAAATAACAGGAAAGCAGAATACTAGGTCAATGGAAAGATTCATGGTAGTCTGGGTGCGCAGAGAGATCTTGGAGTCCATGTATATAGATCCCTGAAAGTTGCCACACATGTTGATAATGCTGCTAAGAAGGCATATGGTGTGTTAAGTTTTATTGGTAGAGGGATTGAGTTCCAGAGCCGTGATGTCATGCTGCAACTGTACAAAACACTAGTGCAGCTGCATTTGGAATATTGTGTACGGTTCTGGTCATCCCATTACAGGAAGAATGTGGAAGCATTGGAAAAGGTGCAGAGGAGATTTACCAGGATGTTGCCTGGTCTGGAGGGAAGGTCTTATGAGGAAAGGCTGAAACCTTGGGTCTGTTCTCATAGGAAAGAAGAAGGCTAAGAGGGGAATTGATAGAGACATACAAGGTGATCAGAGGATTAGATAGGGTAGACAGTGAAAGTCTTTTTCCTAGGATGATGACATCAGTTTGTACGAGGGGTCATAGCTACAAACTGAGGGGTGATAGAGTTAAGACATATGTCAGAAGCAGGTTCTTTACGCAGAGAGTGGTAAGGGTGTGGAATGCTCTGCCTGCCAATCTAGTTAGCTCAACCACATATTTAAACAGTCCTTAGATAAGCACATGAATGATGATGGGATAGTTTAGGGGGATGGGCTTAGGTTAGTTCACAGGTTGGCGCAACATCGAGGGCCAAAGGGCCTGTTCTGTGCTGCATTGTTCTATGTTCTATTTATATTTTTGGCAGAGGCGGAGGAAAGGGGAAGGGAACAGATGATATAGAGATGCGATGAAAAAGCAAAGAGGTTGTTAATAATGGTGAAAGAGAACACAAACTTTAAAATAGGTATAAATTAAAGTGTGAAAGGGAGCGAAGTAAACGAGACACAAACAAGATCAGTATTAAAGGAAAAGTGGAGGATGATGCATGTTGATGAGAAGGTGAAGTGGTGAGGGCTGACAAAAAGTGAAAATGATGGGTATGATATAAAGGAATAGCAAATTGAAAAAGAATACGTGAAGGTGGTGAATGTTGAGGAGAAGGAGAGTTAATGAGGGTTTGGTGGATAGCGCGGCAGTATGGTTGCTGAGGCTGATAAGTTAGAAGACCTACACACCCCTGTTCATTGGGATGTTGATCCAATGCTGTGAATACATTTTTTTTTTAAATCACAGTTGTGGCCATAATTAGCTAGGCCAGCATTTATTGCCCATACTAGTTGCCTTTGAGAAACTGAAGGTGATATCTTCCTGAACCACTACAGTGCAAATTATTGGAAAACATGGTAAAAAAATGGTAATGCCATAGTTTCAAGGCAGAATGGTGTATGACTTGGAGGGGGATGTACAGATGGTCGTGCTCCTATGTACCTAGACCTTCAAGTTGGTGAAGGTTGCAGGTTTAAATATGATGTCTAAGGATCTGTTTGAATTGCGGCAATACATCCGGTACAAGGTACACCCAGCTGTCATTGTACATCAGTGCTGAAGGGAATGAATGTGTAAGGTTGTGGGTAGGATGCCAATCAATTGGGCTGCTTTGTTCTGGATGGTGTCAAAACTCTTCAGTGCCATTGGAGCTGCAAATGTCCAAGCAAGTGGAGAGTGGAGAGTATTCCATAATAATTCTGACCTGTACCTGGTAGATGGTGGGTTGGCACTGGGGAGGTATAATGCAGAATTCCTAGCACTTATTATTGCAGAATTCCTAGCATCTGACCTGATCTTGCAGCCACATTATTTATTTGGCTGGACTAATTTAGCCTGGGGCTGGAAATGTGTTGCTGGAAAGGCGCAGCAGGTCAGGCAGCATCCAGGGAACAGGAGAATCGACGTTTCGGGCATAAGCCCTTCCAGCAACACATTTCCAGCTCTGATCTCCAGCATCTGCAGACCTCACTTTCTCCTCAAATTTAGCCTGGGTAATGATAACACCCAGGATGTTGACAGTTTAAATTTTAGTGATGGTTATTGCCATAGAAGGTCAAGAGGTAATGGTTAAATGCTGTCTTGTTGGAGTTGGTCATTGCCTGCCACTTGAGAGGTGTGAATGCTACTTGTTACTTACCAGCCTAAGTCTGGATATTGTCCAAGTTTTGCAGCATTTGGACATGGACTGTGTCAGTATCTGAAGAGTTATGAACGGTGCTGAATATTATGCAATCATCAGGGAACATCCCAACATCCGACCTCATCATGGAGAAAAGTCATTGATAAAAGAGCTAAAGGCAGTTGAACCTAGGTCTCTACCCTGAGAAACTCCTGCAGTGATAGGATGAGATGACTGCCGTCCAACAGTAACAATCATCGTCCTATGTGACAAGTCTGACTCCAAACAGCACAGAATTTTCTCATGATTCCCATCGATTGCAGTTATACAGGGCTCCTTGATATCATACTTGGTGAAATCCTTGATATTATGAGCAGTCACTCTCACCATATCTTAGGAGTTCATGCTTAAATTAAATCTGCAAGAAGATCAGGAACTGAGTGAACTTGGCAGAATCCAACCTGCTTGTCAGTGAGAAGGAAATGCCTTTGGAAATGCCTCTCAATAGCACTGTTGTCAAACATTTCCATTTAGAACATAGAACATTACAGCACAGTACAGGCCCTTTGGCCCTCGATGTTGCGCCGAACTGTCATACCAATCTGAAGCCCATTTAACCTACACTATTCCATGTACGTCCATATGCTTGTCCAATGACGACTTAAATGTACTTAAAGTTGGCGAATCTACTACCGTTGCAGGCAAAGCGTTCCATACCCTTACTACTCTCTGAATAAAGAAACTACCTCTGACATCTGTCCTATATCTATCACCCCTCAATTTAAAGCTACGTCTCCTCGTGCTTGCCGTTCCTGTACTTGGAAAAAGGCTCTTCCGGTCCACCCTACCCAACCGTCTGATTATCTTATATGTCTCTATTAAGTCACCTCTCAATCATCTTCTCTCTAACGAAAACAGCCTCAAGTCCTTCAGCCTTTCCTTTGCCAATAATCGAGTGTAGACTGATAGGGTGGTAATTAGCCAGTTGAGTGTATCCAGCTTTTTGTGCATAGGATGTATCTGGGCAATTCTCAATATTTTCAGGAAAGGTCAATGTCGTTGCTGTACTGGAACAGCTTAGTTAGGGGCACAGCTTGTTCTAGACCACAGGTTTTCATTACTATTGCTGGAATGCTGTCAGAACCTTTACTACAGGTCTTCAGCCATTTCTTGATTTCACATGGAATGAATCAAATTAGTTGGAGACTGGCATTTGTGATGCTGAGGTCCTCAGAAGGAGGCTGAAAGTGGATATAAATACTTCAAACTTGCCTTTTACATGATTTTCTGGGTTTCCTTATCATTGGTGATTTTTAAAGTACAGCCATTGTACTGTTAACTTGTAAGTTCCTGAATTCACAGACAAACATATATGAATAGAGATAGGCCACACAGCTCTCAAGCCTGCTCTGCTATTCAATAAGAGAATGCCTGACCTGATTACTCAACATTTCTACCTAACACAAATAATCTTTCACTCCCTCAGTAATCAAAAATTTATCTATGCTTTCCTTATAATTTCAAACTTTCTGCCTCCAATATCTTTTCAGGAAAATAGTTTCAAAAGTTCATCTTTGAGAAAATGTATTGCTTTATCTATCTAGAATGGGTGATCCCTTATTTTTAATGTAAAAACTTGGGAAAGAACTTTTTGAAAAAACAAAGATTGCTGAAGGTTTGCTGCACTTTTTAAAAGCAAGTAACCTGACAATTATTGTAAATACTGTGTACACAGATATTTGATCAAGCAGTCGTGGAAAGTAAGCTAAAGCCAAGGGTTTACACAAATGAAGTTTTGGCTGGCAACAAGCAGCTGATTAGTTCCTGAACTAGTGGCCAGTTATCAATGACAAAGGCCTTCTCCCTCCTAACAACTGTGATTGGCTCTCAAGTAGCTGAAAAGCTTGAGGGTGTGAATGCTTTGTCAAAACCATTGAATCGCTTTGGGGAATGAGCTATTTTTGCTCTGCAGTCAAAGCATCCAAAGCGTGAAGACAGCCTGTTTTTCTTTCTCTTTTCCAGCTGCTGTGAGCTCTGACTTTTAATTGATACATCAAAGAACTTTATGAGCCGAACCAGTCACCTGTGCCTCCTGCAAACAAGTGAAAGTATCTGGAGAAAGGAGACAAAGAAGCAGTATTCTGATCAGCAAAAGGATTGCCTCAGAAATACTAGCAGACAGAGGCCACTAAACTGCTTTCATGGTCTTTCCTTACATCCCTTTTATGTGTCTGCTTATGCCTGACTCTATGAAGGGCTTATGCCCGAAACATCAATTCTCCTGCTCCTCGGATGCTGCCTGACCTGCTGTGCTTTTCCAGCACCACACTCTTAACTCTGATGTCCAGCATCTACAATCCTCACTTTCTACTGACTCTGTGCATGTGTAGAGGGGGATTTTATAGCAGGGTTAGAGTTTTAACTGGAAGAGTTATATGCTGATGATTCATAATTGTTTACCTGTAGTGAGAATATTTATTTATTATAAATAGTCACTTTTGTTAAGAACAGAAACCTTGTCCATTTGGGGTGGCATGGTGGCTCAGTGGTTAGCACTGCTGCCTCACAGCACCAGGGGCCCGGCCTTGATTCCAGCCTCAAGTGAGTGTCTGTGTGGAGTTTGCACATTCACCCCATGTCTGTGTGGGTGTCCTCTAGGTGTTCTGGTTTCCTCCCACAATCCAAAGGTGTGCAGGTTAGGTGAGTTGGTAATACTAAATTGCCCATAGTGTTAGGTGCATTAGTCAGGGGTAAATATAGGGTAGGTCTGAGTGGGTTACTCTTCAGAGGGTTGGTGTGGACTTGTTGGGCCTGTTTCCATATTGTAGGGAATCTAATCTAAAGCAGATATATTAGCAAAGTTAAAGAGGCATTTAGACAAACACATGAACAGTCAAGGAATACAGGGATACAGACCAAGTGCAGGCAGATGGGATTAGTTTAGATTGGCACAGACAGTGGGGTCAAAGGGCCTATTCCTGTGTTGTACTGTTTTATGTTCTGCATTTATACATTACAGCACTCCAGACATGCTGCCAGGGGGTCTGTATACAACTTTACTGCTCTTCAATTCTAACTATACAGTCTGCAATGAATGCTTTCTCCACATTGTATTAACTCCTACCATTGAAGACATATTGTTTTTAAACATTAAGGCTATTCCAACTCCTCAATTTTCCCTATCTGTCCAATAAATCTTATAACCTGGTATATTTAGCCTCCAATCCTGACTATCCTGCAGCCATGTCTCAATAACAGCTACTGTATCATAATCTCCAATTTGAATTTGCGTCTGCAGCTCACTTAACTTATTTCTCTGTGCATTTGTATATAGAACTCTTATTCAGGCCATATATTCTAAACTGTTCCTTGGCTCTTATGCTTTATTCACCTGTTTATTATTTTTCTATTGTAGTTTAATCAATAGACATTTTTGAGTTTTGTCATTGTTTGCCATATCTGAAGTAGGAATCCTAACAGTTTTCTTACTCTCTATCCTGTTACATACTTTTGAAACTGTATTGACGTCATCCAAGCTCTTCCCCACAATTACCAGTTCAAAGTCCTTGTGACGACCTTATTTAGTCTTTCTACTAGAATACTGGTCCCAGATTGGTTCAGGTAGACCAAGTCACAATGGCACAATTCATTCCAGTTTGGTACTAATGCCAGTACCCCACAAAACAGAGCACCTGTTTTCAGCACCATTCCTTTACTTCCTTAATTTTCTTATCGCTTTGCCAATTTGCACTTTCTGTATGAACCAATCACCTAGGAAGGAGGGTGAACAATTTTGAACCTGATTGATTCTGTTCTTCATTTATATCTTCTGGCATTCCATAAGACCATAAAACCATAAGACATAGGAGTGGAAGCAAGGCCATGTGGCCCATCAAGTCCACTCCACCATTTAATCATAGCTGATGGGTGTTTAAATTCCACTTACCCACAGCTCTCCCCGTAGCCCTTAATTCCTTGCGAGATCAAGAATTTATCAATCTCTGAAGATACCCAACATCCCAGCCTCCACTGCGCTCCATAACAGTGAATCCTACAGGCCCACCACTCTCTAGCTGAAGAAATGTCTCCTCATTTCCATTCTAAATTGACTACCTCTAATTTTAAGGTTATGCCCACGGGTCTTTGTCTCCCAGCCTAATGGAAATAACTTTCCAGCAATCCTTTTCTAAGCCTTGCATTATCCTGTAAGTTTCTATTAGATTTCACCTCGACCTTCTAAACTCTAATGAATACAATCCCAGGATCCTTAGCCTACCATTCCAGGGATGATCTGAATGTGTGAATCTCCGCTGGACATGCTCCAGTGCCAGTATGTACTTCCTGAGGTGTGGGGCCCAAAATTGGACACGGTATTCTAAACGGGGCCTAAAGAGCTTTATAAAGTCTCAGAAGCACATCGCTGCTTTTATATTTCAACCCTCCTGAGATAAGTGACATTAAAGTTGCTTTCTTAATCTTGGACTCAACCTGCAAATCAACCTTTCGAAAATCCTGGACTAGTACTCCCAGATCCCTTTGTACTTTGGCTTTATTAAGTTTCTCATCGTTTAAAAAATAGTCCAGGCCTGCATTCGTTTTTCCAAACTGCAAGACCTCATATTTGCTCACGTTGAATTCCATTAGCCATTTCCTGGACCACTCTTCTAAACTGTCTAAATCTTTCTGCAGCCTACCCACCTCCTCAGTACTACCTGCCTGTCCGTCTAACTTCGTATCATCAGCGAACTTCACCAGTATGCCCCCTGTCTCTTCATCCAGATCATTAATATATAAAGTTAACAGCTGCAGCCCCAACACTGAACCCTGCAGGACCCCATTTGTCACCAGCTACCATTCTGAAAAAGAACCTTTTATCCCAAGTCTCTATCTTCTGTCAGACAACCAATCCCCAATCCATGCCCGTAGCTCACCTCGAACACCATGGGCCCTCACGTTACTCAGCAGCCTCCCATGAGACACCTAATCAAAGGCCTTTTGGAAGTCTAAATAAATGACATCCACTGAGTCGAACCTACTTGTTATCTCTTCAAAGAATTCTAACAGGTTTGTCAGGCACGATCTCCCCTTACTAAATCCATGTTGACTTGTTCTAATCCAACCCTGCACTTCCAAGAATTTTGAATTTTCATCCTTGACGATGGATTCTAGAATTTTACCTACAACCGAGGTTAGGCTAATTGGCCTATAATTTTCCATCTTTTGTCTTGATCCTTTCTTGAACAAGGGCATTATAAAAGCAAATTTCAGCTGAGACTTTCCCTGACTCCAGTGATTTTTGAACGAACACAGTCAGTGCCTCTGCCATTTCCTCAGCCACCTGTCTCATAACTCTAGGATGTAGCCCATCAGGGCCAGGAGATTTATTAATTTTTAGATCTTTTAGCTTTTCTAGCACTTTCTTTTTGTAATGGCTACCATACTCATCTCTGCCCCGACTCTCCTTAATTGTTGGGATATTATTAATGTCTTCCACTGTGAAGACTGACACAAAGTACTTTTTAAGTTCTTCAGCTATTTCCTTATCTCATAGCACTAGCCTTCCAGCATCAAGAGGAGCTCCCCAATTTCTACTTTTGCCTCTCGTTTGTTTCTTATGAATTGAAAGTAACTTTTACTATAATTTCTAATATTATAAGTGAGGTTACCTTCATATTTGATCCTCTCCTTCCTCATTTCTTTCTTTGTTATCCTCTGTTTTTGCAGTCTTCCTAATCTTTGATTTCCCAGTGCTCTTTATAAGCTCCCTCTTTTTCTTTGAGACATTTCCTGGCGTCCTTTCTCAGCCATGGCTGTCTAACCCCTCCCCGGATAATCTTTCTTTTCTTTGGGATGAACCTCTGTACTGTGTCCTCAATTACACCCAGAAACTCCTGCCATTGTTGCTCTACTGTCTTCCCCACTCGGCTCTGCTTCCAGTCGATTTTCATCAGTTCCTCTCACATGCCCCTGTAATTACCTTTATTTAACTGTAACACCATTACATCTGATCTTGCCTTCTCTCTTTCAAAGTGCAGACTGAACTCTACCATATTATGATCGCTGCCTCCTAAGAGTTCCCTTACTTTAAGACCTTTTATAAAGTCTGTTCATTACAAAGAACTAAGTCCAGAATAGCCTGCTCCCTTGTGGGCTCCATCACAAGCTGTTCCAAAAAGCCATCCTGTAAGCATTCCATGAATTCTTTGGATCCAGCAGCAACATTATTCACCCAATCCACTTGCATATTTAAGTCCTCCATGATCACCGTGACCTTACCTTTCTGACATGCCCTATCTATTTCCTGGAACATCTTGCGTCCCTGGTCCTGACTACTGCTGGGAGGTCTGTACATAACTCCCATTATGATTTTTTTTTTGCCTTTGTGGTTCCTCACCTCCACCCACACAGACTCCATATCATCATTCAGTGCCATTCTTAACTAACAAGGCAACCTCCCCCCCCCCCCCCACCCCCCCCCCCGGCTCTTCGCCACCCACCCGTCTCCATGGCTTTTCGATAAGTTGTAAATTCTTAAATGTTTAACAGCCAGCCCTGAACCCAGAGCATCAAGTCTCTGTGATGACTACCACACCATAATCATTCACGATGATTTGTGCTGTTAATTCATCTGCTTTGTTACGAATACTACAAACATTTAGATAAAGTGCCTTAATGCTAATTTTCTTAACCTCATGAGATTTGGAAGATATAGAAAGTAGCGAAATAGATGGTGACACCTTGCAAAATGTCCATATTACAGAGGAAGAAGTGCTGGGTGTCTTGAAATGCATTACGGTGAATAAATCCCCAGGACCACATGATAGAGAGTTGAGGAATAGGGAGAGAGAACAGTTAAATGCGTGGCTACAGGGATGGTGCAGGAGGGAGGGATTCCGGTATTTGGATAACTGGGGTTCTTTCTGGGGAAGGTGGGACCTCTATAAACAGGATGGTCTGCACCTGAACCTGAGGGGCACCAGTATCCTTGGTGGGAGGTTTACTACTGCTCTTGGGGGAGTTAAACTAACTCTGCAGGGGCATGGGAACCCAGACTGTAGCTTTAGGGTGCAGGACCTGGAATGTAGGGAGGTTAGGAACATGGCATCAATTTCAAAGGAGGGTGCCTGTAAACACGAAAGTGGCTTGAAGTGTGTATACTTCAATGCAAGAAGTATACGAAATAAGGGAGGTGAACTTGCAGCGTGGGTTGGTACCTGAGACTTCGATGTTGTGGCTATTACGGAGACATGGCTAGAACAGGGACAGGATTGGCTGTTGCAGGTCCCAGGGTTTAAATGTTTTGGTAGGGGCAGAGGTGGGGGTAAAAGAGGGGGAGGTATGGCATTGCTTGTCAAAGATAGTATTACAGAGGTGGAAAGGACGATGGATGAAGACTCGCCATCTGAGGTAGTTTGGACTGAGGTTAGGAATAGGAAAGGTGAATTTGCAACAGATATGGAAGGATCCATTGGGGCCTTGGAGGGAGGTGAGGGGGGAGGTGTGGGC
>NC_057718.1:73218810-73268339 GCF_004010195.1 Chiloscyllium plagiosum | reverse complement strand
ACAGCTCACCTACACATCGACCCTCCCTGCTGTACAACAGAGCCGGTCATGGTGTCATTACATTGGCTGCTGCTGCTGCTGCTGCTTTCCACTGAGAGGCCATTCCCAGCCCCCACCCCTCCCAAAACATATCCAAATCAGTGTACCTGTGTATGAGGGGGATGGCCACAGGGTCTCCTGCACTGCCTGCTAACGCTTACTCATCTTCCTGGTGGTCACCGTATTCCTCTCTGTCTGTTTAGCCCTTCCTGGTGATGTGACCAGCTTGGTAAACGTGGTATCCATGACTTCCTCAGTCTCATAGCTTTAAATTAAAGGGGGGTAGGTATAGGACAGATGTTAGGGGTAGGTTCTTTACTCAGTGAGTCGTGAGTTCATGGAATGCCCTGCCAGTAGCAGTGGTGGACTCTCCCTCATTATGGGCATTTAAGCGGGCATTGGATAGGCATATGGAGGATAGTGGGCTAGTGTAGGTTAGGTGGGCTTGGATCGGCGCAACATCGAGGGCCGAAGGGCCTGTACTGCGCTGTATTCTTCTATGTTCTATGTTCTATGTTCTATGTTCTAACACTTCAAATTCCACCTGGGCAGCCTACAGCCTGGAGGATTCAACATTGAGTTCTCCACTTTCAAATAATCATCCTTCCCATCACCCAACTCCCTTCCCAGTCCCTCCCCGCTCCCTCCCATTCCTCTCATCAGCCCTTCCTTCTTGCCATCAGCCAGACTCATTCCTTTCATCAACCAACCCAGTTTGTACCATCCTGCACTCCCAACCCCCTTTATCTGCTGCTCACCTTACAGCTGCTCCCACTCCTGAAGAAGGGTTTACACTCGAAACGTCATCTTCTCCACCTCCTGATGCTGTGTTCTTCCAACCTCCTGTTTGTCTACTGGAGAGAATTGCTAGAGCTGCTCGGGATGATTTTAACTGGTGGGGGATGGGACCCTGGGAGATAGTGAGAAAGGGTCTGAGACTGGCGCAGTTGGGAACAGGGGCAAGTCAAACAGTTAAGGCAACAGGAACAAAACAGAGAATGAGGTAGGACTGATAAATTAAACTGCATTTCTTTCAATGCAACAGGCCTATCAGGTAAGGCAGGCGTCCTAAGGGCATGGTTGGGAACATGGGACTGGGATATCATAGCAATTACAGAGACATGGCTCAGGGATAGACAGGACTGGCAGTTTAATGTTCCAGGACACAGATGCTATGGGAAGCACAATAAGGACAAGAGAGGAAGGGGAGTTTATTTTAGGGATAATATTACAGTTGTACTTAGGGAGGATATTCCTGAGGGTACATCCAGGGTGAAGTTATTTGCATGGAACTGAGAAATAAGAAAATGATAATCACCTCCACACACCCCCAAATTGTCAGTGAAAAATTGAGAAAAAAAATGTAAAGAGATCTCAGTAATCTGTAAGAATCATGAGGTGGTAATGGTAGGGAGTTTTAACTCCCTAAACATAGACTGAGACTGCCATAGTGTCAAGAGTTTGGATGGAGAGCAATTTGTTAAGTGAATACAAGAAAATTTTCTGATTCAGTATGTGGATGTACCTACTAGAGCAGGAGTACAACTTGACCTACTCTTGGAAAATAAGGTAGGGCAGGTAACCGAGATGTCAAAGCGGAGCACTTTGGGGCAAGTGTTCATACTTCTATTAGTTTTTAAAATAGTGATGGAAAAGGATAGACTAGATTTAGAATTTACAATTCTAAATTGGAGGAAGGTCAATTTTGAGAGTATTAGGCAGGAAATTTCGATAATTGATTGGGGGCAATATTTGCTGGTCAAGGGATGGCTGGAAAATGGGAAGCCTTCAAAAATGAGATAACTAGGGTCCAGAGACAGTATGTTCCTGTTAGGGTGAAGGGTAAGACTGGTAGTTGTAGGGAATGCTGGATGACTCAGGAAGTTAAGGTCAAGAAAAAGAAGACACAAGAAGGTGCAGACAGCTGGAATGGAGGGAATCACCAGTAAGGGCATAAAGGCAGTAAAAGTATACTTAAGAGGAAAATGACGCAGACTAAAAGGGAACATGAGATAGATTTGGCAAATAGGGTTGAGGAGAATCTAAAAGAATTCTAAATTTGGCATGACGGTGAAGACTCTTGCTAACTTTTATAGGTGCACCATCGAGAGCATTCTGTCTGGATGTATCACTACCTGGCATGGTAACTGCACCATTCAAGATCGGCGATGATTACAGAGAATGGTGAACACAGCCAAGAGAATCACAAAAGCCAACCTCCCATCTATAGAATCCATCTACCAGGCCTGCTATAAAGGAAAGGCCACCAGCATTCTCAAAGATCCATCCCACCCTGGCAATGTTTTTGTATAACCTCTACCATCGAGGAGAAGGTACAGAAGCCTGAACACATGCACCAGCTGGTTTCAAAACAGTTTCTACCCCACTATTGTCAGAATACTGAATGGTCTCATAAACACTTAACATTCGCTTGTGCTAGTGTTTTTGTTTTTGCCGCTGTTTACCTATTATTTACTTATCTATGCTACTTAAATCTGTGATCTGCCTGTATTGCTCACAAAACAGAGCCTTTTGCCCGAAACGTCGATTTCACTGCTCCTTGGATGCTGCCTGAACTGCTGTGCTCTTCCAGCACCACTAATCCAGAATCCCTTAAAGATCAGCAAGGCCGCCTATGTGTGGAACTGCAGGAGATGGTGGAGATACATATGGAAGAAGCATATGCAAGATATAGAATGTGGGGAAAAAAACAACATCCTGAAAAATGTCCATATTACAGAGGAAGAGGTGCTGGATGTCTTAAAATACATAAAGGTGGATAAATCCCTGGGACCTGGTCAGGTGTGCCCAAGAACCGTGAGGAAAGTTAAGGATGTGATTGTTGGGCCCCTTGCTACGATATTTATATCATCGATAGTCATAGGTGAGGTGCCAGAAGACCAGACGTTGGCTAATGTGGTGCCATTATTTAAGAAAGATAGGAAGTATAGACTGGTGAGCCTGGTATCTGTGGTGGGCAAGTTGTTGGAGCGGACAGGATTTATATGATTTGGAAAGGTAAGGACTGTTTAGGGATTGTCAACATGGCTTTGTGTGGGAAATCATGTCTCACCAACTTGAGTTTTCTGAAGGAGTTTCAAAGAGTACTGATTCATTCAATGAATCAATCTTTGCATTCATTCAATCATACAGTCAATATGGCAAAACGATGGGTGTTGTCTGTATGGACTTCAGTCAGGCAACTGACAAGTTTCCTCATGGTAGACTGGTTAACAAGGTTAAATCTCATGGAATATAGGGATAACTAGTCATTTGGATACAGAACTGGCTTGAAGCTAGAAGACAGAGGTTGGTGTTGGAGGATTGCTTTTCAAACCCAAGGCCTGTGATGAGCAGTGTGCCATAAAGATCGGTGCTGGTTCCACTGTTTTTCATAATTTATATAAGTGATTTGGACATGAACATAGGAAGTTTGGTTAGTAAGTTTGCAGATGACACCAAAATTGGAGGTGTAGTGGCCAGCGATGAAGGCTACCTTAGAGCACAATGGGACCTTGATCAGATGGGCCAATGGACTGAGGGGTGACAGATGGAGTTTAATTTAGATAAATGTGAGGTGCTGCATCTTGGAAAAATAAATCAGGGCAGGACTGAGACACTAAAAGCCAAGGTCCTAGGGAGTGCTGCTGAACAAAGAGACCTTGGAGTGCAGATTCATATTTCCTTCAAAGTAAAGTTGCAGGAAGACAGAAGAGTGAAGAAAGCACTTGGTATGCTTGCCTTTATTGGTCAATGCACTGTGTTAGAACTGGGAGGTCATGTTGTGGCTATACAGGACATTGGTTAGGTTACTTTTGGAATACTGCTTTCACTTCGGGTCTTTCTGCTATAGGAAGGATGTTTTGAAACTTTAAAGGGTCCAGAAAAGATTTACAAGGATGTTGCCAGGATTGGGAGGATTTGAGCCATAATAAGAGGGTGAATACGTTAAGGTTATTCTCCCTGGAGTGTCGGAAGCTGAGAGGTAACTTTACAGAGGTGTATAAAATCATGAGGGGCATGAATAGGGTGAATAGCCAAGGTCTTTTCTCCGAGTTGGGGAAAATCAAAATTAGAGGGCTGAGGTTTAAGGTGAGAGGGGAAAGATTTAAAAGGGACCAAAGGGGCAACACTTCCACAGAGTGGGTGGTGTGTGCACAGAATGAGTTGCCAGAGGAAGTGGTGGAGGCTGGTACAATTACAACATTTCAAAGGCACCTAGATAGGTATATAAACAGAAAAGGGTTAAAGGAATATGGGCCACATGCTGGCAAAGGGGACTTGATTAATTTAGGATATCTGGTCGATATGGCAACTTGGACAAAGGGTCTGTTTCCATGCTGTACAGCTCAATAGCTCCCATATTTTGCTTTCTGTGATGAAGACCACTAGTAACCCGTTCAGCACTAGGTTCTCTGACTCCATGTTATTCATTAGTCTATTATGGGACTGCTTACTAAAGTTATTTTTAAAATACAGTTAAATTGCATGTCCCACATTGCCATTGTCTACTGTCTCTGTGACTTCTTTAGAGGATTTAGTTCAACTAATCAAGTGAGACTTCCCTTTTGACATCCAAGCTAGTTATTTGTTATTACATTGCTCATTTCTAAATGTTTAATTTCCTGAACATGTTTGGCCTCCCTTTTTAAATATAGAAATTATGACAGCTATTTGCCAGTCATCTACAAAAGATGTTCTTCTAATGAATCATTAAATATGAACATTGCTTTTTCTATCTCTTCCCTAGATTCTTTTATAATATATGAATGCAATCCATCTGGAACTAAATCCTCTTTGAGTTTTATTTCTTTATTTAGTACATCCTTTCTATTTTAAATTCAATTACCTTTCTACTTATTTCAGCTTCAATGCTGCATCTATTTTTCTGACTGCTAACGATAAAGCAAAATAATTATTAGGGTGCTATGGTGGCTCTGTAGTTAGCACTGTTGCCTCATAGTGCCACGGACTTGGGTTCAACTTCAGACTTGGGTAACTGTCTGTATGGAGTTTGGAGATTAATTAACCATGGGAAATGCAGGGTTACAGGGTTGGTTTGGGCAGGATGCTCTTCAAAGGCTTAGTGTGGACTTGATGGGACAAATGGTCTGCTTCCACATTGTAAGGATTCTAGGATTTTTGTGATACTATCCTGCAATGTCTTTAGGGAAGGAAATCTGCTATCCTTACCTGGTCTGGCCAGCATGTAACTGTAGATCCATTGCAATGTGATTGACTTTTAACAGTCCTCTGAAATTACTGAGCAAGCCACTCTTTCAAGAGCAATTAGGCATAGGAACCAAATGGAGGAGAAAGTGAGGTCTGCAGATGCTGGAGATCAGAGCTGAAAATGTGTTGCTGGAAAAACGCAGCAGGTCAGGCAGCATCCAGGGAACAGGAGAATCGACGTTTCGGGCATAAGCCCTTCCTGAAGAAGGGCTTATGCCCGAAACATCGATTCTCCTGTTCCCTGGATGCTGCCTGACCTGCTGCGCTTTTCCAGCAACACATTTTCAGCATAGGAACCAAATGGCCTTGCCAGCAACATCCACAGAGAAAAGAAAAAAAATTCAATGTCTTCTGTTACCTTATTCTTTCCAATGCTCTTCTTGCATTTCATTTACATTTGGGTTTGCATTAAAGTTTACATTTCTTCCAGATCCCTCTCCGATTCACCAGTTTGCCACCTCCTTATTTACCTTTATTGCTCAGACATGGGTAGGGAAATTACATTACACAGAGAGAGACAGAAGGCAGTTGCAGACTAGCTATTTATCTCAGGGACAAGGGAGGAGAGGTGGTGGAAAGTGTGAAAAGATCTGTGCAAACATGAGATTATATTTCCTTTGTAATAAAGTTTAAAATGGATGGGATACAATGGGCAGAAATAACAAAGAATAACAGCAGCTGCATTAACAGCAAAAGCACACCACAGTAATGATTGCATCCTTTCCACACTTGTGTCCTACTTAATGAAAGGCATTAGAATTCAACATCTAAAAGCTCACAAGAGGAGCTCTTCAACCATTTCCGAGACTGCCATATCTTATATGTATTACATTTTATTGTCTGTTCTTGCAATAAAATTTTTGACTTCATCCAGATGTCTTACCCTGGAAAATAATTTAGCTACACAGCATGTTGCTTCTGAAGTGATATTCTTTGGAACCAGCATTGTTTTCTTGGACCGCATTGGCGTTGGATAAGCACGGGAGAAACAACAGCCTTTACACTGGAAGATGGGTGCCCCTGCTCTTGAGAAACGTGTGTTCTCCTTCAGTCTACAGTCTGGACATCCTTCACAGAGAAAAAGATGAAGAACAAACTGAATAATTCTTCCAAATACTGCATTTACAACAAACTACATAGAAAGGCACTGGTAATTTGTTTTCTTATTATGTATGCTTCGCTGAGAATGCTGCAGATGCTGAAATCCAAAATAGACAAGCAGGAGGCTGGGATAACACCGCAAGCTAGGCAGCATCAGGAAGTGAAGAAGTCGACTTCTCCACCTCCTGATGTTGCCTGGCTTGCTGTGTTCTCTTAGCCTTCTGCTTGTCAACCTCGCTGAGAACACTGACATCCACTATTTATTGAAAGAACCAAGTCCCTGTTTGATTGAAAGCTTTGGCTATTTGATCTCTGCCATCTGATTGATATTTTTATTGCCTTGTATTGAAAGAAGTATTTTTTTAAACACAGTGGAAAATTATATGATTTTGCTTAAACTTAATATACATATCAAACTATCACCATAGGAATAGCCTGTCATAAGGCTGCAGGATAGACCAATCAGGTTATTTGAGGGCATAATTTGCAATGGTGACATGAATGACATGGGGGTGTTTGAGGAGGCATATCCAGTTATGAAGTAATGAAGGGCCATAGGAGGTTGGAAGAAGCATTGGGCATGGGTAGTGTGCCAGCAGGTGACAGGATGTGAGTGGTGAGATCTTGTTGGTCTTTCTGTTTTTATTCTAAATGGAATGAAGTCCCACAGCACCAAAGCTGGTTATTTGGAAAGATTGCCTCTATTCCGGCATGATGTGGAGGTGCCGGTGTTGAACTGGGGTGGACAAAGTTAAAAATCACACAGTACTAGGTTATGGTCCAGTAGGTTTATTTGGAAGCACTAATTTTCAGAGCGTTGCTCCTTCATCAGATAGCTGTGGAGAAAAGTCTTTTGCTACTACCATTTTTAAGTGCTCTTCAGTGCAGGCACTTAGACAGGCTGCTTGTCAGTATGGTATTGTTCTGAGGGGCATGCCAAGATGCCAATCTAACACAGTCTGTCAACTGCCTGAGATGCAATCACATTACACACAAATGATCATGTCAGAGGCTAGTCCTCAGTAGAGTGAATGGGTGATGTGCTGCCAGTCAGGGAGTCCTGGTGCCATCAGTCATGGTCACAGTCTATGCACTGTCCAGGGACTCCAACAAATTCAGTGGCCCACTTGAGACACTCATGATCGGGGATCAGTCCAGGTACAGTACAGGGGATGTTCAGCAATCAATCCTGCAGTGTCAGCAGAAGTAGTCTGGGGAATCAAATGTTTTCAGTAGGGGACCTCTAAACACAGGAGTCAATGGTGTTGTCAACTGCATCTAGGGTGTGTTCATCAAGGCCAGTCAGAAGTCTGGGATGAATACAGTCATATGTGTCTTTCCATCAAACTTTCTGAAGGGTTCAAAAGGGGAGCTATAGGGGAAGAGGGGACATCAATGACAGAAGTGATGAGGGAATTGTATCTGGCACATAGGATGATGAGAGTGGTTGTTGGCTGTCAGTCATCTCAGCTTCAGGACATCTCTACAGTTTATCAGGGTAATGTCTGAGGCCCAACCATCTTCAACTGGATCATCAATGATCTTCCCTCCATCATAAAGTCAGAGGTGGAGAAGTCCACTGTTGATTGAACAATTTTCAGCACTGTTCGCATCTCCTCAGATACTGAAGCAGTCCATATCCAAATACTTAAGTCACAGAGTCCCTACAGTGTGGAAACAAGCTATTTGATCTATCGAGTCCACACCAACCTTCCAAAGAGCATCCCACTCAGATCCTCCCCCTACCTTAACCCCCTGAATTTCCCATGACTAATACACCTAGCCATCACATCCCTGGACACAATGGGAAATTTGGCATAGCCAATTCACTTAACCTTCACATCTTTGGACTGTCGGAGTACTGTAGGAGGAAACCCATGCAGACACAGGACTGAAAAGTGGCAAGTGACATTAGTGTCACACAAATGCCATGTAATGACTGTCTCCAACAAAAGACAATCTCACCACCACCCCTTGACATTCAATGGCATTACCATCCCTGAATCTCCCACTATCAACATCCTAGAGGTTACTATTAGCAAGAAACTGATCTGGACTAGTCATATATACGTAGGGCTAGGAATACCACAGCGAGTAACTCACATCCTGACTAACCAAATCCTGTCTATAAGGTACAAGCCAGGTGATGGAATACTCCCTCTTGTCTGGATAAGTGCATCTCCAACAACACCAGCAGCTTAATTGGCACCACATCCACAAATATCCACTGCCTCCACCAGCAATGCTCAGAAGTAGCAGAATGTCCGATTTGTAAGATGCCCTGCAGAAATTCACTAACACTTCTTAGACAACATTTTTCAAGCCCATGACCAATTCTATTTAGAAGGACAAGGCCACATACATGATACACAGGAACACTATCACAGACAAGATCCCTTCCAAGCCACTCACCATTCTGACTGAGAAATTTATCTCTGTTCCTTCACTGTTGTTGGTTTAAAATTCTGGGATTCACTCCCTAACAGCATTATGGGTCTGCCTACAGTATACGGTCTGCAGCTGCTCAAAACGGCAGCTCACCAACTATGGGCAACAAGGAATGGGCAATAAATATTGGAACAGCCAATGATGCCCACAACTCACAAGTGAATTGAAAAAAAGCAGAGAAGCATGTAGAAGTGGTGATAAGGATAGTGAGTGGTGGAAAAATCAAGGTGAATGGGGTGAATACATGTGCAAAGTTTGGCTGCATGGGATTAGCAATCATTTCATTACCCATTTGCTAGACACGTACAGTGAAGGAGCTTAAGGATAGCAGCTGCTCAGAGTTGATTTGCTACATGTCACAGATGCTCGCAAATTGAATTCGGTTCTCTCAACACTATTGAAATTATCAGCAATAACGGCACAAAGACAACATAACATCCTTGCAAGTGCCACAATTACTATGCTGAACGCATTCTGAGGCTTGGCATCTAGACTCATAAACTCAGAGATCTACAGCACAGAAAAAGATCCTTCAGCCCATCACATCTTGGTCAGTCAAAAATATCAACTTAACTATTCTAATTCCACTTTCTAGCACTTGATCCATAGCCTTGCCTGGGGTGATACATTAATGAGGGACCAGGCAGATGATGGTGCTGCACTGCAGGCACACCCTTTTCAATGACATGTGATAGTCACTCAGCCAGCAGGACATCTTCAACAAGTTGCTGCACATAAAGACAGACAAATGTCCTCTTATCCACACCCAGGATTCCTCATCCGGAAGGTACAATATCAATAACTATTCTGAGACCAAAGAAACTCTTTTGCTCCTCCTGTGTTCAATTTAAGTCTTTTTCACTAACAGTGATGGGATCTTTCACTGGAGGCATGTTGATTGTAGGGAAATTATCTGAGATGATTCTTAGGTATAGGATTTACTCGCATTTTGAGAAGAATCAAATTATTAGAGATAGTTAGCAAGGCTTTATGTGGGGTAGGTTTTGTCTCACAAAGGTGATTAAAATTTTTGAAGTTAAAAATCACACAATACCAGGTTATAGTCCAACAGGTTTATTTGGAAGCACTAGCTTTCAGAGTGTTGCTCCTTCATCAGGTGGTTGTGGAGTATAAAATCATAAGATACAGAATTTATAGCAAAAGTTTACAATGTGATGCAACTGAAATGATATATTTAAAAAGATCTGGATTGCTTGTTAAGGCTCTCATCTTTTAGAATGACCTTGTTGGTTTCAGGTCTTTCATCAGGGCAGCACAGTGGCTCAGTGGTTAGCATGGCTGCCTCAGAGCACCAGGGTTCCGGGTTTCCTCCGGGTGCTCCGGTTTCCTCCCACAGTCACAAAGATGTACAAATCAGGTGAATTGGTCATGCTAAATTGCCCATAGTGTTAGGTGCATTAGTCAGAGGGAAATGGGTCTGGGTGGGTTACTCCTCAGAGGGTCTGTGTGGACTTGTTGGGCCAAAGGGCCTATTTCCACACTGTAGGGAATCTAATCTAATCTCAAATGAGAATGCAACTTTAAAAAATGTTCTGGGATTTACATATGAAAGAACTGAAACCAACATGGCCATTCTAAAAGATGAGAAACATAACAAACAATCCAGGTCTTTTTAAAATATCATTTCAGTTGCATCACACTGTAAACATTTGCTATAAGTTCTGTCTTATGATCTTATAATCCACAATCACCTGATAAAGGAGCAGTGCTCCAAAAACTAGTACTTCCAAATAAATCTGTTGGACTATAACCTGGTGTTACGTGAGTTTTAACTTTATACACCCCAATCCAACACCAGCGTCTCCAAATTAAGATTTTTGCGGAAGTGACGAAATGATTGTTGATGATCGGGCAGTGGATGCTGTCTGTATGGACTTTACCATAGTATTTGACAAGATCCCTCATGGTAGGCTGATCCAGAAGATTAAGTCTCATGGAATCAATGGTGAATAGCAATTTGGTACAAGATTGGCTTGATCGTAGAAGATGGAGGGTAATTGTTGAAGGGTGTTTTTCTGACTGGCGATCTGTAACCAGCGATATTCTGCAAGCATTAATGCTGGGGCTTCTATTATTAGTGATAAATGTAAATGCTTTGGATGAAAATGTAGGTGGTCTGATTAGAAAGTTCTCAAATTACAAAAATTGGTGAAGTTGTGGGCAGTGAAGGAGGTTATAAATCAGTTTGAAAGATCAGGGGAGAAATGGTAGATAGAGTTTTATTCAGAAAAGTGTGAGTTGAATCATTGGGAGGTCAAATGGAAGAGGAACATAGACAGGATCCTTAGGAAAATAGATATATAAAGAAATCGCGAAGTTCAACAAAGAGGCAACAGATATAGATAACCTGTTAAAGAAGCTGGTTGGCATGCTTGCCTTCAGTTGTAGGGGAATTGAGCATAAAAGTTGGCAATTCATGTTGCACCTGTATAAGATTTTAGCTAAGTTACATTTGGAGTATTGTGTACAGTTCTAGTCACCATACTATAGGAAGGAAATGAAGGCTTTATGGAGGGTGTAAAAATGGTTTACCAGGATGTAGCCTGGATTGGAGTGTATTAGCAATGAGGAAGAGTTGGACAAACTTGGATTGTTTTTGCTGCAGCATTGGAGGCTGAGGGCAATCTGATAAAAGTATGTAAAATTATGAGAGATATGGAGAGGGTGGATAGTTGGATTCTTTTTCCCAGGGTGTAAGTGTCAAATACTCGGGGCATAGATTTAAGATGAAAGGAAAAACATTTCACAAAGTTGTGTAAGGAGAGGTTTTTTGCATAGAGAGTGATAGATACCTGAAACATGCTAGCAGGGCGGTGGTAGAATCAGATGCGTTAGCAAAGTTTAAAAGGCATTTAGATAAACACATGAAAAGACAGGGACTAAACGAATAGGGAGATGTGATTAGTTTAGAATGGCATCATAGTCGGCACAGACATGATGGGCCAAAGGACCTGTTCCTGTGCTCACCATTCTATATTGATGCAGAACACAGGTTTAATGCTGTCAATGCCTCAGTAGAGACTTGATGGAACAGTGTATAGGTCTCTTGAAGATCCAGTTTTGCTGCCTTCAAGTATAGACCAGATAAAGTGTATTGTATTGTCCTGATATGTTTTGCCCTGCAGAACTGGAGCAGGTGATAAGGTGATATACTAGATGCAGAGGAATTGGGAAAAGTGACTAATGTTCTTCTGAAGGAGATGGTGACACTGGGGATGAAGAAGCTGACATTGTCCATGACAGAGCTCAACTATCACTGGTTCTACAAGCCTGGCAGTCTCTCATTGACATCTGGTTTCAAGGTAAGACAACTTGGTGTAGCACACAGTCGCTAACTATAAAATAATGTTTGATCATGGTGCAGAAATCTAGATGGTGTTGTGGGGCCAAAGTTTACCTCTGCTGAATTTGTTTATTTTCTATAAAAGAAAGCTTACATTTGTATTTCTCCAGTTGCTTGCCCATATGTGATGTTCCTCTACCGGACAATTACAAGATTCAGATCTACAGTGGGCATCAGGATCCCAATGATTTAGAGACGTTTTTCAATCGGGATGTAGGCAGGTAAAATGTGTAGCATGGTGGTTAAACAGTGGCTAAGGTGAGAGAATGGGGTTGTATATGTGCGGGAATGTTAGCCATGCAAACTATATATTTTAGACAGTGTGGCTTCATACCTGCTATGCGATCATGCTATTGATGAGGAGCAACACTGCATAGTCAATACTTTCAAAGTTGGCACACTCACATTGTAATCTTTCAATGTATATCCTCAGATTGGCAAGATGTTCCATGAAAGGTACATGGCAAAAGGAGGTAGAGATTGGACATGAGAGCATAGCCGTAATTAATGAAGCAAGGGGCATAGTGGTAATTAATCAGGCAGGTTTGATAAGATAGGTCAAGAAAACCCATTTGTCCTTATGGTGAAAAACATTCTAAAAGATTTGACACAATTCAAAATTAGAAACAAAACTACTTGGCCCAGAAAAAGTACTCTAACATCCAAATCATCTGTATACATTGTGCAAAGCTGTGGATGTGGCACCAATCCTTGCAGTATCTCACTAGTAACTGCCTGGCATCCTGAAATGGTCCAATTACTCCATTCTCTGCTTTCTGCCTGTTAAACAATTCTCAATTCATATGAGTATATTTCCCCCAATTCCATGTTCTCTAACTTTATTTGCTAGCCACCAGAGTGGACCTCAAAAAGCCTTCTGAAAATCCAAATACACTGCATCCATGATTTTCTTGCATCAATGCTACAAGTATATCCCAAAAACCCTAATAGGTTTGTCAGTAAGACTTCCTCTTCCTAAATACATGTTCAATTTGTTGATTATTTTCTAAATATCTAGTTATTTTATCCTTCCTTGTAACACATTCTCACATTTTCTTTATAACTGATATCAAACTGACAAGTCTGTGGTTTCCATTCTCCTTCATCCTCTTTTCTTGAAAAGGAGAGCTATATTTTTCACTTTCTAAGCCCCAGACACTTTTCCAGGATCTCCACAATTTTGAAAGATATTCACCATTGCATCCATTATCTGTTTTGCCATCTCCTTTAATGCTCATACGTAGAAATCTCTATGGTTCAGGGATAGGCCAACTTGCAATCCAGTTGGCTTTAAGTAATAATTCTCAACTAATACTAATGTCTTGTAGTTCCTCAATTTCACAAGTCCATTGGTTGCCTAGTATTTCTGGGAAACATTCAGTATGTCTTCTCTATAAAGTCAAACACTGAGTAACTGTTAACTTCTTTGCGATTTCCTTATCTCTACTTTAAGTTCTCTGCGGGGTAAAAACAATGACTGCAGATGCTGGAAACCAGATTCTGGATCAGTGGTGCTGGAAGACCACAGCAATTCAGGCAGCATTCGACGAGCAGCAAAATCGACTTTTCGGGCAAAAGCCCTTCATCAGGAATAAAAAGCTTTTTATTCCTGATGAAGGGCTTTTGCCCGAAACGTCGATTTTGCTGCTCATCGGATGCTGCCTGAATTGCTGTGCTCTTCCAGCACCACTGATCCAGAATTTAAGTTCTCTGCTCCCACTTGTAACATGCCTACATTTGTTCTAACTAAGCTTTTCCTTTTCACAGATATAAAGAAGCCTTCAGAATCTATTTTTATGTTCCTTGCAAGCTTGTATTCTTTTTCCTTTCTTACAGTTTTTTTACCCAAGTTTTGCTGGGTTTGAAATCTCGACAAGATACTTACTTTGATGTAATGCATTCTTTAGCTTATTTTGTTAATTACAAGTTGTTTTACCCTTTGGTTGTGTGTGCCTTACGTGAATCTTTATTTGTTGTAAACTGTGTAATATTTCTTAACCATTCCCTATTTACTGGCAATTCTTTCAAATCTTTTTTTCCAATCCACCACAGTCAACCTGCCCCTTCATCTCCACAATTTTTTTTCCACAGCTAAAACCTTTGTTTTAGAATAATTATATCTTATTCAAACTGCATGCGGACTTCTATCATATTATGATCATATTTCTCAAAGGTAGGGTTAAGGAAAACCCCAAAGCCTTTTATTCATATATGAAGAGCAAGAGGGTAACTAGGGAAAGAGTTGGCCCCCCTCAAGGACAAAGGAGGAAAGATATGCATGGAGTCAGAGAAAATGGGTGAGATTCTTAATGAGTACTTTGTAGAGAGTAGACATGGCAGATATTGAGGTTAGGGATAGATGTTAGGTCAAGGCGGCATAAGGAGGGAGGAAGTGTGTCTTCTAAGGGCATTAAGGTGGACATGTCCCCAGGTCCGGATGGATCTATCCCAGGTTGCTGAGGGAACCGAGAGAAGAAATAGCTGGCGCTTTACCCGATATCTTTGCAGCATCCTTAAAATTGGCAGAATTCCCAGAGGGATGGAGAATTGCTAAAGTTATCCTCTTTTTAAGAAGGTAGCAGGGATAATCCAGGTAATTACACACTCGTGAGCCTGATATCAGTGGTAGAAGAAGACTGGAGAAGATACTAAGAGATAGGATATATACCTATTTGGAAAAAAATGGGTTTATCAGTGATAGACAGCATGGTTTTGTGCAGGGAAGGCCATGGTGTATAAAACTAATAGAATTATTTGAAGAGGTGACAAAGTTGCTTGATGAGGGAAGGGATGTAGATGTCATATACATGGACTTTAGTAGGTATTTGATAAGGTTCCTCATGGTAGGCTGATAAAGAAAGGTAAGTCGCATAGGGTCCTGGTTGTTCTAGCTAGTTGGATAGAGAACTGGTTGGGCAACAGGAAACAGAGAGCAGTAGTGGAAGGGAGCTTCTTAAAATGGAGACCTGTGACTAGTGGTGTACCACAAGGATTAGTGCTGGGACCACTGTTGTTTGTGATATACATAAATGATCTGAAGGAAGGTGTAGGTTGCCTCATTAGCAAGTTTGCAGATGACACTATGGTTGCTGGAGTAGCAGGTAGTGAAGGGAACAGTCAGAGAATACAGAAAAATATAGATAGATTGGAGAGTTGGGCAGAGAAATGGCAGATGGAGTTCAATCCGGACAAATAAAAGGTGATGCATTTTGAAAGATGTAATTCCAGAGTGAACTATACAGTAAATTGAAAAGTCCTGGGGAAAATTGATGTACAGAGATATCCAGGTGTTCAGGTCCATTGTTCCCTGTAGGTGGCAATGCAGGTCAGTCGAGTGGTCAAGAAGGTATACAGCATGCTTTCCTTCAATGGACAGGGTATTGAGTACAAGAGTTGGCAGTTCAAGTTAGAGTTGTATAAGACTTTGGTTCGGCCACATTTGGAATACTGTGTACAGTTCTGTTCGCCACATTACCAATACAATGTGGATGTTTTGGAGACAGTGCAGAGGAGGTTCACCAGGATGTTGCCTGGAGGGTGCTAGCTATGAGGAGAGGTTGAGTAGATTAGGATTATTTTCATTGGAAATAGGAAATTGAGGGGGGACCTGATTGAGGCCTACAAAATCAAGAGAGGTGTAGACAGGGTGGATAGCAAGAAGATTTTTCCCAGAACGGAGGACTCAATTACAAGGGATCATGAGTTCAAAGTGAGAGGGGAGAAGTTTAGGGGAGATATACATGGAACGTTCTTCATGCAGAGGGCAGTGGGTGCCTGGAATGTGTTGCTAGCAGAGGTAGTAGGGGCGGGAATGATAGCGTCATTAAAGATGTATCCAAACAGATACATGAATGGGCAGGGAGCAAAGCGATACAGATCCTCAGAAAATAGGCGGCAGGTTAAGATAGAGGATCTGGATCGGCTCAGGCTTGGAGGGCCGAAGGGCCTGTTCCTGTCCTGTAAGGTTCTTTGTTCTTTGTTATTTACAGCAAGTCTATCTAAGCTAAATCTAAAATAACCCAAACTGCATCATATCATTTCTTCAAGAGTGAGTTAATCTCAATCACATGCTAATCATGCCAGCGCAATATTCACCTGGTATTGCAGCCTCCACTTCAGGGAAAGATCGCACACCCTGCTCTACCACGAATAGAACAACCAAAGCCAGTCCTCCACACTTCATGTAACGAGCCATCCTGCACACAGGCTAAGAAAAAACATCAACCATTAAGCATGGTTACTACTATTGTTACATTTCAAATCAATTTAACATATACTGAGACCATTGCCTTTGCCACAACCCTTCCTTCCCCTTGACCAGCAGGATCCCACTGCTATAACCCTGAACACATAATTTGCTTTAGTTTAGCAACAGCAAACCAAAAGATTCAGACTTCAAGTTCTCAACTCAAAGAAAGGAGAGCCTGTACCAGACACTCACCAACCTCTGTGTGAAAAGATTGCCCCTCTGGACACTTTTGTATCTCTACCTCCAAAGGGAGAAATTCTCAATCTGGAGAGATTGAGATAATAGGAGACCACAGACCTCTACTGTGTTCCTCTTGTGATGTAAGAAATAAGGGATGCATCCAGTGTCCATGACAATCATGTGTGCAAGAAGTGAGTCCAACTACAGCTAATGGATAACAGCTTTTTGAAGCTGGAGCTATGGATAGAGACATTGTGCAATATCTGTGATGCTGAGAATGTCATAGGCAGCATGCTTAGTGAGGTAGCCACACTACTAGTGAGGACTGCAAAGGCAGAAAGGGAATGTGTGACCATCAGACAAAGTCACGTGTTGAGGAAGAAAGTGTAGGAATCTCTGTGGTCATCCACCCAACCTCCTCCTTCTCAAACAGGTAGTGGCTTCAATACATAGGGAGGGACGGCCTCTCAGAGGAAAGTCACATTAGCCATGGGTGATGGCACCATAGGTGGCTCTGCTGCAGGAAGGGATGGAAAATGAGTGGCAATAATGGTAGGGGATTCAGTAGTAAGGTATACAGATAGGTTCTTCTGTGGTTGCAGATGTGAAATCAGGATGATATGTTGCCTCCCTAGTGCCAGCACCAAGGATATCACCGAGAGGCTGCAGGACATTCTGTAGCAGGAGGTTGAGCAGCCAGTGGGTGTGGTACACAAAGGTACCAACAACATGGTAAGAAAAGGGATAAGGATCTGAAAGCTGAAGGTAGGAAGTTGGGAGATAAATTAAAATGCAGGACTTCAAATGTAGTAACCTCAGGATTACTCCAGTACTAGCAAGAGCAGGAATAAGATCAGTGAATGCATGGCTGAAGAAACGGTGTACCAGGAATGGGTTTAGATTCTTGAGGCTTTGGGACTTTCTAGGGAAGGTAGCACATGTACAAGCTTGACAGATTGCACTTGGGCAGAAATGGGATAAATAGCTTTGTGGGGGCTTTCGCTAATTTGGTAGGTAAAGTTTCAAACTACCATGGCAGGGGTATGGGAACCAAAATGGAGGCTTAGCTGATCAGGAAACAGGTGGTAGAATATTTGTTAGTGATATATCTGCAACTTGGAAAGACAAATTATTAAAAAGTGTCCAGCAAAATAAATTAACCAGATTGAGCTCTTTATACTTCAATGCAAGCAGTATTACAAACTAAGCTGATGAACTGAGGGCACAGAAATAAATGGCAGCATGATACCACTGCTATAATGGAAACCTGGCTAAGGGAGAGGCAAAGTTAGTAACTCATTAACACCTTATTTAGGTTTTCAGACAGGATAGAGTGGGTGACAAAGACAAGATTAGCAGTATGGATCATCCAATGATTGTATTCATTGGAGTTTAGAAAATTAAGGGGAGATCTAATAGAAACTTACAAGATAATACATGGCTTGGAAAGGGTGGACGCTAAGAAATTGTTTCCGTTAGACGAGAAGACTAGGACCCGTGGACACAGCCTTAGAATTAGAGGGGGTAAATTCAGAACAGAAATGCGGAGACATTTCTTCAGCTAGAGAGTGGTGGGCCTGTGGAATTCATTGCCGCGGAGTGCAGTGGAGGCCGGGACGCTAAATGTCTTCAAGGCAGAGATTGATAAATTCTTGATGTCACAAGGAATTAAGGGCTACAGGGAGAATGCGGGTAAGTAGAGTTGAAATGCCCATCAGCCATGATTGAATGGCGGAGTGGACTCGATGGGCCGTATGGCCTTACTTCCACTCCTATGTCTTATGGTCTTATGGTCTTATTTACAATCGCGAAAGGATGATATACTTTATGGGTTAATTAAATGAGGTTTCATGGGTTGAGTTTAAGAATAAAAAAGGATCATTTACACTACTACACATATATTTCAGATACCCCATCACCACCAAATAGTGAGGGAGATAGCAGAATATGAATGTAGATAAATTTGAGCCTTTTGGATTGAGAGGACATTAATAAATAGCTTACAAGTATCCCACTATCATTTGGGTTTCTCAAACAATATAAGTGACATTGAGTGTGAACTATTCATGTACTGTGTCCAGGAAAAAGATGTTTAAACTATCTTACGAGCCTAATGAGAGGAGACACAATTCTGCATTTAGTTTTAGAAAATGTGGATGGGCAAGTGGGTAAATTAATAGCAGATGACCATATCAGGGATAGGGACCTCAATTTGGTTAGTCTTATGGAAAAGGACAACAATCAGGATTAAAAGCTTTTAATTAGGGAATGTCATTTTTTTCTTTATAAAGCTGAACTGACTGAAGTGGACTGGACAGGACTGCTAAAGGATACATCAATGGTATACCAGTGGAAGGCACAAAAGTGAGATCCTTGGGACACAAAGCAGACAAAATCCTTGAAAAATAAGAATGGCACTGACAAATATGGACTTCCATGGCTGTCTAGAAAAATACAGGGAAAAATTAAACAGTAAGAGAGCTTATAATACTCTCAAAACTCAATACTGCAGTAAAGAAAGTATAAGAATCAAGAAAAAACAAAATGAAAGGAAATGCTAAAATATTAGCAAGCAAAATGAAAGAAAACCCAACAATGTTTTAGCAATTTACCAAGAGCAAAAACATAGCTAAGGGAAAATGTGGGACCTGTCAGATGAAGAAGGGAACATCTTGAAGATCCAGAGGATATGGGAAAAATATTTAAATTTTTTTTTGTCCTCGTAATCAGGAATCGGATGTTGTGGATATTTAAACCAAGACAGGCAGTGTGAAATGTTGGACAAAACATGAGAAAGGAAGTGTTAGGAGTTGGAATTCCTTGAAAATAGATGTCCGCAGGACAGGATGGATTGTTTCCCTAGGATTAGAACGTAGACTATAGTACAGCATAGTACAGCATAGGGCCCTTCGATCCTCGATGTTGTGCCGAACATGGTGCTAAATTAGACTAATCTCTCTGCCTACCCTTGGTCCATACTTCTCCATTCCTTGCATATTCATGTGCTTATCTAAAGATCTCTTAAATGCCCGTATCATATCTGCATCCACCACCACCAGTGGTAGTCCGTTCCACACTCAGACCACAGTAAAACAATTTGCCCCTCATGTCTCCTTTGAACTTTCCTCCTTAAATGCATGCCCCCTTGTTTTAGACATTTCAGCTCTGGGGAAAAGAGTTGTACCGTCAACCCTATCTATACACCTCATCATTTTAAAGATGTCTATCAAGTCTCCCCTCAGCCTCTGGCACTCCAGAGAAAACAACCTGAATTTTTCTAGCCTCTCCTTGTAGTTCATACACTCTAATTCAGGCAACATCCTGAGAAACCTCTTCTGCACCATCTCCAAAGCCTCCACATCCTTCCTGTAATGTGGTGACCAGAATTAAATGCAAAACTCTAAGTGGGGCCTAGCAAAAGTTTTGTAAAGCTGCAACATGACATCCTGACTCTTGTACTCAATTCCCTGACCAATAAAGGCAAGCATGTCTTATGCCTTCTTCACCACTCTACCTACTTGTGTAACCACTTTCAGAGAGCTATGGACTTGAACTACAAGATCCTTCTGTACATTGTTCAGGATTCTGCCATTAACTGTATAGTTTTTCTTAACATTTGATCTCCATATGTGCAGCATTTCACACGCACATGGATTAAACTCCATCTGCAATTTCTCCGACCATATCTGCAGCTAAAAGTATATCCCACTGTGTCCTTTGACAACCTTTTATACTAGCCCCAACTCCATCGATCATTGTATCATCTCCAAATTATGAACCCATCCATCCAAATTTTCATCGAAGTCATTTATATACATCAGAAACAGCAGAGGGCCCAGTATCGATCACTGTAGAACACTACTAGCTATGGACCTCCAGCTTGAAAATCAATCTTCCACCTCTGCCCTCCACCTTCTATGGGCAAGCCAATTCTTAATCCATGCGGCCAGGTCACCGTGGATCCCATGCATCTTAATCTTCTGGATGAGCCTACCATAACAGACCTTGTCGAAAGCCTTACTAAAGTCCATGTAGACAATATCCACTGTTCTACTCTTGTCCATCACCTTCGTTACCACCTTGAAAAATTCAATCAAGTACATAAGACATGATCTGCTCTGCATAAAGCCATGTTTTCCAATTGCACGTAAATCCTATCCCTAACAATTCTCTCCAGTAGCTTCCCAACCACTGAGTGAGGCTCTCAGGTCTATAGTGTCTGGTATTATCCCTATGACCCTTTTTGAACAGAGGAATAAGATTGGCTACTCGCCAATCTTCCTGGATCTCTCCAGGGGCTAATGAGAATACAAAGATTTTGGTCAAGGCCCCAGCAATTTCCTCTCTTGCCTCTCTCAATAACCTGGGGTAGATATCATCAGGCCCTCGAGACTTATCCACCTTAATACGCTTCAAGAGACACCACTTTTTTCTTGATCTCAAAATGCCTTAACAAATTAGCATGCTCCACAAAAATTGCACAATACTCTATATCCTTCTCCTGGGTGAATACCAATGCAAGCTACTTGTTTAAGATTTCACCCTCATCCTCTGTGTCCAAGCATCATTTCCCTCCTTTGCCCTTGAGTGGTCCTGCCTTCTCCCTAATTATTGTCTTGTTTTAATACATATCTTGCAGAGACATCAGCCATGACAGGGTTGTGTGGTGTTGTCCTGAAAGCCAGGCAGTTTGCTACAAGCAATGATCTACTTGCCAAGGTAATTTCATGGCTCCATCTTGCTCTCTTAATTCCCTGCTTGTGTTCTTTCCTGCTTTCTTTATATTCCTCATAGGTCCTGTTCAATTTTAGTTTCTGAAACTTTACATATGCCTCTTATTTCCTTTTGACTAAATGTATTATCCAAGGGTCCCTCACCTTGCCCTTCGCCTTACTGGAACATACCGGTTCTGAACTCTCATCACCAAGCCTTTAAACAATACCAACATGTCAAATGTGGACTTGCCTGTTAACAGCTCCTCTCAGTTAGCTCCTGCCTAATACTGATGTAATTTGCCCTCCCCCAATTTAGTACCTTGACACAAAGTCCTGACTTATCCTTATTCATAGCTATCTTAAAACCTAAGGAGTTGTGATCACTTTCAAAAATGCTTCCTCACTGAAAGGTCATACAAAACCAGGTTATAGTCCAACAGGTTTATTTGGAAGCATGAGTTTCAGAGCACTGCTCCTTCATCAGGTGGTTGTGGAGTATATCGGATCATGAGGCACAGAATTTATAGCAAACGTTTACAGTGCGATGCAATTGAAATGATACATTGAAAAAGACATGGATTGTTTGTTTAATCTAAAAACTAAAAACATTGATCAGGACTTGGATCCAGTCCTTCAGAGTTCCCTACGCGCCCTCATCTCTTGCGTAGGCGACTTCTACTGCCTTCCGAAGATACACAAAGCCAACACACCAGGACGTCCCATTGTAGCAGACAATGGGAACCTGTGTGAGAATCTCTCTGGCTATGTCGAAGGCATCTTGAAACCCATGGTGCAGGAGATCCCCCAGCTTCTGTTGTGACACTACAGATTTCTTATAGAAACTCAACACCCACTAGCCAGTCGAACTGGGAACATTCCTCTTCACAATGGATGTTTCACACTCTACACCAGCATCCCCCATGATGACAGCCTCAGTACTCAACACCAACAATTGCCAATCTCTAAGCACCGTCCTACAACTCATCCATTTTTTCCTCGACCACAACGTCTTCACCTTTGATAACCAGTTCATCATCCAGATACACAGAACAGCCATGGGGACCAAATTTGCACCCCAGTCTGCCAACATTTTCATGCACAGGTTCGAACAAGGCTTCTTCTCTATGCAGGACCTGTACACCAGGTATATTGACGACATTTTCTTCCTCTGCACCCATGGCGAGGAGTCACTGAAACAACTACACAGTGGTATCAATGAGTTTCATCCCACCATCAAACTCACTCTTTGGTATCTGTCTCATTCTTGGACACATGCACTCCATCAAGATGGGCACCTCAAGCACATCACTCTACCGTGAATCCACGGATAACCTCACGAAGATACACTTCTTCAGCTTCCATCCCAAACATATTAAAAGAGCCATTCCCTACGGATAAGCCCTACGTATACAAGGATCTGTTCAGATGAGAAGGAACGTGATGAGCACTTGGAAGTACTCAAGAACGCCCTCATAAGAACAGGGCATGATCTCAACTCATCGACCGCCAGTCCCGACGTGCCACAGCGAGAAACTGTAATGACCTCCTCAGGAGACAGACACGAGCTGCAACTGACAAGGTACCTTTCGTTGTCCAGTACTTCCCAGGAGCTGAAATGCTACGTCATGTTCTTCACAGCCTGCAACACATTTTCGATGAGTATGCGCACAATGCCAGGTCCTTTCCCATGCCTCCACTTCTCACCTTTAAACAACTACCAAACCTCAAACAGATCATTGCTTGTAGCAAACTGCCCGGCTTTCAGGTCAACACCATACAACCCTGTCATGGCTGATGTCTCTGCAAGACATGTCAGAGTGTTGACATGAATACCACCATTACAAGTGGGGACACCACCCACAATGTACGCGGCATGTACTCATGTGACCCGGCCAACATTGTCTATCTCATAAGCTGCAGCCAAGGATGCCCTGAGGAATGGTACATTAGCGAGACCGAGCAGACCTTATAACAATGGATGAATGGACACCGTACATCAATCACCAGCCAGGTGTGTTCCCTCCTAGTTGGAGAACACTTCAGCAGTCCAGAACATTCGGCATCGGACCTTTGGGTGACTATCCTCCAAAGTGAACTTTGGGACAGGGAGAAATGCAAAGTGGCTGATAGCCAAGTTCGGTGCCCATGGGGATGGCCTCAGCCACAGACTCTCACACACATGCATGCAAGTGTGTACACACACACACTCTCACTCCTGCAGACACATGCACTCACACAGACCCTTTCTCATATACTCACATATACACACCCACACACCCACACCCTCTCATAGACTTATACCCCTTTACACTCACGCACATACACATACGCTCTCACAGACAATCACACCCTCTCCACACACACACACACACATCCACATGCACGCATACACATATAAGTTTGTGGTGTGAATTTGCACTTGCAGAATTACATTTTATTTTGCTCAAAACCTGCATGAGTCCGTGTAAGATTCTGTAAATCCCTTTTTTAGAAATAGAATCAGTCTGAACATTGAGACACAGACAGACAGACTTTAACCATACACCGAGGTAAAAGCCCTTCCTGATGAAGGGCTTTTGCCCGAAACGTCGATTTCGCAGCTTGTTGGATGCTGCCTGAATTGCTGTGCTCTTCCAGCACCACTGATCCAGAATCCTTTAACCATACACCTTCAATGCATTATCTGAGCTGACATGGCACCTATTGTTAAAGTTCACTTGAGAATGTAACTTCAAAGAAATTCTGGGATTTACAAAAGAATTGAAACCAACAGGTCATTCTAAAAGATGAGAGATTTAACAAATAATCCAAGTCATTTTCAATATATAATTTCAGTACATCACATCATAAACTTCTGCTGTAAATTTTGTGTTTTATGATCTTATGCTCCACAACCACCTGATGAAGGAGCAGCATTGTGTAAGCTAGTGGTTCCAAATAAACCTGTTGGACTACAACCTGGTGTTTTTAACTTTGTATACCCCAGTCCAACACTGAAAGGTCAGTCACATGGCCAGGCACATTAGGCAGTACAAGATGGCCCCTCCTCTAGTTGGACTGTCCACATACTGTTTCAAGAAATCCTCTTGGATGCACTTAATAAATTTTGTCCTGTCCAAGCCTTTTGCTCTAAAGGAGGCCCAGTCAATATTGGGGAAATTAAAGTCACCAGCTAAGACAACTCTCTTTATTGCATCTTCCCATCATCTGCCTACATGCTTGCTCCTCAATGTCTCGATGGCTGTTAGAGAGCCTATAGTATGATCTTTTTCAAGTGATCGCACCCATCTAGTTTTTGAGCGCTACCCATGTTGCCTGAGTGAATGAGTTCTCCAGTACGTCCTCTCTGAGTTCAGATGTAATATTCTCCCTGATTAGTAATATAACTCCTCCATCTCTTTCTCTTTACCTCAACTAAAACAACAAAACTCTGGAACGTTGAGCAGCCAGTCATGTCCCTCTCTCAACCAAGCCCCTGTGATGGCCACAACATCATAGTCTCTTGTATTGATCCAGACTCTAAGCGCATCTACCTTACCTTTAATGCTCTTTGCGTTGAAGTAGCTTTGAGAAAATAGCAGATACTCTGAGGATTATTTTTCAATTCTTGTTAGATACAGGTGAGGTGTTAAAGGACTGGAGAAATACTGATGTGGTTCAATTGTTTAAAAATGAAATGCCAAAAAATTATAGGCCAGTTCAACTTTCTTTGGTGGGCAAGTTGTTGAAATCAATCCTGAAATCAGATACTGTCCTTTAGAGAGGCATGAACTAGTTAAGGATAGAATGACTTTCAGAAATAGTCATGCTTTATAAATGTGATCTTCCTTGTCACTACCTCAAATACCTGAATGAGGGTAGTGCAGTGGATGTTTGTCATGTGGACTTCTGTTGAAATTTGTTGAGGGGTTTGGACCTACACACTTTTGACTGAGGTAGAAGTGGTATTAACAATGTGATATTTTAAAATTAAATCAACTTACCAAGGACAAGATCTGGGGTGGCTCAGTGGTTAGTACTGCTGCCTCACAACATCAGGAACCTGGGTTTGATTTCATCCTTGGGCAAGCATCTATGTCAAGTTTGCACATTCTCACTGTGTTGTTTAGGTTTCCTCCGGGTGCTCCAGTTTCCTCCCACATTCCAAAGATGTGCAGGTTAAGTGGATTAGCCTTGCTAAATTGGACATCATGATCAGGGATGTTCAGGCTAGGTGTTTTAGCCATGGGGAATGTTGGGTTATATGGAAAGGGAAGGGGGCTGGGTCTGGGTGGGATACTCTTCAGAGGGTCAGCATGACTCAATGAGCTGAATGAGCTGCTTCCACACTTTCGGGATTCTATAATACTAAAGAAATAGAGTCATAGAGATGTATAGCATGGAAACAGACCCTTCAGTCCAATCCGTCCATGCCGACCAGATATCCTAACCCAATCTAGTCCCACCTGCCAGCACCCGGCCCATATCCCTCCAAACCCTTCCTATTCATATACCCATCCAAATGCTTCTTAAATGTTGCAATTGTACCAGCCTCCACCACTTCCTCTGGCAGTTCATTCCATACACATACCACCAACCTGTGTGAAAAAGTTGCCCCTTAGGTCTCTTTTATATTTTTCCCCTCTCACCCTAAACCTATGCACTCTAGTTCTGGACTCCCTGACCTCAGGGAAAAGACTTTGTCTATTTACCCTATCCATGCCCCTCATGATTTTGTAAACCTCTATAAGGTCACCCTTCAGCCTCCGATACTCCAGGGAAAACAGCCCCAGCCTCTTCAGCCTCTCCCTATAGCTCAAATCCTCCAACCCAGGCAACATCCTTGTAAATCCTTTCTGAACCCTTTCAAGTTACACACCATCTTTCCGATAGGAAGGAGAACAGAATTGCACGCAATATTCCAACAGTGACATAACCAATGTCCTGTACAGTCGCAACATGACCTCCCAACTCCTGTACTCAATACTCTGGCCAATAAAGGAAAGCATACCAAACGCCTTCTTTACTATTCTATCTACCTGTGACTCCACTTTCAAGAAGCTATGAACCTGCACTCCAAGGTCTCTTTGTTCAGCAACACTCCCTAGGACCTTACCATTAAGTGTATAAGTCCTGCTAAAATTTGCTTTCCCAAAATGCAGCAACTCACATTTATCTGAATTAAACTCCATCTGCCACTTCTCAGCCCATTGGCCCAACTGGTCAAGATTCTGTTATAATCTGAGGTAACCCTCTTCGCTGTCCACAACACCTCTAATTTTGGTGTCAGCTGCAAATTTACTAACTGTACCTCTTATGCTCGCATCCAAATCATTTCTGTAAATGACAAAAAGTAGAGGTCCCAGCACCGATCCTTGTGGCACTCCAATAAACCATAAAATGAAATATCATGTGCAACTTACCATTGTTCTGTAAGTTGTTGGCAACCTGATGCAGCTGTTATGATGGTTTGCTGCTCTGTTTAGCTTTGCTGCTGTCCAGCTGGATCTTACTGTATTTATACCAACGGTGACTTGTTATATGTACCTGCACCTGATGCATTGGATTAAGCACAGGATAAACATCAGCTCGACTGACGCAATTAACCTCTCAGCCAAATCCTGCCCAAGAACAAATTTGGTGGATAAGCCATTTAACAATTGCTCAATTTCTCAAATTACCATACTTTAAGAGATTAAGGTATTTTAGGCTACCAGTAACTCCAGACGATTTCAGTCACTGTGACACTGAAAACGACCAGAGGATTATGATAAATCTGCATTCAGACATTATCAAATTTGTTAAAAACAACTTTTGAAATGACTAAAGTACAAACCTGAAAGTAATTATTAAACGGAGGATAACAACACTACCCACACTTCAAGGTGCAGGCTTGCCACCATCATTTTAAATGAATTGGTTCCATTAACAACCAGGCTGGTAGTGAGGGACGTCTATCAAAAGCAAGACATTTCCTCACAAGGTATTTTGATTCTTATGCTGACCCATATGCACTTAGCTTTTCCCTACATGAACCAAAACCATCATTGTACTCACCTACTCTGTGCTTTGGGGTTGCACAGTGGCTCAATGCTTGGCACTGCAGCCTCACAGAACCAGGGATTCGGGTTCAATTATAGTCATGAGTGACTTTGTGGAAGTTTGCATGTTTTCCCTGTGCTTCCATGGGTTTCTGCCAGGTGCTCTAGTTTCCTAAAATCATTTGCTGCACTCATATGCTGCAAGGGTATTTTTTATTCATTCAAAGGATGAGGAAGTCACTGGCTAGCCCATCCCTAATTAAGAGTCAGTTAAGAATCAAGCATATTGCTGTGAATATCGAGTAACAAGGCAATCTGCTTGTTCCAGGTATTATCCTAGTAAACTTTCCAACATTTCAACATCCCTGCAATATGACAGGGTAGCACGGTAGCTCAGTGGTTAGCAGTGCTGCCTCACAGTGCCAGGAACCCGGGTTCAATTCCAGACTCAGGTGACTGTTTGTGAGCTTATTGCACATTCTCCCCATGTCTATGTGAGTTTCTTCTGGGCACTGTGGTTTCCTCCCACAGTGCAAAATGTGCAGGTTCAGTAGATTTGCCATGCTACATTATCCAGAGAAGTGTAGGTTGGATGGATTAGCCATGGGAAACGCAAGGTTACAGAGATAGAATAGGGGGATGAGTCGGGATGGGATATACTTTGAAGAGTTGGTATGGACTTGAAGGGCCAAATGGTGTGTTTTCACACTGTACGGATTCTATTCTATGACAAGATATGATCTATATGGACTTCAATTAGGCATTCGACAAGGTTCCTATGGGAGACTGGTTAGCAAGGTTAGATCGCATGGAATAAAGGGAGAACTAGCCATGTGGATACAGAACTGGCTCAAGGGTAGAAGACAGAGGGTGGTGGTGGAGGGTTGTTTTTCAGACTGGAGTGCCACTGGATCGATGCTGGCTCCACTACTTTTCACCATTTATATAAATGATTTGGATGCGAGCATAAGAGGTACAGTTAATAAGTTTGCAGATGACACCAAAATTGGAGGTGTAGTGGACAGTGAAGAAGATTACCTCAGATTACAACAGGATCTTGATCAGATGGGCCAATGGGCTGAGAAGTGGCAGATGAAGTTTAATTCAGATAAATGCGAGTGGCTGCAATTTGGAAAAGCAAATTTTAGCAGGACTTATACACTTAATGGTAAGGTCCTAGGGAGTGTTGCTGAACTAAGAGACCTTGGAGTGCAGGTTCATAGCTTCTTGGTTCTGGAAATAGAATTCATCTACGGTAATGATATCGCTGGATCGTGGGTGGTAGGGATGCCTACTCTTGTTGAAAAGCCAGTGGAAAATCCAGCAAATGAGGTTTTACAGGACGTTTATCCTCGGATCTTTCCTGGCTGTGTGGTAACAAAGTCACAAAGCCAATGGTTGAAACAGAAGGAGAAATCAAAGAATAAAACTAAGGAAGTTGTGGCTTAATTATCAGAGACCATGTTTGATCAAATGGTTAAGAAAAAATAAGAACAGGTGGAGGACAAAGTAAATATTTTTAGTTCAGAGAAATTAGCTGAATTATAACAGATGAAAAACTAAAGTAACTGTACCAAAGTGAAGAAGAATCTAAGTGTATCCCCAGAATGTTACATCTTGATGAGGAAACGGAGACAATCACATTCAGGTGGTTGAGAAATAGGCAGAAGTTCAAGTGGTATGATTGGTAGGCTACAGGAAAGTGTTGCGGGTGGCATATGATTTAGCATTACAAAGTCATTTGAGAGTAAGGAAAATTCTAGCCAAAATACACACACTTTTACTGGACTGGACTGCATAAGGATGCAGTTGAATTTTGCCACACATTAAGCCAATTCCCACAATTGAGGAGTCTTTCATTAAAGTCTTAATTTGTTGTATAGAATCCCTCCCTAAAACAAAAATTGGGAATCAGTACTTGTTAACCATAATGGATGTGTCTGTTGGATTTCCAGAGGCCATTCCATTACTCAGTATCATGGCTGAAAGAATTATCAAAGAGTTATTCAATTTTTTTTAACTACCTACAGAAATACAATCAGATCAAGGATCAAATTTTACATTAGTCATCCAAGGAAGTTATGGATAGCTGAGGAACAAAATCTGGTTTGTTACCCGTGCCACGTGATAGAGATTCGAGGAATAGGGAGAGAGAACAATTAAATGCGTGGCTTCAGGGTCCACTGCATACTATCCAGAATTGCAGGGAGAATTAGGAAGATGGCATCAAATTGTAAAGACCATGTTGCGAGCTTATAGTCAAGTCTATCTAGAGGATTGGGATAAAAGAATTCCATTTGCACTTCCTGTGATTAGGGATGCACTTAATGAATCAACTAAATTCAGTCCATTGAATTAGTTTTGGGGCATGAAGTGACAGGACCACAAATTAAGGAGAAATTGGTGATTCAGAATTTAGATACCATACATGGACTATCAAATTTTAGGGAGGGATTAAACAGAGAATGTGAGTTGGCTAGACAGCATTTAAAAGTAGCACATGCAATGACACAGGAAACAAACAAGGAATCAAAATATCACAATTTGTTAGTGGAGATAATTTGCTAGTTAGTGTTATAACCAGTGGTTGGTGAACCACTGGTTATAACACCATTAGTGGGCGGCACGGTGGCACAGTGGTTAGCACTGCTGCCTCACAGCGCCAGAGACCCGGGTTCAATTCCCGACTCAGGCGACTGACTGTGTGGAGTTTGCACGTTCTCCCCGGCGTGGGTTTCCTCCGGGTGCTCCAGTTTCCTCCCACAATCCAAAAATGTGCGGGTCAGGTGAATTGGCCATGCTAAATTGCCCGTAGTGTTAGGTTAAAGGGGTAAATGTAGGGGTATGGGTGGGTTGCGCTTCGGCGGGTCGGTGTGGACTTGTTGGGCCGAAGGGCCTGTTTCCACACTGTAAGTAATCTAATCTAATCTGTAAGTAATCTAATCTAAACCTTTAAAGGCAAGGTTTAGTGGGCCTTATCAAATTGAAAGGAAATTGAGTGAGATGAACTATTTAATAAGAATGCCAGATATGATGTGAATATGATTAAGTGGTACTTTGATAAGGAAGAAAAGCAAAAGAAGAATACATTACTGCTTAAAATAGTGAAGAACAAAGTTTAGATGATTCAGAATTATATATTCCTCAAATTAAATTGGACAATGAGAAGATTCTCAGATTGTGATAAATTATTGGGTTCCCCTACAGAGGAAATTTGAAAAGACCTGAAAACATTATGACAAGAACATGGGGATATGTGGGAATAAGCTGGGAAGTACTAATTTGATTGTGCATGATTTAGATATAGGAAATGCTGTTCCAATTAAGCAATGTCCTTGTAGACTTAACCCTCAAGTTCGCTTTAGTTCAAAAAGAAATTAAAAGCCTTCTCAAAGACAATATAATTGACGCAAGTTGCAGCAAATGGAGCTCACCCATATTAATGGTGCCAAAACCAGATAATCCACCCATAATCACTGGGTACCATCAAAAAGCTAATGTAGTTACAAAATCTGATTCATATCTCATTCCATATTTGGAAGACTGTATTGAGAAGGTTGGACATTAACTTGTATTTCTAAGTTTAACTTATTCAGAGGATAGTGGCACATACCTTTTATCTGAGAGTGAAGGAAATGTCAACTTTTATGACAACAAATGAACAGTACCAGTTTAAAATCATGCCATTTGGTATGAAAAATTCACAAGCTATTTCAAATATTAACCAGAAAATCATTTCAGGATAACCCAATTGTGTGATGTACATCAATGATCTGATGATTTTTAGGCACATGGAAGGAACATCTGGAGCATCAATCAAAATGTTTGACCTACTTCAGGAGGTGAGCTTTGTGATTAATTTGGCTAAGAAATCACAAAAGCCCAAGTCACGTTCCTGGGCCATGTTATTGGATATGGACAAATGGCCCCACAGAATGTGAAAACAAAGGTTATTGAGGAGTCTCCTAGACAATTGACGAGGGAAATACTACAAATCCTGGGATTGAGTGGCTTCTTTTAATATCAGTAGCTCATGCCAAATTTTAGTAGTGTAGTTGTTCCACTGACTTGAAGTGCACAAAATTTCAGTGAATGAAGGAATGTTAGAAGGAATTTGACAATCTGAAAGCCATCAACCACTGCCCCACTGTTAATCACACCTAATTACACAAAGGAGAAAGTGAGGGCTGCAGATGCTGGAGATCAGAGCTGAAAATGTGTTGCTGGAAAAGCGCAGCAGGTCAGGCAGCATCCAAGGAACAGGAGAAGGGCTTGTGCCCGAAACGTCAATTCTCCTGTTCCTTGGATGCTGCCTGACCTGCTGCGCTTTTCCAGCAACACATTTTCAGCCCTAATTACACAAAGCCATTCAGGGTGGCTATTGATGCAAAAGATGTGGGTGTCAGTGCTGTCATCTTGCGAGAAGGATATTTTTCCAGAAAATTGAATAGTCATCAACAGAAATAGACCTTGAGCATTGTGTTGGCATTAAAACATTTCAACATCTACATTGACAGCAATGTGCCTGAAACATTTGTATATACTGATCATAGCCTCTTAAAGTTTCGTGGAAAAATTTAAGTATTAAAAATTCCAGACTGTTTAGATGAAGCTTATTATTGTGGCCATTCGATTTGAAAATTATAAACGTGGCAGGACAAGAGAATGAAATTGCCAACACATTGTCATGACTTTGAAGGAAGATGGAAGTATTCAGTGGCAGAGGCAAAAAACGGACTGAAATGGACTGTAGTAGTGAATGGTGAATGACTTTCTTTGTATATTGGTGGTTCAGGTGTTTTTTAAGTGGAAGATGTAATGATACTATAGCTTTAAGAGGTGTATTTTGTCCTAATTGTTTGGAGAAGTTGAGACAGCTGCCCAGCAGTCTGCTTCAAGCCAATAACTGCAACAATAAGCTTTAGGCCTTGGGTTTTTCAAAACGTCAGAACAATAGAAGCAGTCTGAATGGGTAGGGTTAAGCTCCCACAGAACCAGGATTTTTAGCTTAGCTTTGAGTAGCATTTGCTGGAGACTTGAAGCTGGATGTGGAAGCTTTTTCCTGTTCCTGTTTCAGTTAAAAGCTGGGGTGAGAACATTGAACAGTAAAGCACAGGAATGGGCTCTTTGGCCCATGATATTGTGACGAACATAACGTCAAATTAAATTAATCCCTTCTGCCTGCTCTGGGTCCATATCCCTCCATTCCTTAATATTCATGTGCTTATCTAAAAGTCTATCAAATGTATCCCTATCACAAAAACTTGCCTCTCCACATCGCCTTTGAACATTCCCCTTCTCAACTTAAATGTATGACCCATAGTATTAGACATTTCAACTCTGGGGAAAAGATTCTAAGCGTTAACCCAATCTATGCATCTCATAATTTTATAGACTTCTATCAAGTTTCCCCTCAGCCTCCAGCAGTGCAGAGAGAACAATCCAAGGTTTTCATGTGTCTCCTTGTAGGTCATACCCTCTAATCCAGGCAGCATCTTGTCAAACCTCTTCTGCATCCTTTTCGAAGTCTCACATCCTTCCTGTAATGTGGAAACCAGAATTGAACACAATATTCTAAGTGGGACCTAACTAACGTTATATTAAGCTGCAACATTACATCCTGACTCTTGTACTCAATTTCCCAGTCAATAAAGGCAAGTATGCTGTATGCCTTCCTTAACACCCTATCTACATGCATGGCCACTTTCAGGGGTTTATAGACTTGAGCTCCAAGATCCCTCTGTATATCAATGTCCTTTAGAGTCCTGCCATTAACTGCATACTTTTTCTTAACATTTGATCTCCTAAAGTGCAGCACCTCACACTTACCCAGATTAAACAACTGAAGGATATCCTGTTGCATTCTTTGACACTATTCACAACTCCACCGATCTTTGTATCATCTACGAACTAACTAATCCTCCCCATCTACATTTTCATACAAGTCATTTCTCACAAACAACAGAGGACCCAGTATGGATCCCTGGGGAACACCACTAGACACTGACCTCCAGCCAGAAAAAACACCCTTTCACTACTATCCTATGGGCAAGCCAGTTCTTAATCCAAGCAGCCAGGTCACTTTGGATCCCATGCATCCTAATCTTCTGGATGAGCCTACCTTGTCGACGGACCTCGTCGAAAGCCTTCCTAAGATACAATGTCCACTGCTTCACCCTCATCAATCACCTTTGTCACCTCCTCAGAAAATGTAATCAAATTATTAAGACATGATGGGACCCACACAAAGCCATGCTGCCTGTCCCTAATTAGATCATGCTCTTCCAAATGCACATAAATCCTATCCCCAAGAACTCTTTTCAGTAGCTTCCCAATCACAATGTGAGACTGACCGGTCTATAGTTTCCTGGATCATCCCTATTTCCCTTTTTGAACAGAGGAACACCATTAGATATTTTCCAGTCCTCCAGGTCCTCTCCAGTGGCTAGCAAGGAGACAGCGATCTTGGTCAAGACCCCACCAATCTTCTCTCAATAACTTGGGGTAGATACTATCGGGTCCTTGGGACTTTTACACTTTAGTGCTCTTCAAGAGACCCAACACTACTTCTTTCTTGATCTCAAAGTGCCCTGGCATAATAACATGCTCCACACTAATCTCACTATCCTACATATCCTTCTCTGGATGAATACCAACATAAAGTACTTATTTAGGATCTTACCCACACCTCTGCCTCCCAGCACCAGTTCCCTCTTTTATCTTTGAAAAGTCCTACCTTTTCTCTAGTTATCCTCTTGTTTTTAATGCATGTATAGAATGCCTCGGGATTCTCTTTAATCCTACTTGCCAAGGTCATTTCATGGTCTCTTCTTGCTCTCCTAATTTCCACTTCAGTTCTTTCCTGCTTTCTTTATATTCCTCATGGGTCCTGTCCAATTTTCACTTCCTAAACTTTATATATGCTTCTTTTTCCCTTTTGACTAAATTCATAACCTCCCTCATTCTCAAAGGGTCTCTAGCCTTCCTCCTTTCCTTCCTGCTGCTAGAATTGCATGTGAGAAAATCTATTAATCTGAATTTGCTTTTGCCAAGGATGTATTTATGGGATGTTACTATGTTAGAACAATTGAGTAGCACAGTTCGAGGCAGTGATGGAATCTCAAAATACAGTTGTTACAGTAGCTTCTTTATACACAGTTCTTACATATATTAAAATTTATCACTATGGTGTTACATTGTCTTATTTATTGTACAATGGGGTTTGGGTGACTTCTGTCCTGGGGAAACAAGAGATGGTTTAAACATATGTTAAATAGTGGCTGTTACTTCTGATGGGATTAAGAGTGACTGTCTGGCCTGCTTAGATAACTAACAGGTGTTAGTCCTTTTGTCTTTTAAGTTAGCAAATGTTAGTAAAAGTATGAGGCCTATATGCTCTAAATAAGTTAGGAATTACACATGTTCTTACTAAAAGAATAAAGGATATTAAACTGATTACCACGGTTGGGTTGTGAGATTTGTTTAATATTATAACCTTTCCATAGTTTCAGGCAAGTTGTGGAGACACTGTGTTGAGAGGGTGTTGTTTTTGAATAAGTTAGTAGTCTTCAATATTCATTCAGAGGTAGCTTTTAATGTAAATAGGTCTGATAAGGATTGAAGGTGTGAGAAGTAATGGGTTTGGAAATAATGTTTAAATTTAATCTATTGTGCAATAGTAAAATGCATTACAAAAATGCAATATTAATGAATATAGCGAGCTGGACCAGATAACATTCCTGGCAGAGTGCTCAAAGGATGCTCTGACGTACTGGTGCATGTTCTCATGGACATCTTCAACACCTCCCTGAGCTGCACCATAGTTCCAGCGTGCTTCAAGTCCGCTACCATCATCACCATGCTGAAGAAGTTTTCAGCATCCTGTCTCAAGGGCTACTGCCTTGTTGCACTTACACCCATCATCATGAAGTGTTTCGATAGGCTCGTGATGAGGCATATTAAGACCCTGTTGTCTCCCTCACTGGACACCCTGCAGTTCGCATATTAACCAAATCGCTCAACCGATTATACCATTTCCACTACCCTCCATCTGGCCCTCACCCACCTGGAGAAGAAGGACATCTACATCAGAATACTGTTTGTAGACTTCAGTTCTGCATTTACCACCATTGTTCCTCAGCACCTGATTGGAAAGCTGAATCTGCTGGGTCTAAATACCTCATTTTGCAACTGGATCCTGGATTTCCTGACTGGGAGACCTCAGTCAATCTGGATTGGGTTAAAAATCACACAACACCAGGTTATAGTCCAACAGGTTTAATTGGAAGCACACTAGCTTTCGGAGCATCGCTCTACCACCTCCAATATCACCTGATGAAGGAGCGACGCTGCGAAAGCTAGTGCTTCCAATTAAACCTGTTGGACTATAACCTGGTGTTGTGTGATTTTTAATTTTGTACACCCCAATCCAACACCGGCATCTCCAAATCAATCTGCATTGGGTACAGCATCTCTAATACCATCACAATGAGCACAAGGGACCCCAGGGCTGTGTATTCATTCCACTGCTGTTTACCCTGCTGACACACGACTGTGCAGCGATGCACAGGTCGAATCACATCATCAAGTTTGCTGATGACACAACTGTAGCGGGTCTCATCAGCACAAATGACGATTCAGCATACAGCGAGGAGGTGCAGCGGCTAACGGATTGGTGCAGAGCCAACAACCTGTCTCTGAACGTGGACAAGATAAAAGAGATGGTTGTTGACTTTAGGAGGGTATGGAGCAACCACTCTCCACTGGACATTGACAGCTCCCCTATGAAGATCGTGAGAAGCACCAAATTTCTTGGCTTACACCTGGCAAAGAATTGTGCCCACACCCTCATCACCAGCTGCATAGCCAAGAAAACCCAGCAACATCTCTAGTTTCTGTGCAGGCTGAGGAAAGCCCACCTCCCAACTCCCATCCTCACCACATTCTACAGAAGGTTCATTGAGAGTACCCTGAGCTGCTGCATCTCTGCCTGGTTTGGGAATTGCACTGTCTCAGATCGTAAGACCCTACAACGGATAGTGAGGACAGCTGAGAAGATCACTGGGGTCTCTCTTCACCACACACTGCAACTGAAAGGCTAAGAGCATTGTGGAAGACTCCACATAATCCTTACTCCTGCCATCTGGCAGAAGATACTGGAGCATTCAGTCTCTCATGGCCAGACTGTGCAACAGTTTCTTCTCCCACGCCATCAAGCTCCATAACACAGTACAATCAGACACTTTCCCATCTGAATTTCTTTGCACAACTTTGAATTGCTGCTCGAAAAATGTCTATTATGTATAATTTGTCTATTACACCGTAACTTGCATGTTTTGCACTTTATGCCGTGTATGAGTGTGTAGTTTGTCCATGTAGCACCCTCAGTCCTGGATGAATGCTGTCTCCTTTTTCACAAAGTTAAAAATCACACAACACCAGGTTATAGTCCAACAGATTTAATTGGAAGCACACTAGCTTTCGGAGCGACGCTCCTTCATCAGGTGATAGTGGAGGGCTCAATCGTAACACAAATCGTATCCTTTTTTACTGTATATGGTGGAAATGACAAATAAAAAGTTCCTCTCCTCTACTCTAAAGATACTTATTGCATGATATCTTACAATTTCAACTACAGTGTATAAATGGTCAAACTCAGGCTTGAAGCAAAAGAATCAAATTGTATCCGGAACATAACACTTTGTACTTGTCTTTAAAATAATAAAAAGTTAGGGTCTAGGCTATCTCCTTGACATGTTTTGAAAGGATTTGGTCCAGTCCAAAACACCAAGAATGGTGTGCAACACTCTACATAATACTGTCGATGTGGCACAACTTCACTACTCTTGCATTCAATTCTTCTCCCAATGAAATATAACATCACCAACATACTAACATTCTGTGATTCATGCATTAGAATAGCTAGATCTCTCTACATTTCTAAGCTCTACAACATTTGATAAAATTTTCTTTCTGGTAAAATGGATAGTTTCTCTCTTCCACATTGTACTCCAATTGCCAGATCTTTGCCCACTCACTTAGCCTATCCTTATTTCTTTGGCACTTTATGTTCTCTTCTACAAGTAAGCCTAATAGTAGCTAGATTCAAGACTAAATTATTTGAGAGATTGTGTGGACTATCATGTGGACACTCAGAGTGAGGAGCTAATTGTGTCTGAGCCTGCTAAAGTCATGAGCCAAGCTAGCAAATAGTTAGCAGACTTGCTCAAAAACACTGCAGTTGTGTAGGTAGCATGCAGACGTAGCAGTAGGAAAAGATTAAAGAACTTTGACACCTATACACCCAAGTGATTCAATGTTACATAGAACCAAGTACTCTACTCAAATATAGCACTTTGGAATACCTTTATTATGGTCTTTTCATATGTTATTACTCCTATTTGTTTGTTTCTCCTATCAACAATCTTGAAGGTCACTGAGTATCACACAAAGTTGTGCCAGGAATACTGCTGCTTTCTGGGAGAAACAGAACCTCAAGGAAGCACAACATGAAGCTAAGTGAGTTCAGAGTGTCATCTTAGGAGTTTATAGGCCTTCTACATCACCATAATAGATGAATTCCCTTTGCATACTGTTTGAAGATTGCATGTACAGCCCTTGTGTAATCCTACATAACTTTATACTGCCCAGAAACTGGAGGATGTCAATAGAGCAAAGCTGACAAAACTTTCATTGAATAATTAACAAAATAGCATTAAGCCTAATGACTAGAAATCTAACAATCCCTTCAAGATCGGAACATTGCTCAGACACAATTAGCTCCTCGCTCTGAGTGTCCACATGATAGTCCATACAATCTCTCAAATAATTTAGTCTTGAATCTAGCTACTATTAGGCTTACTCAGAATTGTCTGCCATCTATCACTACTGCCCTGGATTCTTGAGCAGCATCATCAACTGCTGTCAACTTCTGTCAAACATGCATACTTCCTCTTCTAAGAAGTCAAGTGACTAGTCAATCTCTCTTTGCTTAGTTGTCACCTCGTCGTTGAACTAGACTGTGCAAGGCATTAGGATGTGTTTATGGGCCAAATGCTGGAAAATGAGTTAGAAGAATACAGCGCAGTACAGGCCCTTTGGCCCTCGATGTTGCACCGATCCAAGCCCACCTAACCTATACTAACCCACTATCCTCCACATACCTATCCATACAACATAGAACATAGAAGAATACAGCGCAGTACAGGCCCTTGGGCCCTCGATGTTGCGCCGATCCAAGCCCACCTAAACTACACTAACCCACTATCCTCCATATACCTATCCAATGCTCCACATCCTTCCTATAGTATGGCGACCAAAACTGCACACAATATTCCAGATGCGGCCGCACCAGAGTCTTATACAACTGCATCATGACCTCAGGACTCCGGAACTCAATTCCTCTACCAATAAAAGCCAGTACGCCATATGCCTTCCTCACCGCACTATTTACCTGGGTGGCAACTTTCAGAGATCTGTGTAAATGGACACCAAGATCCCTCTGCTCATCCTGGCATTAGGAGGTGAGTTTTTAATCAATTTAGAATACCTGATCAACATGGAAGAGCTGAACGAAGGGTCTGTTTCAGTGTTGTACATCTCTATGACTCTAACTGCTTCACTATCTGAGGAATTGTAAGCAGTGAAAATGCTGACCAGTGTGTGGTTTTTAGTGTGTGGTCGATAACCCCAAGGATCGTTGGCAAATCTGTAGTGCATCTTGCACATAAAACAATGTTACTATTGAGTATCAGTGGATAGAGTGGATGTTTGTGTGGATGTGCTGCCAATTTAGTGGGTTGCTTTCTCCTGGATGGTGTTGAGCTACATTGAATGTTGTTGGAGCTGCACCCATCCAGATAAGTAGGTAGAATCCCATCAGACTCCTGACTTGTGTCTTGTAGATGATGGACAGGATTTGGGAAATTAGGAGGTGAGATAGTCACTCAGTAATCCTAGTCTGTAATCTGCTCTAGCAGCCACTATATGGATATGGTGAGTCCAGTGAGTTTTTGGTCAATGACAACACCAGGTTTGGTGATATTGGGGCATTCCGTGATGATAACACCACTAAACATCAAGGAACAATGGTTGGAGTTCCCTCTTAATTGGAGATGGTTACTGCCTGGCATTTTTGGCATTAGAATTTCTTGTCACTTTTTATCCCAAGCCTGGACATTGTTCAAATGCAACAAGACCTGGACACTGATATTGCAGCAGTCCAGAGGAAGCACAAATGGTCTTCAACATTGTGCAATCATCAGCAAACATTGCTACTTTTTTATGATAGAGGGAAGGTTATTGAAGCAGCTGACGATGGTTGGGCCTTGGACCTAGCCTGAGGAATTCTTGTAGCGATGTCCTGGAGCTGAGATGACTGACCTCCAACGACCATAACCAACTTCCTATGTGCCAAGTATGACTCCATCTGTCAAAGTCTCCCAATACACACTGATTCCAGTTTTTCTAGGACTCCTTGATGGCTCATTTGCTTGAATGTGGTTTTGATGTCAAGGTCTGTTTCCCAATTGCTCACCTCCACCTATGGAATTCAGCTTTTTAAATCCATTTTTGAACTAAGGCTGTAATGAGTGGCCCTGGTAGAACCCAAATTGGGTGTCAGTGAGTAGGTTAGACCATATGATCAGAAAACTATAAGATGTAGGAGAAAAATTAGGCCATTCAGCCCATCAAGTCTGCTCTGCCATTTGATTATTGCTGGTACGTTTCTCAATTCCATTCTCCTGCCTTCTACCCCATAACCTTTGATACTCTTACTGATCACAAATCTATGTATCTGTCTTAGATACACTCAATTATTTGTTACTACAGAAGGCTGCGGAGGTATAGTTCCATAGATTCTAGCTGAAGAAATTCCTCCTCCCTTTTAAAGGGTCATACCTTCACTGAGGCTGTGTTCTTTGCTCCTAGTCTCTCCGACAAGTGGAAACATCTTCCCCAAATTCACTCTATGTAGGCCTCTCAGTATTCTATAAGGTACAATCAGAACCCCTACCTTTTCCTTCACTTAATCCACCAGGCACAGACCCAGAGAACTCAATCACTCCTCATATGACAAGCCCTTCAATCCTAGTATCGTTCTTTTGAACTTCCTCTGGACTCCCTCCAACATCTTTTTTTCCTTTAATACTGAGCCTAAAACAAGTCAATACAGGGGAACCTCGATTATCCGAACGTGATGGGCGGGCACTATTTCGTTTGGATAATTGATTATTCGGTTAATTGATTAAATGCCTTTCCTCTTGAGCTCAGAGTTTTTAAAGTCTGGTCCACATTCTGGAGACTACAGCAGGGCACAGCACGTGATGCCCCGGCCCCCAATCCTGCCTGCCAGCCATGGCCCTACCTGACACCACCCTCCGTTCCAACACCATCCAACACTGCTCCCTGCCTCCCCGCCCCCTTGCAACACCACCCACCTCCCCCAACACCATCCAACACTGCCCCCCACCCCCAATCCAGTCCAACACTCGGATTATCCAGAGGAGATCTCGAGTTCCTGATGGAAACATTACATCAAAGATGTGTTTCCAACAGTGATCGTTTCTTTTGTTTATAGTGATTAAACAGGCACCGTATCCAAATGACTATCTGTCCTCCTCTCTCTCTCCCCACACTTTATCTGGAGTTCTACACAGGGGTGTACCCTAAATCCCCCTTTCCCCACATAATCTCTCCAGCATTGTCCTGTACAGGGCAAAGGTGGGACCTACCAAATAGTTGCAGTAAAAATTTATGAGTGTGGCTGCGGCTGCCTGCGTGTGTGTGTGCTATTTGGAGACTTACCCCACATTTGCCGAGAGGTGTGAGGGAGGAGCGAAGGCCTTCTGGGAAGGTTTTTAAGTGGGAGAGATCGAAACTCGAGACCCTACACCGTAGGGCCTCTCTCCCACCCACCTTCTATAACCTTACTAAGAGTCTGTAAACTAGGTAAGTTTTCAGGTTTCTTTGTTTTGCCTTTTCTTCCTTTGTTTAGTTTTTTTAGATTAGATTACATTACAGTGTGGAAACAGGCCCTTCGGCCCAACAAGTCCACACCGACCCGCCGAAGCGCAACCCACCCATACCCCTACATTTACCCCTTACCTAACACTACGGGCAATTTAGCTGTCCTCCTCTCTCTCTCCCCACACTTTATCTGGAGTTCTACACAGGGGTGTACCCTAAATCCCCCTTTCCCCACATAATCTCTCCAGCATTGTCCTGTACAGGGCAAAGGTGGGACCTACCAAATAGTTGCAGTAAAAATTTATGAGTGTGGCTGCGGCTGCCTGCGTGTGTGTGTGCTATTTGGAGACTTACCCCACATTTGCCGAGAGGTGTGAGGGAGGAGCGAAGGCCTTCTGGGAAGGTTTTTAAGTGGGGGAGATCGAAACCCGAGACCCTACACCGTAGGGCCTCTCTCCCACTCACCTCCTCTAACCTTACTAAGAGTCTGTAAACTAGGTAAGTTTTCAGGTTTCTTTGTTTTTCCTTTTCTTCCTTTGTTTAGTTCTGTGCGGGCTGTCAGAGTAATAGGTTATGGACGTTAGGGCAGTTGCATGTTCCTCCTGTAGAATGTGGCAGGTGTGAGACACTTCACATGTCTCTGCCAACTACATCTGCGGGAAGTGCACCCAACTCCAGCTCCTCGCAAACTGAGTTAGGGAACTGGAGCTGGAGCTAGATGAACTATGGATCATCCGGGAGGCTGAGGGGAAAATTGAGAGGATGTACAGAGAGGTGGTCACTCCCCAGACACAAGATAAGGACAGCTGGGTTACTGTCAGGGGGAGGAAAGGGAACTGACGGTCAGAGCAGGGTTCCCCTGTGGCTGTTCCCTTCAGCATTTTAGATACTGCTGGTGGGGACGGGTCTCTGGCACTGAGCCTGGCACTGTGGCTCAGAAGGGAAGGGGGGAAAATAGAAATGTGCTAGTGGTAGGGGACTCAATAGTTAGATGGATTGACAGGAGATTTTGTGGACAGGAATGGGACTCCTCTAAGGTATGTTGCCTCCCTGGTGCCAGGGTCCGGGATGTTGTCGATCAGGTTAACAAGATTCTGAAGGGGGAGGGTGAGCAGCCAGAAATCGTGGTACATATTGGCACCAATGATATAGCCAGGAAAGGGACTGAGGATCTGAAAAGTGACTACAGACAATTAAGTTGGAAGCTGAAGAGCAGGAGTGGTGATTTCAGGTTTGCTACTGGTGCCACGAGATAGTGAGATGAGGAACAGTCAGCGAATGCAGCTTAACATGTGGCTGCGAGGCTGGTGCAGGAGGGAGGGCTTCAGATACCTAGACCATTGGGATACGTTCTGGGGAAGGTGGGACCTGTACATGAAGGACGGGTTGCACCTGAACTGGAAAGGTACAAATGTCCTGGGTGGGAGATTTGCTCGTGTGATTCGGGAGGGTTTAAACTAATTTGGCAGGGGAGTGGGAATCAGAGCCACATGTCTAAGAGGGGGTCAGTTGCAGACGTGACAGTGGCAGGATAAATTGAATCTAAAAGAAAGGTTTTTACGTGATGAAACAAGGGGATCGGTTAAAGTGTGTATGCTTAATGCAAGGAGTGTCCGAAATAAGAGTGATAAACTTAGAGCATGGATCAGTACTTGGGGCTACGATGTTGTGGCCATAATGGAGACGTGGGTTTCACTGGGGCAGGAATGGTTGCTTGATGTTCCAGGGTTTAGAAAGTTTAAAAAGAATAGGGAGGGTGGAAAAAGAGGAGGGGGTGTAGCATTGCTAATCAGAGAGTGCATCACAGCTACAGAAACAAGGATTGTTCAGGAAGGTTACTCTACTGAGTCCATTTGGGTGGAAGTTAGGAACAGCAAGGGAACAGCCACCTCATTGGGGGTTTTCTACAGACCACCTAATAGCAATAGAGAGATTGAAGATCTCATAGGCGAGCAGATTCTGGAAAAATGCAAAAGGAGCAGGGTTGTTGTTATGGGTGATTTCAACTTTCCCAATATCGACTGGAAGTGCAGATCGTTTGGATGGAGCCTATTTTGTCAGGTGTGTTCAGAAGGGTTTCCTTACTCAGTATGTCGACAGACCGACGAGGGGTGAGGCCATTTTGGATTTGGTACTTGGCAACGAGCAGGACAGGTGTCAGATCTCGCGATGGGAGAGCACTTTGGTGACAGTGATCACAACTGCCTCACATTTAGCATAGCCTTGGAAAGTGAAAGGAGCAATTACCGAGGGAAGGTCTACAGGCGCTGTGAGGCAGCAGTGCTAACCACTGGGCCACCGTGCCGCCCACTAATTGTTCCACAGAAAGGGCACAGCAGACATGTGGAGACTATTTAAGGAGCAGTTGTTGTTCCTCTGAGACAGGTAAGAAGAGGTAAGATTAAGGAACCTTGGATGACGAGAACAGAGGAACTTCTCATCAAAAGGAAGAAGGCAGCTTATGTAAGGTGGAGAAAGCAAGAATCTAGCACAGTTTTAGAGGATTACATACTTGCTAGAAAGGAGCTCAGAAATGGACTGAGGAGAGCCAGGAGGGGACACGACAAAGGTTTGGCAAGAAGAATTAGGGAGAACCCAAAGGCGTTTTACTCATATGCGAGGAATAAGAAAATGATCAGGGAAAAGGTAGAGCCGATCAGGGATAGCGGAGGGAATTTGTGCGTGGAGTCTGAGCAGATAGGGGAAGTCCTAAATGAGTTTTTTGCTTTGGTTTTCACCAAGGAAAGGGAACTTGTTATAAATGAAAACTTAGAGGAGCTGGGATACAGTCTTGACCAGATCAAGATTGATGAAGTTGATGTGCTAGAAATTTTGGAAAATGTTAAGATTGATAAGTCCCCAGGGCCAGACCAGATTTATCCTAGGCTGCTCTGGGAAGCGAGAAAGGAGGTTGCTAAGCCGCTGGCGAGGATATTTGCCTCCTCACTCTCCACGGGAGTCGTACGGGAGACATGGCTAGAGCAGGGACAAGAATAGTTGTTGCAGGTTCCAGGATTTAGATGTTTCAGTAAGAACAGAGAAGATGGTAAAAGAGGGGGAGGTGTGGCATTGTTGGTCAAGGACAGTATTACAGTCGCAGAAAGGATGTTTGGGGACTCGTCAACCGAGGTAGTATGGGCTGAGGTTTGAAAGAGGAAAGGAGAGGTCATCCTGTTGGGAGTTTTCTATAGGCCTGCGAATAGTTCCAGAGATGTAGAGGAAAGGATAGCAAAGATGATTCTCGATAGGAGTGAGAGAGACAGGGTAGTTGTCATGGGGGACTTCAACTTTCCAAATATTGACTGGGAACACTATAGTACGAGTACTATTGATGGGTCAGTCTTTGTCCAGTGTGTGCAGGAGGGCTTTCTGACACAGTATGTAGACAGGCCAACAAGGGGCAAAGCCACATTAGATCTGGTACTGGGTAATGAGCCCGGCCAGGTGTTAGACTTGGAAGTAGGTGAGCACTTTGGTGATAGCAATCACACTTCTGTTATGTTTACTTTAGTGATAGAAAGGGATAGGTGTATACCACTGGGCAAGAGTTACAGCTGGGGGAAAGGCAATTACGATGCGATTAGGCAAGATTTAGGAAGCATAGGATGGGGAAGGAAATTACAGGGGATGGGCACATTAGAAATGTAGAGCTTATTCAAGGAAAAGCTCCTGTCTCTCCTAAACAAATATGTACCTGTCAAGCAGGGAGGAAGCTGTAGAGCACCAGAGCCATGGTTTATGAAGGAAGTAGAATCTCTGATCAAGAGGAAGAAGAAGGCTTATGTTAGGATGAGATGTGAAGGCTCAGTTAGGGTGCTTGAGGGTTACAAGGTAGCCAGGAAAGACCTAAACAGAAAGCTCAGAAGAGCCAGGCGGAGACATGAGAAGTTGTTGGTGGATAGGATCAGGGTAAACCCTAAGGCTTTCTATCTGTATTTAAGGAATAAAAAAATGATGAAAGTAAGATTAGGGCCAATCAAGGATAGTAGTGGGAAATTGTGTGTGGAGTCAGAGGAGATAGGGGAAGCACTAAATGAATATTTTTAAACAGTATTCACTCTAGAAAATGACAATGTTGTCGAGGAGATTACTGAGATACAGGCTACTAGACTCGGTGTGATTGAGGTTCACAAGGAAGAGGTATTAGAAATCCTGCAGAGTGTGAAAATAGATAAGTCCCCTGGGCCGGATGGGATTTATCCTAGGATCCTCTGGGAAGCCAGGGAGGAGATTGCTGAGCCTTTGGCATTGATCTTTAATTCGTCATTGTCTACAGGAATAGTGGCAGAAGATTGGAGGATAGCAAATGTGGTTCCCCTGTTCAAGAAGGGGAGTAGAGACAATCCTGGTAATTATAGACCAGTGAGCCTTACTTCAGTTGTTGGTAAAGTGTTGGAAAAGGTTATAAGAGGTAGGATTTATAATCATCTAGAAAAAAATAATTTGATTAGGGGTAGTCAGCACGGTTTTGTGAAGGGTAGGTCGTGCCTCACAAACCTTATTTTGTTCTTTGAGAAGGTGACCAAACAGGAGATGAGAGTAAACCAGTTGATGTGGTCTATATGGATTTCAGTAAGGCGTTCGATAAGGTTCCCCACAGTAGGCTATTGTACAATATGCAGAGGAATGGGATTGTGGGAGTTATAGCAGTTTGGACCAGTAATTGGCTTGCTAAAAGAAGACAGAGGGTGGTGGTTGATGGGAAATGTTCATCCTGGAGTCCAGTTACTAGTGGTGTACCGCAAGGGTCAGTGTTGGATCCACTGCTGTTCTCCATTTTTATAAACGACCTGGATGAGGGCGTAGAAGGGTGGGTTAGTAAATTTGCAGACGACACTAAGGTCGGTAGAGTGACGAAGGATGTTGTAGGTTACAGAGAGACATAGATAAGCTGCAGAGCTGGGCTGAGAGGTGGCAAATGGAGTTTAATGTGGACAAGTGTGAAGTGATTCACTTTGGTCAGAGTAACAGGAATGCGAAGCACTGGGCTAATGGTAAGATTCTTGGTAGTGTAGATGAGCAGAGAGATCTCGGTGTCCAGGTACACAGATCCTTGAAAGTTGCTACCCAGGTTGACAGGGTTGTTAAGAAGGGATGCAGTGTTTTAGCTTTTATTAATAGAGGGATCGAGCTCCGGAACCATGAGGTGACGCTGCGGCTGCACTTGTGTACAGTTCTGGTCACCGCATTATAAGAAGGATGTGGAAGCTTTGGAAAGGGTGCAGAGGAGATTTACTAGGATATTGCCTGGTATGGAGGGAAGGTCTTACGAGGAAAGGCTGAGGGGCTTGAGGCTGTTTTCGTTAGAGAGAAGAAGGTTGAGAGGTGATTTAATCGAGACATATAAGATAACCAGAAGGTTAGATAGGGTGGACAGGGAGAGCCTTTTTCCAAGTATGGTGACGGCGAGCACGAGGGGGCATAGCTTTAAATTGAAGGATGATAGATATCAGAGGTCATTTCTTTACTCAGAGAGTAGTAAGGGTATGCAATGCTTTGCCTGCAACGGTAGTAGATTCGCCAACTTTAAGTACATTTAAATCGTCATTGGACAAACATATGAACGTACATGGAATAGTGTAGTTTAGATGGGCTTCAGATTGGTATGACAAGTTGGCACAACATCGAGGGAAGGGCCTGTACTGCTCTGTAATCTTCTATGTTCTAATTGTTTACCTGTGGCTAGAATCCATTTATATAAATAACTAGTAGCTTTTGCTATGTGCAGCAACCTGAACTGTGCTTTCTGTCAACCCGGCTGAAAATCAGGTGGTTTGGGGAATCCTGAGGACTCTTTTAAAATTTTGTGATGCCGTCGGGAATGACAGGGCTTGATTTCCAAAGTGCAACCCCAGTGAGGTGTGACAATACAGGTGAACAACAGACACCAAATTCTGACTTAAAAGATGGAGACTGTCAGAAGCATGGTCAAAAAGGTAGGCAGATTCTTGGGGGTCTGAGCGATGTGAGCTATAAAGAGACTTAAGGCATAACTGGACAAGAACTCTGAGGACTATCTCAATGTTAGGTCATTTTAATGCATTTTTAATGCTTTTGTCAAGCAGTAAGACAATTTTTTCACTAGTCAGTAACAGAATTTGACATCAAGCTTGTTTAGAGTGTTCAGTAAGATAGAAATTTGAATATTAATGAGGTAAGTTGGGCAGCATTTAACCAGCTATAATCCCCTGTAGTCAGTAACAAGTTACTGACTTCAGGGGATTATAGCTGGTTAAATGCTGCCCAACTTACCTCATTAATATTCAAATTTCTATCTTACTGAACACTCTAAACAAGCTTGATGTCAAATTCTGGGAATCAGAGCAGGTATCTAGTGACCATCTTCTCTGTTGCACAAGAGAACTTCCTTATTGCTTTGGACCAACAGCATCTAACAACATGATTCGCAGGCAGCACTGCACTCAACCCTCATTCCTGGATACTGGCATCCAACATTTGTCAACCACTCACGTCCCTCATGATACCTTTCCAATCCACTTGCAGGCATCTCTGGAAGTAGACTGATATTGCAGGGCACACTAGCAAGTAGCATTGAAAGGCTGCAACAGAGGCACTTTGTACACAGGACCGGCATCCAGTCAAAGATTGGAGCCGACTGCATCTCAGCAGCTTTTTTGTTCCCATTGTACTTGCTCACTTAGCATATACCTGCATGCTTGCAATATCCATGCGTTGTCTTCCCTGACTTGCCAGTTAGCACATTGGAGCTTAAGACAGAGCTAAGGGCTATTAGTACTGCTATATTGACAAGCCTTTCTGCACAGACAACAAAGGCTGCTTGTCATTAGGGATCCATCTGGGGTGGTGGGGACACCTTGCTGAATGGCAATTTAACATCGACAGCATGTGCCAGCAGTCTGCATATGTATTCAACCAAATGGTCATGTTGGAAAATAAGTGGGGGTTAGTCTTCAGTCCAGTTAAACACAGTCGGGGGTCTTGGTACTGAAGTCAGGGGCATAGTTCACCAACAGTCTAAGGGTGTTGGTCATGTGGTTTGCACATGGTGCAAATACACGTGCGATCCAAACTAATATTGTCATCTAAGTGTAGAAGTTGCCAGTATTAACTTAAAAGGAGGTAAATGATGGTCAAAAGTGTCCGGTCATTTCTGAAACTTCCAAGGGTGCTATGAGATAAGGGACATTGCTGTATCGTAAGTAACAAATATACAATGATGGACTGTAATTAACGCAATGGAATGTAACTAGTTGAAATGACTTTGAGATGGGAAGAAAGTCAAAGCATAGCAAACATTCATCTGTTGATCATTCAGTTGGCACAGCTGCTTCAGTTGGTGCATTTGTTTCAACCAGGAGCATAATGCAACAGACAACAGGGTACAGAACATGCAATCCCACACTTAGAGCCTGGGTACACCCTCCAGCATAGTCCAGACAGAGTATGCTATTCTTGGCATAGGCAATGAGGCAGTGTGTTAGATGGTGAAGAGGTAGGAAAACAAGAGCAGTTGCCTGAGAAGGTAAGGAAATAGATTTCTTTGCATAACTTTTGCTGGCTTTTAACAGGAGCTCATGTTTGGACTTGTCCACCTGCTTGCTAATATGTGATGTTCCCCTATTAGACAATGACTAGATGGAAACAGTAAATGGTAAGTCAGAATTAGAAATGAGGGATACTGTAGGGTAGAGGTAGATGTTTAAGGTGGCATACTAACGTTTTGAGTGCAGATGATTGTTCATTAGAGCTGAATTCAAATCTGATGAACAGGAAGACTGGAGGTTGGCAAACATGGTGCCACTGTTTAAGAAGGGCAGTAAAGACAAGCCAGGGTACTATAGACAGTGAGCCTGACCTCTGTGGTGGACAAGTTGTTGGAGTGAATCCTGAGGGACAGGATGTACATGTGTTTGGAAAGGCAAGGACTGATTAGGGATAGTCAACATGGCTTTGTGCGTGGGAAATCATGTCTCACAAACTTGTTTGAGTTTTTTGAAGAAGTAAAAAAGAAGATTGATGAGGGCAGAGCAGTTGATGTGATCTATATGGACTTCAGTAAGGTCTTCAAAAAGGTTCCACATGGGAGACTGATTAGCAAGGTTAGATCTCATGAAATACAGGGAGAACTAGCCATTTGGATACAGAACTGGCTCAAAGGTTGAAGACAGAGGGTGGTGGTGGAGGGTTGTTTTTCAGACTGGAGGCCTATGACCAGTGGAGTAGCACAAGGA